>NC_056433.1:82623348-82888348 GCF_018296145.1 Oncorhynchus tshawytscha
CGGCTAAGGGCTGTATGCAGGCACTCCACGTTGCGTCGTGCTTAAGAACAGCGCTTAGCCGTGGTATATTGGCCATATACCACACCCCTTCGTGCCATATTGCTTAATTGTATCATTAAGAAATGAAGATAAGACTCTTACACAATGTCATACGGTAATTACTAAAGATCGTGTTGAAATGGCTATTTCCCTTTCCCATTCTATCCCAACCATAAACTAAACAATACACACCACCAAAACCTCTGCTTATGTTGAAATCTAATTCTGACCCGTCATCAATGACTGGTAGAAGGCAAGGACTTTTGAGGGGATGCGAGACCAACAGGCACATATTGCTGGCCATCACAGTGACCACCAAAACAGAATGGTTTCATATTTTAAAGAAACGCCCTGCTCAAGTTTCTGAATAAAACGTTGGTAAAACAAAACACTCACAAGCACACACAGACTCACATCAGAAACACTTTTTGTCTGTCCAGTTCTACTCTTTGATTAAAACCAAATGTTCCTGATCTGTCGGCATGTGAGGACGGAGGGAGCTAATCGACTGAGAGCTGGAACTATCCCTGACATTTCTGGCGGAGCCAAATTGACAAGTTTAAAAGTCATATTTTTAAGCTCTTTACCTCAGCCCGAAAGGACAATCTTTTTGAATTTGATGTGCAATTGGAAATTTTGGTTGGTTATATCATAACGTTTCTGACAGTGGGATTTGTCCTTCAGGCTTCGGTCTAAATCAGATGTGAAGGCTTTAACTAAGATGGCCAGCTTCAGATGTGGTCCAACTCTATTCCTGCTATTCATACATTTACCCAAGTAGCTTCAGATATTCACATCTAATTTGCTGGGGATATGTCAGTCTTCCCGATTCCTCTGTCCTCAAACTGAACAGTCTTTGTCTAAGAAACTCTCAAAGCAGATGTACAGTACATGTTGTGACAATTTTGGAGAAAAAAACACATATGAATGTAAATGATTAGGACACAATAAAAAACAGCAATGCTAGGAATATACTATAGGTCACTGCATTAGTTTAACACTGTACAAGACCAAATACAGTAAATAGTCCTCTAATGCAGTTGTTCTCTGTTCTACTGTATGTTGAGAACCATCTGTACTACTGTATGTTGAGAACCATCTGTTCTACTGTATGTTGAGAACCATCTGTTCTACTGTATGTTGAGAACCATCTGTTCTACTGTATGTTGAGAACCACTGTTCTACTGTACGTTGAGAACCATCTGTTCTACTGTACGTTGAGAACCATCTGTTCTACTGTACGTTGAGAACCATCTGTTCTACTGTTCTAATGTACGTTGAGAACCATCTGTTCTACTGTATGTTGAGAACCATCTGTTCTACTGTATGTTGAGAACCATCTGTTATACTGTATGTTGAGAACCACTGTTCTACTGTATGTTGAGAACCATGTGTTCTACTGTATGTTGAGAACCATCTGTTCTACTGTATGTTGAGAACCATCTGTTCTACTGTACGTTGAGAACCATTTGTTCTACTGTATGTTGAGATACTGCATCACTTTTGGAGCACTGTTAAGAAGTGGATCACTATTCAACAGCAGTAAATAGGAAGAACAACAGCATTAAAACAAGCCTTAGTCTGTAGGTACTCTGAACATCAGGTATGACTCCTCAGTTGGATAAACAACAACATAGCAGTAGAATAAGGCTTTCCATGACCTGTCTTGACAGAATCCTCTGTCAACTTCGGCTCACGTTATACTATTTCTGGGATGAGTTGTAAACACCTCTCAGATGATTCCATATGTTTGATTCGCTGCAGATACACATGAAAATAGCCCCTCTTAGAATACAAGATACAGGTTCTACAGTTCCGTAAGAGAGTTTCCAAATGGAATTCCTTCCCAGACACAAGAAAATGAAAATAAACACAATTAGGTCTTTTACTTGAATCTTTAGGCCTTCACCATCAATTAACAGGGGCGGCAGGTAGCCTGGTGGTTAGAGTGGAGGGGCGGCAGGTAGCCTGGTGGTTAGAGTGGAGGGGTGGCAGGTAGCCTGGTGGTTAGAGTGGAGGGGCGGCAGGTAGCCTAGTGGTTAGAGTGGAGGGGCGGCCTAGTGGTTAGCCTAGCCTGGTGGTTAGTGGTTAGAGCCTGGAGGGGAGGGCAGGTAGCCTAGTGGTTAGAGTGGAGGGGCGGCAGGTAGCCTAGTGGTTAGAGTGGAGGGGCGGCAGGTAGCCTAGTGGTTAGAGTGGAGGGGCGGCAGGTAGCCTAGTGGTTAGAGTGGAGGGGTGGCAGGTAGCCTAGTGGTTAGAGTGGAGGGGCGGCAGGTAGCCTAGCGGTTAGAGTGGAGGGGCGGCAGGAGCCTAGTGGTTAGAGTGGAGGGGTGGCAGGTAGCCTAGTGGTTAGAGTGGAGGGGCGGCAGGTAGCCTAGCGGTTAGAGCGTTGGTCTTTTAACAGAAATGTTGCAAGATCGAATCCCCTGAGCTGACAAGGTAAAATAAAATCAGTCGTTCTGCCCCTGACAGACAGTTAACCCACTGTTCCTAGGCCATCATTGAAAGTAAAAATTTGTTCTTATTAACTGACTTGCCTAGTTAAATAAAGGTAAAATACATTTTAAAAAACATATCTCTGTAAGACATGGTTGTCATCATCACCAACCAGAGCAGGACCAGCTAAATAGACTAAATCTTTTTGAATAATATTTTATTTTTTAGTAAGATAAGCTTGAAATGGGTAAGTGCTTATTGACTCAACAATCAAAACACATACCTGTAATGAACCAGAAAATCGATAGTAATTTTATAGTTGTTTATCAAAATTAGCTGGCTAAATCATTGATTCTGCTTTGTTGTATTCCCCTCAGGTGATTCAAGCTCTGCACAAGTTAAAGGCAATAAATATTTACAAGTCCGTATCGGTTTTTCTATTCTGTCATGGTGTTAAAGGCACGTTCCACGTTCAAATTCCAATCCTGTTTCATTCAACCTCTGTGGTACTCCATGGAATGATTAGGCCAACATTGCCGCCTGTTGGTGAAATTAAGAACTGCAATCTACCAAGACGCAAATAGCGAACAATTTAGATCATAATTTGGACTGTGTTAGTTAACGTCACCACTTTTTTGAGGGGGACGACGACGACGAGGACGACTTCTACCATGTGATCGATCTGGTTTAGGTTACATTTTAGACATAAATCCTTCGGATATTTTGTCATTTAATATTATGTATAGTTCAGAAAATTACAAGTGAAACTATGTAAAGGCACATAGTAGGTCCTAGAACTACCGTCAATTATCGGGTTCGACAGATACAATTATTGAAGAAACACGTTTTTTTTTGTTTAAAACAATCAAATCAAATAACTTTGTCTTGGCTCCGTTTCAAAATCTCTGTTTTTTTTTTGGATTCCAAAAGTCACTGCCACAAAGTAAACAGATGTGGTAGGAGGAGAACAAGAGACATTTTTCCACTTGACATTTACCCACCTTGCAGACAAAAAAAAAGTTTATTAAAAACTATTAAAATGGGAAAATGTACCTGGATTTACCTGTTAACTCATATTTTGCGTGCCTGGGGACAGATGATAGAGCTATCACCCACACCTTGCAATGACAAAGCTGTGGAGAAGCTTTCCAAATTGGCCCTCACCTACATCAATGAAGACCGAACCGAGGGGTATAAATTTGCCCTCAATAGAATATCCAACGTTCATCTTCACGCTCAGGTCAGTTTTCTGTCTATTATCAAAGACTGTTGCTGTCAGTTTATTTTAAATTCGGGAACCTATGTTTAAGAAAATCAACGACTAGACTAATGAGTGTTTGCTTGTGTGGGGCCTACGCGTACCCAAACTAATTGCGCATGGGCAGAAGAGTCTGGTGTCATGTAGGCTTTATTCTAACACTATGTGATGAGATGCAGATCTGTTGTAACGTCAAAGTCAGATCAGATTTATCAGATCTTGGGATTAGTGGTATCACGAGACAAGGATTAATACATGGGTTTATCTTGAAATGACACACACACGCATGCACACACACACAAACACACACACACACACACACACACACACACACACACACACACACACACACACACACACACACACACACACACACACACACACATACACACACACACACCTGGCATTCAGCCACTACATTATTCTCTTGAGTGTGAGGCTGGCAAACCCATTGTGAATGAAGGGAAATCTAATGTTGGTCGTTGAATATTCTCAGCCTGGCCAAGAGAGAGGGAAAACACAGCCTCGTGTTGTTGTGGGTGTCTGATGTCCAGGTTAATGTTTGTCTCTCTCAGGGTCCAGCTGGAAATGTCTACTACCTCCGTCTAGATGTGTTGGAGACCAAGTGTCATGTGAGAAGCCCTAAACCCTGGAAACGATGTGACGTCAGAGCCTTCATGGAAACCGTATGTCACCCTGGATACACACACACAAACACACACACACGCGCGCGCACGCACGGACAAACGCACGCACGCACACACACGCACACACCCACACACACACGCACGGACAAACGCACGCACGCACACACCCACACACACACGCACGGACAAACGCACACACGCACGCACACACACGCACACACCCACACACACACGCACGGACAAACGCACGCACGCACACACACGTAGCAGTAGTTTTCTTCCTCATTTCATAGTCAGACCAACACGTACATTGAACAAAGATGTACACTACGGTTGCTATTCTTGGATCCGACTCAGTGACTTTGTGTTCCTGTTTTGTCCTAATAAAACGGCACCGGACGGGTCACTGACACAACACTGTGGTGCAGAGTAGAGGTGTAACCCTGGGAACACTGTCATGGCCGTCTGAGGACAGTGACCTCACCATTCAGCGTGTACTGTTCAGTACTGGAAGTGCTCAAACTGGTCTCTGCGCTAGTTTTTTAAATACAGTTTTAATATAGTCCAGAATTGCTGGACTGAGTTTTCCCTGAGATTGGATGCATTCAGTCCAAGCAAAAAAATGATTTGATTGACGATGATATTGTTTCCTCTTTGCAGCAAATCTCTGGGAACTGCAACACCACCATTCTCCACACAGCCACAGGATACTCCTACCTGTACAGCTATGACTGCACACTGGTGCCTGGTACTGTAACTATAGTGTGCTCTCACTGTTCTACACACCTAGATAGGCAGTCCCAGCACTTGACCTCAATGGGTGCACTCGAGACGCTTTAAAACCCTTCTTCAAAGGGTCACAAATATCTGATCTTCTGTGTAGGACCTAATCTCTCCTCTCTCCTCTCCCCCTCTATCCTCTCCCCCTCTCCCCCTCTATCCCCTCCCCCTCTATCCTCTCCCCTTCTCCGCCTCTCCCCCTCTATCCTCTCCCCTCTCTCCTCTCCCCCTCTATCCTCTCCCCCTCTCCCCTCTGCCCCTCCCCCTCTCCCCTCTCTCTCCTCTCCCACCTCTCCCCTCTCTCCTCTCCCCCTTCTATCCTCTCCCCCTCTCCCCTCTCCCCTTTATCCTCTCCCCTCTCTCTCCCTCTCCCCCTCTCCCCTCTCTCCTCTCCCCCTCTATCCTCTCCCCCTCTCCCCTCTGCCCCTCTCTCCTCTCCCTCTCTCCTCTCCCCTCTGTCCTCTCCCCCTCTATGCTCTCCCCCTTTCTCCTCTGCCCCTCCCCCCTCTCCCCCTTTATCCTCTCCCTCTCTCCCCCTCTATCCTCTCTCCTCTCTCCTCTGCCCCTCTCTCTCCTCTCCCCCTCTCCCCCTCTATCCTCTCCCTCTCTCCTCTCCCCCTGCAGACCCTCCAGAGAAGCTGCAGCAGATATGTCCAGCCTGCCCCTTGCTGCTGCCCATAGACAGCCCCAGGGCAGTGCACGCTGCTGGTCTGACCCTCTACAAGTTCAACACGCAGAGCACCCTGCCCTCCAGCCTGGCCCTGCAGAACCTTACCAGGGCCTCTGTACAGGTAGCGAGCCTCCGTACAGGGAGCAAGCCTGGCTGCTAACCTGCTCTTATAGATTATTATAGACTATTTTATGATTTTAGGTACATGTACATAAAGACATCTCATATTAGTGAGCGCAGTAGGCATGTTAACGGTATGAGCGACTCTTTTCTGTCCTCGTCTACGTTTCCCCCAGAGTGGGCCCGTGCCTGCTACCTTTGTGGAGTACACCGTGCAGGAGTGTCGCGAGGGCTATGTGGGCATGTGTGTGCCAACAGACAACAGGGGAGACGTACGTATGTGTCAGAACCCATGGCAACATATTATATCACAGTTGCCATGCCAAAAGTGGAGGTGTGGGGGGGGGGTGGAATCGATGAGATGGAATAGAATGTCCAATACCACTGCAAACCATTGTGTTGTTTTCGCCTCAGTATATAACATTTTAAATTCAGTTGCCCCCTGCATACACAGAGTTGCACCTTTTCCCTTGCAGCCGGCTGGGTTTTGTAAGGGGGCGGTGTATGGACCTATCGGCCAACCAGACGTGGATGTCTCTTGTGAAATATTCCATCCACAGGTATTGTCAATACGCCTACAGTATCTTTGTTTGTTTGAGCTTGGGCTTTTGCTTATCTGTTCAGTTCTGGGAATGAGAAAGAGCCCCTTTCACAAGAACCGTAAACAACTGCAGACAACTCAATGAGAGCAGAGACTACCTGAACTGAACTGCTCTACATCTTAGTTAAATCTGGGTTTGACTGGACTCATGATGAATCCTATATTATACAATCCTTTCCAATTTTGGGCTGATGGGAGTTTTATTCTGTTGCATTGTACAGTGTTGTATTGTTGTGTTGTATTGTACTGTGTTGTATTGTACTGTGTTGTATTGTTGTGTTGTGTTGTATTGTTGTTTTGTATTGTTGTTTTGTATTGTTGTTTTGTATTGTTGTGTTGTATTGTTGTGTTGTATTGTTGTGCTGTATTGTTGTGTTGTATTGTTGTGCTGTGTTGTTGTGTTGTATTGTTGTGCTGTGTTGTGTTGTATTGTTGTGCTGTTGTGTTGTATTGTTGTGTTGTTGTGTTGTATTGTTGTGCTGTGTTGTTGTGTTGTATTGTTGTGCTGTTGTATTGTTGTGCTGTTGTGTTGTTGTGTTGTATTGTTGTGTTGTTGTGTTGTATTGTTGTGTTGTTGTGTTGTATTGTTGTATTGTTATTTGTATTCTTGTATTGAACTGTGTTGCTTTGTTTAATTGTATTTTACCTTCTTCTCGAGGGCATTGATGTTTTCCATGACCTGACCCCTCCTCGACCCCCAACGATGCCTGAAGTCCCCATCTTTGTTCCCAACGTCCCCATTATCATCCCCTCCTACCCCACAGCACCCCCTCCTCTTCTGGAGGAGCCCCAACCACAACCCTTTGACCCCAGTACTGTTGTTGACCCTACACACATCTTTCCCAATCCCCTATCCCCAACCCCAACCCTTCGTCTTCCAGTGAGTCTTTGGAGTCTCAGGAGACTCCAGTCTCTCAGGAGTTCCAGACTCTTCCTCCGAGGAGCTGGGTGCTGGTGTGGCTCGACCGCCCTTCAACTTCCGCTACCGGCCCCTGCGCAGACGGAGGCAGGCCCTGGTGACAGCCAAGCCCCCTCACACCCCTGTCTTTCTGGCTGAGTTCCCCAGCTCGCCCTCTCCCTTCCGCTCCTGCCCTGGTCCTTCTCGCTACACCACTGTGTGACCCAGACTGGGATAGAGCCTCATTCAGTAGGGGAACTAACTTTAAAGTTAGGAGACTGGTATAAATTGTAGACTTTAAAGTTAGGAGACTGGTATAAATTGTAGAGTTAAAGTTAGATAAAAAAAAATAGATAGATAGAAAAATAGAGCTTTTTGGTCTAAACTCCACTTGCCATGTTTGGAGGAAGAAGAAGGATGAGTACAACCCCAAAGACACCATCCCAACCGTGAAGTATGGAGGTGGAAACATCATTCTTTAGGGATTGAGGGGAGGATGGATGGGGCCATGTATCGCGAGATCTTGGCCAACAAACTCCTTCCCTCAGTAAGAGCATTGAAGATGGGTTGTGGCTGGGTCTTCCAGCATGACAACGACCCGAAACACACAGCCAGGGCAACTAATGAGTGGCTCCGTAAGAAGCATCTCAAGGTCCTGGAGTGGCCTAGCCAGTCTCCAGACCTGAACCCAATAGAAAATCTTAGGAGGGAGCTGAAAGTCCGTATTGCCCAGCGACAGCCCCGAAACCTGAAGGATCTGGAGAAGGTCTGTATGGAGGAGTGGGCCAAAATCCCTGCTGCAGTGTGTGCAAACCTGGTCAAGAACTACAGGAAACGTATGATCTCTGTAATTGCAAACAAATGTTTCTGTACCAAATATTAAGTTCTGCTTTTCTGATGTATCAAATACTTATGTCATGCAATAAAATGCAAGTTAATTACTTAAATATCATACAATGTGATTTTCTGGATTTTTGTTTTAGATTCCATCTCTCACAGTTGAAGTGAACCTATGATAAAAATGACAGACCTCTGCATGCTTTGTAAGTAGGAAAACCTGCAAAATCAGCAGTGTATCAAATATTTGTTCTCCCCACTGTATATATATATTTGATACACTGCTGATTTTGCATATATATATATATGTATATATATACACACACGTGCTATATAGAAGCTAAATATGTTTATAATTTTATTATAGGAAGTTGGTTATGGTTGCTTGTGTTTCATAATAGACAGGTTTCAGAAACCCTCAGACAGCCTCTAGTCTACTGCAACATATCTCTCTTTCACCAGATTATCACTGCTGAGGCCTGATCCCATCCCTTCACTGCAGTCATATGGGGTTGTCTTCCTTGCACTAACACTCACACTTGTCTTTTCTCACTAGCATTGACTTTGCTCATAGCTGCTTTATCGAGGAATGTTTTACTTACTATGACTGTGATATGTGGTTGTCTCATCAGGCTACCTTAAGCTACTAACTAAAGTCGCGATGGATAAGAGTGTCTGCTAAATGACTTTAGATAGTAATGGAGGTTCCCCTATGCCATGCCATGTTTCCACAGGCTGATTGAAATGTGGTTTTATCAACACGGGGTTAAGAGGCTGAGCTGATGCTGCCCTGGCGATAAATAAAGACAGGAATGCAACACAGATGTTTGCTTGACGACATAGTTTAATGATAACTGTTAACTCATGCTAAGCTTCTCACTCTTGGAGTGAGATAGACAGTATCCCCCACTCCTCACCCCTCAGTATTCCCCACTCCTCACCCCTCAGTATTCCCTATTCCTCACCCCTCAGTATTCCCTATTCCTCACCCCTCAGTATTCCCTATTCCTCACCCCTCAGTATTCCTATTCCTCACCCCTCAGTATTCCCCACTCCTCACCCCTCAGTATTCCCCACTCCTCACCCCTCAGTATTCCCCACTCCTCACCCCTCAGTATTCCCCACTCCTCACCCCTCAGTATTCTCTATTCCTCACCCCTCAGTATTCTCTATTCCTCACCCCTCAGTATTCCCTATTCCTCACCCCTCAGTATTCCCTATTCCTCACCCCCTCAGTATTCCCTATTCCTCACCCCTCAGTATTCCTATTCCTCACCCCTCAGTATTCCCCACTCCTCACCCCTCAGTATTCCCCACTCCTCACCCCTCAGTATTCCCCACTCCTCACCCCTCAGTATTCCCCACTCCTCACCCCTCAGTATTCCCTATTCCTCACCCCTCAGTATTCCCCACTCCTCACCCCTCAGTATTCCTATTCCTCACCCCTCAGTATTCTCTATTCCTCACACCTCAGTATTCCCTATTCCTCACCCCTCAGTATTCCCTATTCCTCACCCCTCAGTATTTCCTATTCCTCACCCCTCAGTATTCCCCACTCCTCAGTATTCCATATTCCTCACCCTCAGTATTCCCTATTCCTCACCCCTCAGTATTCCCTATTCCTCACCCCCTCAGTATTCCCCACTCCTCACCCCTCAGTATTCCCTATTCCTCACCCCTCAGTATTCTCTATTCCTCACCCCTCAGTATTCCTGTTCCTCACCCCTCAGTATTCCCTATTCCTCACCCCTCAGTATTTCCTATTCCTCACCCCTCAGTATTCCCCACTCCTCAGTATTCCATATTCCTCACCCCTCAGTATTCCCTATTCCTCACCCCTCAGTATTCCTATTCCTCATCCCTCAGTATTCCCTATTCCTCACCCCTCAGTATCCCCCACTCCTCACCCTCTGTATTCCATATTCCTCACCCCTCAGTATTCCATATTCCTCACCCCTCAGTATTCCCTATTCCTCACCCCTCAGTATTCCCTATTCCTCACCCCTCAGTATTCCCTATTCCTCATCCCTCAGTATTCCCTATTCCTCACCCCTCAGTATCCCCCACTCCTCACCCCTCAGTATTCCCTATTCCTCACCCCTCAATATTCCATATTCCTCACCCCTCAGTATTCCCTATTCCTCACCCCTCAGTATTCCCCACTCCTCACCCCTCAGTATTCCCTATTCCTCATCCCTTAGTATTCCCCACTCCTCACCCATCAGTATTCCCTATTCCTCACCCCTCAGTATCCCTCACCCCTCAGTATTCCCTATTCCTCACCCCTCAGTATTCCCTATTCCTCACCCCTCAGTATTCCCCACTCCTCACCCCTCAGTATTCCCCACTCCTCACACCTCAGTATTCCCTATTCCTCACCCCTCAGTATTCCCTATTCTTCATCCCTGAGAATGACCTATTCTCCATCCCTCAGTATAACCCATCCCTCAATATTTTCCATTGCTCAACCCTCAGTATTCCCCATTCCTCATCACTGAGTATTCCCCATCCCTCAATATTCTTCATCCCTAAATATTCCCCATTCCTCAATATTCCTAAATATCACCTAATTCCTCAGAATTTCCCATTCCTTACCAATTAGCATTTCCCATTCCTCATCCCTCAGTATTCCCCATTCCTCATCCTTCAATATTCTTCATTCCTCAATATTCTTCATTCCTCAGTATTCTCCATTCCTCAGTATTCTCCATTCCTCAGTGTTCCCCATTCCTCAGTATTCCCCATTCCTCAGTATTCCCCATTCCTCAGAATTCCCCCTTCCTCAGTATCCCCCATTCCTCAGTGTTCTCCATTCCTCAGTATTCCCCATTCCTCAGTGTCCCCCATTCCTCAGTGTTCCCCATTCCTCAGTGTTCCCCATTCCTCAGTGTTCCCCATTCCTCAGTATTCCCCATTCCTCAGATTCCCCATTCCTCAGTATTCCCCATTCCTCAGTATTCCCCATTCCTCAGAATTCCCCATTCCTCATTATCCCCCATTCCTCAGTATTCCCCATTCCTCAGAATTCCCCATTCCTCAGTATCCCCCATTCCTCAGTGTTCTCCATTCCTCAGTATTCCCCATTCCTCAGTGTCCCCCATTCCTCAGTGTCCCCCATTCCTCAGTGTTCCCCATTCCTCAGTATTCCCCATTCCTCAGAGTTCCCCATTCCTCGGTGTTCCCCATTCCTCAGTATTCCCCATTCCTCAGTGTTCTCCATTCCTCAGTATTCCCCATTGCTTAGTATTCCCCATTCCTCAGTGTTCCCCATTCCTCAGTATTCCCCATTCCTCAGTATTCCCCATTCCTCAGAATTCCCCATTCCTCAGTATTCCCCATTCCTCAGAATTCCCCATTCCTCAGTATTCCCCATTCCTCAGAATTCCCCATTCCTCAGTATTCCCCATTCCTCAGTATTCCCCATTCCTCAGTGTTCCCCATTCCTCAGTATTCCCCATTCCTCAGTATTCCTCAGTATTCCCAGTTCCTCAGTGTTCCCCATTCCTCAGTATTCCCCATTCCTCAGTATTCTCCATTCCTCAGTATTCCCCATTCCTCACCTCTCAGTATTCCCTATTCCTCACCCCTCAGTATTCCCCACTCCTCACCCCTCAGTATTCCCCACTCCTCACCCCTCAGTATTCCCAACTCCTCACCCCTCAGTATTCCCAACTCCTCACCCCTCAGTATTCCCCACTCCTCACCCTCAGTATTCCCTATTCCTCACCCCTCAGTATTCCTATTCCTCACCCCTCAGTATTCACCACTCCTCACCCCTCAGTGTCCCCCTCAGTTTCCCTATTCCTCACCCCTCAGTGTTCTCTCTTCCTCACCCCTCAGTATTCCCTATTCCTCACCCCTCAGTATTCCCTATTCCTCACCCCTCAGTATTCTCTGTTCCTCACCCCTCAGTATTCCTATTCCTCACCCCTCAGTATTCTCTGTTCCTCACCCCTCAGTGTTCCCTATTCCTCACCCCTCAGTGTTTCCTATTCCTCACCCCTCAGTATTCCCCACTCCTCAGTATTCCCTATTCCTCACCCCTCAGTATTCCTATTCCTCACCCCTCAGTATTCCCTATTCCTCATCCCTCGGTATTCTCTATTCCCCACTCCTCAATATTCCCTATTCCTCACCCCTCAATATTCCATATTCCTCACCCCTCAGTATTCCCTATTCCCCATTCCTCAGTGTTCCCCATTCCTCAGTGTTCCCCATTCCTCAGTATTCCCCATTCCTCAGTATTCCCCATTCCTCAGAATTCCCCATTCCTCAGTGTTCCCCATTCCTCGGTGTTCCCCATTCCTCGGTGTTCCCCATTCCTCAGTATTCCCCAATCCTCAGTGTTCTCCATTCCGCAGTATTCCCCATTCCTCAGTATTCTCCATTCCTCAGTATTCCCCATTCCTCAGTGTTCCCCATTCCTCAGTGTTCCCCATTCCTCAGTATTTTCCATTCCTCAGTATTCCCCATTCCTCAGTGTTCCCCATTCCTCAGTGTTCCCCATTCCTCAGTGTTCCCCATTCCTCAGTATTCCCCATTCCTCAGTGTTCCCCATTCCTCAGTATTCCCCATTCCTCAGTGTTCCCCATTCCTCAGTATTCCCCATTCCTCAGAATTCCCCATTCCCCAGTATTCCCCATTCCCCAGTATTCCCCATTCCCCAGTGTTCCCCATTCCACAGTGTTCCCCATTCCTCAGTATTCCCCATTCCTCAGTATTACCCCATTCCTCAGTGTTCCACATTCCTCAGTATTCCTCAGTATTCCCCATTCCTCAGTGTTCCCCATTCCTCAGTATTCCCCATTCCTCAGTATTCCCCGTTCCTCAGTATTCCCCATTCCTCAGTGTTACCCATTCCTCAGTATTCCTCAGTATTCCCCATTCCTCAGTATTCCCCATTCCTCAGTATTCCCCATTCCTCAGTATTCCCCATTCCTCAGTATTCTCCATTCCTCCGTGTTCCCCATTCCTCAGTATTCCCCATTCCTCAGAATTCCCCATTCCTCAGTATTCCCCATTCCTCAGTATTCCCCATTCTTCAGAATTCGCCATTCCTCAGAATTCCCCATTCCTCAGTGTTCCCCATTCCTCAGTATTCCCCATTCCTCAGTATTCCCCATTCCTCAGTGTTCCCCATTCCTCAGTATTCCCCATTCCTCAGTATTCCCCATTCCTCAGTATTCCCCATTCCTCAGTGTTCCCCATTCCTCAGTATTCCCCATTCCTCAGTGTTCCCCATTCCTCAGTATTCCCCATTCCTCAGTGTTCCCCATTCCTCAGTATTCCTCAGTATTCCCAATTCCTCAGTGTTCCCCATTCCTCAGTATTCCCCATTCCTCAGTATTCTCCATTCCTCAGTATTCCCCATTCCTCACCTCTCAGTATTCCCTATTCCTCACCCCTCAGTATTCCCCACTCCTCACCCCTCAGTATTCCCCACTCCTCACCCCTCAGTATTCCCAACTCCTCACCCCTCAGTATTCCCCACTCCTCACCCCTCAGTATTCCCTATTCCTCACCCCTCAGTATTCCCTATACCTCACCCCTCAGTATTCACCACTCCTCACCCTCAGTATTCCCTATTCCTCACCCCTCAGTATTCTCTATTCCTCACCCTCAGTATTCCTATTCCTCACCCCTCAGTATTCCCTATTCCTCACCCTCAGTATTCTCTATTCCTCACCCCTCAGTATTCCTATTCCTCAACCCTCAGTATTCCCCATTCCTCAGTGTTCCCCATTCCTCAGTGTTCCCCATTCCTCAGTGTTCCCCATTCCTCAGTATTCCCCATTCCTCAGAATTCCCCATTCCTCAGTGTTCCCCATTCCTCGGTGTTCCCCATTCCTCGGTGTTCCCCATTCCTCGGTGTTCCCCATTCCTCAGTATTCCCCAATCCTCAGTGTTCTCCATTCCGCAGTATTCCCCATTCCTCAGTATTCTCCATTCCTCAGTATTCCCCATTCCTCAGTGTTCCCCATTCCTCAGTGTTCCCCATTCCTCAGTATTTTCCATTCCTCAGTATTCCCGATTCCTCAGTGTTCCCCATTCCTCAGTGTTCCCCATTCCTCAGTATTCCCCATTCCTCAGTGTTCCCCATTCCTCAGTATTCCCCATTCCTCAGTGTTCCCCATT
The DNA here is from genome assembly GCF_018296145.1 of Oncorhynchus tshawytscha. NCBI lineage: Eukaryota > Metazoa > Chordata > Actinopteri > Salmoniformes > Salmonidae > Oncorhynchus > Oncorhynchus tshawytscha. Next base: position 82,637,767 of record NC_056433.1, read on the forward strand.
CCTCAGTATTCCCCATTCCTCAGTATTCCCCATTCCTCAGTGTTCCCCATTCCTCAGTATTCCTCAGTATTCCCCATTCCTCAGTGTTCCCCATTCCTCAGTATTCCCCATTCCTCAGTATTCCCCATTCCTCAGAATTCCCCATTCCTCAGTATTCCCCATTCCTCAGTGTTACCCATTCCTCAGTATTCCTCAGTATTCCCCATTCCTCAGTATTCCCCATTCCTCAGTATTCTCCATTCCTCCGTATTCCCCATTCCTCAGTATTCCCCATTCCTCAGTATTCCCCATTCCTCAGAATTCCCCATTCCTCAGTATTCCCCATTCCTCAGTATTCCCCATTCCTCAGTATTCCCCATTCTTCAGAATTCGCCATTCCTCAGAATTCCCCATTCCTCAGTGTTCCCCATTCCTCAGTATTCCCCCTTCCTCAGTATTCCCCATTCCTCAGTGTTCCCCATTCCTCAGTATTCCCCATTCCTCAGTGTTCCCCATTCCTCAGTATTCCCCATTCCTCAGTGTTCCCCATTCCTCAGTATTCCTCAGTATTCCCAGTTCCTCAGTGTTCCCCATTCCTCAGTATTCCCCATTCCTCAGTATTCCCCATTCCTCAGTGTTCCCCATTCCTCAGTGTTCCCTATTCCTCAGTATTCCCCATTCCTCACCCTCAGTATTCCCCACTATTCCTCAGTATTCCCCTCCTCAGTGTTCCCCATCCTCACCAGTATTCCCCATTCCTCACCCCTCAGTATTCCCCATTCACCCCTCAGTGTTCCCCTCCTCCCCTCAGTGTTCCCCCATTCCTCAGTATTCCCTATTCCTCACCCCTCAGTGTTCCCCTTCCCCCTCAGTGTTCCCCTCCTCAGTATTCCTATTCCTCACCCCTCAGTGTTCCCTGTTCCTCTCAGTATTCCCTATTCCTCAGTATTCCCTATTCCTCACCCCTCAGTATTCCCCATTCCTCAGTATTCCCCTTCCTCACCCCTCAATATTCCCTATTCCTCACCCTCAGTATTCCCAGTATTCCCCATTCCTCAGTGTTCCCCTCAGTGTTCCCCATTCCTCAGTATTCCCCATTCCTCAGTATTCCCCATTCCTCACCCCATCAGTGTTCCCCATTCCTCACCCCCTCAGTGTTCCCCATTCCTCGGTTCCTCATTCCCTCAGTGTTCTCCTATTCCCCACCCCTCCTCAGTATTCCCCATTCCTCAGTTTCCCCATTCCTCAGTGTTCTCCCCCTCAGTATTCCCCATTCCTCAGTGTTCCCCATTCCTCAGTGTTCCCCCCAGTGTTCCCCATTCCTCAGTGTTCCCCATTCCTCAGTGTTCCCCATTCCTCAGTGTTCCCCATTCCTCAGTGTTCCCCATTCCTCAGTGTTCCCCATTCCTCAGTATTCCCCATTCCTCAGTGTTCCCCATTCCTCAGTATTCCCCATTCCTCAGTGTTCCCCATTCCTCAGTGTTCCCCATTCCTCAGTGTTCCCATTCCTCAGTATTCCCCATTCCTCAGTGTTCCCCATTCCTCCTCAGTGTTCCCCATTCCTCAGTGTTCCCCATTCCTCAGTGTTCCCCATTCCTCATTCCTCCTCAGTGTTCCCCATTCCTCAGTATTCCCCATTCCCCAGTGTTCCCCATTCCTCAGTGTTCCCCATTCCTCAGTATTCCCCATTCCTCAGTATTCCCCATTCCCCAGTATTCCCCATTCCCCAGTGTTCCCCATTCCTCAGTGTTCCCCATTCCTCAGTATTCCCCATTCCTCAGTATTCCCCATTCCTCAGTGTTCCCCATTCCTCAGTGTTCCCCATTCCTCAGTATTCCCCATTCCTCAGTGTTCCCCATTCCTCAGTGTTCCCCATTCCTCAGTATTCCCCGTTCCTCAGTATTCCCCATTCCTCAGTGTTCCCCATTCCTCAGTATTCCCCATTCCTCAGTGTTCCCCATTCCTCAGTATTCCCCATTCCTCAGTATTCCCCATTCCTCAGTATTCCCCATTCCTCAGTATTCCCCATTCCTCAGTGTTCCCCATTCCTCAGTATTCCCCATTCCTCAGTATTCCCCATTCCTCCCCCATTCCTCAGTATTCCCCATTCCTCAGTATTCCCCATTCCTCAGTATTCCCCATTCCTCAGTATTCCCCATTCCTCAGTATTCCCCATTCCTCAGTGTTCCCCATTCCTCAGTATTCCCCTTCCTCAGTGTTCCCCATTCCTCAGTGTTTCCCATTCCTCAGTGTTCCCCATTCCTCAGTATTCCCCATTCCTCAGTGTTCCCCATTCCTCAGTGTTCCCCATTCCTCAGTATTCCCCATTCCTCAGTGTTCCCCATTCCTCAGTGTTCCCATTCCTCAGTGTTCCCCATTCCTCAGTGTTCCCCATTCCTCAGTGTTCCCCATTCCTCAGTGTTCCCCATTCCTCAGTATTCCCCATTCCTCAGTGTTCCCCATTCCTCAGTGTTCCCCATTCCTCTGTTCCCCATTCCTCAGTATTCCCCATTCCTCAGTGTTCCCCATTCCTCAGTATTCCCCATTCCTTCATTCCTCAGTATTCCCCATCAGTGTTCCCCATTCCTCAGTGTTCCCCATTCCTCAGTGTTCCCCATTCCTCAGTATTCCCCATTCCTCAGTATTCCCCATTCCTCAGTATTCCCCATTCCTCAGTGTTCCCCATTCCTCAGTTTCCCATTCCTCAGTATTCCCCAGTATTCCCCATTCCTCAGTGTTCCCCATTCCTCAGTGTTCCCATTCCTCAGTGTTCCCCATTCCTCAGTTTCCTCAGTGTTCCCCATTCCTCAGTGTTCCCCATTCCTCAGTGTTCCCCATTCCCCATTCCTCAGTCCCCATTCCTCAGTGTTCCCCATTCCTCAGTTTCCCCATTCCTCAGTGTTCCCCATTCCTCAGTGTTCCCCATTCCTCAGTGTTCCCCATTCCTCAGTGTTCCCCATTCCTCAGTGTTCCCCATTCCTCAGTGTTCCCCATTCCTCAGTGTTCCCCATTCCTCAGTGTTCCCCATTCCTCAGTGTTCCCCATTCCTCAGTGTTCCCCATTCCTCAGTGTTCCCCATTCCTCAGTGTTCCCCATTCCTCAGTGTTCCCCATTCCTCAGTGTTCCCCATTCCTCAGTGTTCCCCATTCCTCAGTGTTCCCCATTCCTCAGTGTTCCCCATTCCTCAGTGTTCCCCATTCCTCAGTGTTCCCCATTCCTCAGTGTTCCCCATTCCTCAGTGTTCCCCCCCATTCCTCAGTATTCCCCATTCCTCCTCAGTGTTCCCCATTCCTCAGTGTTCCCCATTCCTCAGTATTCCCCATTCCTCAGTATTCCCCATTCCTCAGTGTTCCCCATTCCTCAGTGTTCCCCATTCCTCAGTGTTCCCCATTCCTCCATTCCCCATTCCTCAGTGTTCCCCATTCCTCAGTATTCCCCATTCCTCAGTATTCCCCATTCCTCAGTGTTCCCCATTCCTCAGTATTCCCCATTCCTCAGTGTTCCCCATTCCTCAGTGTTCCCCATTCCTCAGTGTTCCCCATTCCTCAGTGTTCCCCATTCCTCAGTGTTCCCCATTCCTCAGTGTTCCCCATTCCTCAGTGTTCCCCATTCCTCAGTGTTCCCATTCCTTAGTGTTCCCCATTCCTCAGTGTTCTCCATTCCTCAGTGTTCCCCATTCCTCAGTGTTCCCCATTCCTCAGTATTCCCCATTCCTCAGAGTTCCCCATTCCTCAGAATTTCCCCATTCCTCAGTCCTCATTCCCCATTCCTCAGTGTTCCCCATTCCTCGGTGTTCCCCATTCCTCAGTATTCCCCATTCCTCAGTGTTTTCCATTCCTCAGTATTCCCCATTCCTCAGTGATTCTCCATTCCTCAGTATTCCCCATTCCTCAGTGTTCCCCATTCCTCAGTGTTCCCCATTCCTCAGTGTTCCCCATTCCTCAGTGTTCCCCATTCCTCAGTATTCCCCATTCCTCAGTATTCCCCATTCCTCAGAATTCCCCCTCAGTTCCCCATTCCTCAGTGTTCCCCATTCCTCAGTATTCCCCATTCCTCAGTGTTCCCCATTCCTCAGTATTCCTCAGTATTCCCAACTCCTCAGTGTTCCCCATTCCTCAGTATTCCCCATTCCTCAGTATTCTCCATTCCTCAGTATTCCCCATTCCTCACCCCCCATCAGTATTCCCTATTCCTCACCCCATTCCTCAGTGTTCCCCATTCCTCACCCCATCAGTGTTCCCCATTCCTCACCCCTCAGTGTTCCCCATTCCTCACCCCTCAGTGTTCCCCATTCCTCAGTGTTCCCCATTCCTCAGTGTTCCCCATTCCCCTCAGTGTTCCCCATTCCTCAGTGTTCCCCATTCCTCAGTGTTCCCCATTCCTCACACCCCAGTTCCCCAGTGTTCCTCATTCCCTCAGTATTCCCCCCATTCCTCACCCCCTCAGTATTCCCCATTCCTCACCCCCTCAGTGTTCCCCATTCCTCACCCCTCAGTATTCCCCATTCCTCAAAATTCCTCAGTATTCCCCATTCCTCAGTGTTCCCCATTCCTCAGTGTTCCCCATTCCTCACCCCATCCTCAGTATTCCCCATTCCTCACCCCATTCCTCAGTATTCCCCGTTCCTCACCCCCTCAGTATTCTTCTCAGTTCCTCCCCCTCAGTATTCCCCATTCCTCACCCCCTCAGTGTTCCCCGTTCCTCACCCCTTCCTCAGTATTCTCTGTTCCTCACCCCTCAGTCAGTTCCTTCCCTCAGTATTCCTCCCCCTCAGTATTCCCTTTCCTCCTCACCCTCAGTATTCCCCATTCCTCACCCCATTCCTCAGTTTCCCCATTCCTCAGTGTTCCCCATTCCTCAGTATTCCCCATTCCTCACCATTCCTCAGTGTTCCTATTCCTCATTCCCTCAGTGTTCCCTATTCCTCATCCCTCTCAGTATTCTCTGTTCCCCACCCCATTCCTCCTCAATATTCCCTATTCCTCACCCCTCAATATTCCATATTCCTCACCCCCTCAGTATTCCCTATTCCCCATTCCTCAGTGTTCCCCATTCCTCAGTGTTCCCCATTCCTCAGTATTCCCCATTCCTCAGTATTCCCCATTCCTCAGTATTCCCCATTCCTCAGAATTCCCCATTCCTCAGTGTTCCCCCCATTCCTCAGTGTTCCCCATTCCTCAGTGTTCCCCATTCCTCGGTGTTCCCCATTCCTCAGTATTCCCCAATCCTCAGTGTTCTCCATTCCGCAGTATTCCCCATTCCTCAGTATTCTCCATTCCTCAGTATTCCCCATTCCTCAGTGTTCCCCATTCCTCAGTGTTCCCCATTCCTCAGTATTTTCCATTCCTCAGTATTCCCCATTCCTCAGTGTTCCCCATTCCTCAGTGTTCCCCATTCCTCAGTGTTCCCCATTTCCTCAGTGTTCCCCATTCCTCAGTGTTCCCCATTCCTCAGTGTTCCCCATTCCTCAGTATTCCCCATTCCTCAGATTCCCCATTCCCCAGTATTCCCCATTCCCCAGTATTCCCCATTCCCCAGTGTTCCCCATTCCACAGTGTTCCCCATTCCTCAGTATTCCCCATTCCTCAGTGTTCCCCATTCCTCAGTATTCCTCAGTATTCCCCATTCCTCAGTGTTCCCCATTCCTCAGTATTCCCCATTCCTCAGTGTTCCCCATTCCTCAGTATTCCCCATTCCTCAGTATTCCCCGTTCCTCAGTATTCCCCATTCCTCAGTATTCCCCATTCCTCAGTATTCCCATTCCTCAGTGTTCCCCATTCCTCAGTATTCCCCATTCCTCAGTATTCCCCATTCCTCAGTATTCCCCATTCCTCAGTATTCTCCATTCCTCCGTGTTCCCCATTCCTCAGTATTCCCCATTCCTCAGAATTCCCCATTCCTCAGTATTCCCCATTCCTCAGTATTCCCCATTCCTCAGTATTCCCCATTCCTCAGTATTCCCCATTCTTCAGAATTCGCCATTCCTCAGAGTTCCCCATTCCTCAGTGTTCCCCATTCCTCAGTATTCCCCATTCCTCAGTATTCCCCATTCCTCAGTGTTCCCCATTCCTCAGTTTCCCCATTCCTCAGTGTTCCCCATTCCTCAGTATTCCCCATTCCTCAGTGTTCCCCATTCCCCAGTTTCCTCAGTATTCCCATTCCTCAGTGTTCCCAATTCCTCAGTGTTCCCCATTCCTCAGTATTCTCCATTCCTCAGTATTCCCCATTCCTCACCTCTCAGTATTCCCTATTCCTCACCCTCAGTATTCCCCACTCCTCACCCCTCAGTATTCCCCACTCCTCACCCCTCAGTATTCCCCACTCCTCACCCCTCAGTATTCCCCATTCCTCACCCCTCAGTATTCCCTATTCCTCACCCTCAGTATTCCCTATTCCTCATCCCTCAGTTTCTCTATTCCCCACTCCTCAGTATTCCCTATTCCTCACCCCTCAATATTCCATATTCCTCACCCCCATTCCTCAGTATTCCCTATTCCCCATTCCTCAGTGTTCCCCATTCCTCAGTGTTCCCCATTCCTCAGTATGTTCCCCATTCCTCAGTATTCCCCATTCCTCAGTGTTCCCCATTCCTCAGTGTTCCCCATTCCTCAGTGTTCCCCATTCCTCAGTATTCCCCATTCCTCAGTGTTCCCCATTCCTCAGTGTTCCCCATTCCTCAGTTCCTTTTCCCCATTCCTCAGTATTCCCCATTCCTCAGTGTTCCCCATTCCTCAGTATTCCCCATTCCTCAGTGTTCCCCATTCCTCAGTATTCCCCATTCCTCAGTGTTCCCCCTTCCTCAGTATTCCCCATTCCTCAGTGTTCCCCATTCCTCAGTATTCCCCATTCCTCAGTATTCCCCATTCCTCAGTGTTCCCCATTCCTCAGTGTTCCCCATTCCAAAGTGTTCCCCATTCCTCAGTGTTCCCCATTCCTCAGTGTTCCCATTCCTCAGTGTTCCCATTCCTCAGTATTCCTTCAGTATTCCCCATTCCTCAGTATTCCCCATTCCTCAGTGTTCCCCATTCCTCAGTGTTCCCCATTCCTCAGTGTTCCCCATTCCTCAGTATTCCCCATTCCTCAGTATTCCCCATTCCTCAGTGTTTTCCATTCCTCAGTGTATTCCCCATTCCTCAGTATTCCCCATTCCTCAGTGTTCCCCATTCCTCAGTGTTCCCCATTCCTCAGTATTCCCCATTCCTCAGTGTTCCCCATTCCTCAGTATTCCCCATTCCTCAGTATTCCCCATTCTTCAGAATTCCCCATTCCTTAGTGTTCCCCCATTCCTCAGTGTTCTCCATTCCTCAGTGTTCCCCATTCCTCAGTGTTCCCCATTCCTCAGTATTCCCCATTCCTCAGAGTTCCCCATTCCTCAGAATTCCCCATTCCTCAGAATTCCCCATTCCTCGGTGTTCCCCATTCCTCGGTGTTCCCCATTCCTCAGTATTCCCCATTCCTCAGTGTTTTCCATTCCTCAGTATTCCCCATTGCTCAGGATTCTCCATTCCTCAGTATTCCCCATTCCTCAGTGTTCCCCATTCCTCAGTGTTCCCCATTCCTCAGTGTTCCCCATTCCTCAGTATTCCCCATTCCTCAGTATTCCCCATTCCTCAGAATTCCCCATTCCTCAGTGTTCCCCATTCCTCAGTATTCCCCATTCCTCAGTGTTCCCCATTCCTCAGTATTCCTCAGTATTCCCAACTCCTCAGTGTTCCCCATTCCTCAGTATTCCCCATTCCTCAGTATTCTCCATTCCTCAGTATTCCCCATTCCTCACCCCTCAGTATTCCCTATTCCTCACCCCTCAGTATTCCCCACTCCTCACCCCTCAGTATTCCCTATTCCTCACCCCTCAGTGTTCCCCACTCCTCACCCCTCAGTGTTCCCACTCCTCACCCTCAGTATTCCCCACCTCCTCACCCCTCAGTATTCCACACTCCTCACCCTCAGTGTTCCCTATTCCTCACACCTCAGTATTCCCCATTCCTCACCCCTCAGTATTCCCCATCCTCCCCTCAGTGTTCCCCACTCCTCACCCTCAGTATTCCCAACTCCTCACCCCTCAGTGTTCCCCACTCCTCAAAACCTCAGTATTCCCTATTCCTCACCCCTCAGTATTCCCTATACCTCACCCCTCAGTATTCACCACTCCTCACCCTCAGTGTTCCCTATTCCTCACCCCTCAGTATTCTCTGTTCCTCACCCCTCAGTGTTCCCTATTCCTCACCCCTCAGTATTCCCTATTCCTCACCCTCAGTATTCTCTGTTCCTCACCCCTCAGTATTCCTATTCCTCACCCCTCAGTATTCTCTGTTCCTCACCCCTCAGTATTCCCTATTCCTCACCCCTCAGTATTTCCTATTCCTCACCCCTCAGTATTCCCCACTCCTCAGTATTCCCTATTCCTCACTCCTCAGTATTCCCTATTCCTCACCCCTCAGTATTCCCTATTCCTCATCCCTCGGTATTCTCTATTCCCCACTCCTCAATATTCCCTATTCCTCACCCCTCAATATTCCATATTCCTCACCCCTCAGTATTCCCTATTCCCCATTCCTCAGTGTTCCCCATTCCTCAGTGTTCCCCATTCCTCAGTATTCCCCATTCCTCAGTATTCCCCATTCCTCAGTATTCCCCATTCCTCAGAATTCCCCATTCCTCAGTGTTCCCCATTCCTCGGTGTTCCCCATTCCTCGGTGTTCCCCATTCCTCGGTGTTCCCCATTCCTCAGTATTCCCCAATCCTCAGTGTTCTCCATTCCGCAGTATTCCCCATTCCTCAGTATTCTCCATTCCTCAGTATTCCCCATTCCTCAGTGTTCCCCATTCCTCAGTGTTCCCCATTCCTCAGTATTTTCCATTCCTCAGTATTCCCCATTCCTCAGTGTTCCCCATTCCTCAGTATTCCCCATTCCTCAGTGTTCCCCATTCCTCAGTGTTCCCCATTCCTCAGTATTCCCCATTCCTCAGTGTTCCCCATTCCTCAGTATTCCCCATTCCTCAGAATTCCCCATTCCCCAGTATTCCCCATTCCCCAGTATTCCCCATTCCCCAGTGTTCCCCATTCCACAGTGTTCCCCATTCCTCAGTATTACCCATTCCTCAGTGTTCCCCATTCCTCAGTATTCCTCAGTATTCCCCATTCCTCAGTGTTCCCCATTCCTCAGTATTCCCCATTCCTCAGTGTTCCCCATTCCTCAGTATTCCCCATTCCTCAGTATTCCCCGTTCCTCAGTATTCCCCATTCCTCAGAATTCCCCATTCCTCAGTATTCCCCATTCCTCAGTGTTACCCATTCCTCAGTATTCCTCAGTATTCCCCATTCCTCAGTATTCCCAATTCCTCAGTATTCTCCATTCCTCCGTGTTCCCCATTCCTCAGTATTCCCCATTCCTCAGAATTCCCCATTCCTCAGTATTCCCCATTCCTCAGTATTCCCCATTCCTCAGTATTCCCCATTCCTCAGTATTCCCCATTCTTCAGAATTCGCCATTCCTCAGAATTCCCCATTCCTCAGTGTTCCCCATTCCTCAGTATTCCCCATTCCTCAGTATTCCCCATTCCTCAGTGTTCCCCATTCCTCAGTGTTCCCCATTCCTCAGTATTCCCCATTCCTCAGTGTTCCCCATTCCTCAGTATTCCTCAGTATTCCCAATTCCTCAGTGTTCCCCATTTCTCAGTATTCTCCATTCCTCAGTATTCCCCATTCCTCACCTCTCAGTATTCCCTATTCCTCACCCCTCAGTATTCCCCACTCCTCACCCCTCAGTATTCCCCACTCCTCACCCCTCAGTATTCCCCACTCCTCACCCCTCAGTATTCCCTATTCCTCACCCCTCAGTATTCCCTATTCCTCACCCCTCGGTATTCCCTATTCCTCATCCCTCGGTATTCTCTATTCCCCACTCCTCAATATTCCCTATTCCTCACCCCTCAATATTCCATATTCCTCACCCCTCAGTATTCCCTATTCCCCATTCCTCAGTGTTCCCCATTCCTCAGTGTTCCCCATTCCTCGGTGTTCCCCATTCCTCAGTATTCCCCAATCCTCAGTGTTCTCCATTCCGCAGTATTCCCCATTCCTCAGTATTCTCCATTCCTCAGTATTCCCCATTCCTCAGTGTTCCCCATTCCTCAGTGTTCCCCATTCCTCAGTATTTTCCATTCCTCAGTATTCCCCATTCCTCAGTGTTCCCCATTCCTCAGTGTTCCCCATTCCTCAGTGTTCCCCATTCCTCAGTATTCCCCATTCCTCAGTGTTCCCCATTCCTCAGTATTCCCCATTCCTCAGTGTTCCCCATTCCTCAGTATTCCCCATTCCTCAGAATTCCCCATTCCCCAGTATTCCCCATTCCCCAGTGTTCCCCATTCCACAGTGTTCCCCATTCCTCAGTATTCCCCATTCCTCAGTATTACCCATTCCTCAGTGTTCCCCATTCCTCAGTATTCCTCAGTATTCCCCATTCCTCAGTATTCCCCATTCCTCAGTATTCCCCGTTCCTCAGTATTCCCCGTTCCTCAGTATTCCCCGTTCCTCAGAATTCCCCATTCCTCAGTATTCCCCATTCCTCAGTGTTACCCATTCCTCAGTATTCCTCAGTATTCCCCATTCCTCAGTATTCCCCATTCCTCAGTATTCCCCATTCCTCAGTATTCCCCATTCCTCAGTATTCTCCATTCCTCCGTGTTCCCCATTCCTCAGTATTCCCCATTCCTCAGAATTCCCCATTCCTCAGTATTCCCCATTCCTCAGTATTCCCCATTCCTCAGTATTCCCCATTCCTCAGTATTCCCCATTCTTCAGAATTCGCCATTCCTCAGAGTTCCCCATTCCTCAGTGTTCCCCATTCCTCAGTATTCCCCATTCCTCAGTATTCCCCATTCCTCAGTGTTCCCCATTCCTCAGTATTCCCCATTCCTCAGTGTTCCCCATTCCTCAGTATTCCCCATTCCTCAGTGTTCCCCATTCCTCAGTATTCCTCAGTATTCCCAATTCCTCAGTGTTCCCCATTCCTCAGTATTCCCCCATTCCTCAGTATTCTCCATTCCTCAGTATTCCCCATTCCTCACCTCTCAGTATTCCCTATTCCTCACCCCTCAGTATTCCCCACTCCTCACCCCTCAGTATTCCCCACTCCTCACCCCTCAGTATTCCCAACTCCTCACCCTCAGTATTCCCTATTCCTCACCCCTCAGTATTCCCTATTCCTCACCCCTCAGTATTCCCTATACCTCACCCGTCAGTATTCACCACTCCTCACCCCTCAGTATTCCCTATTCCTCACCCCTCAATATTCCATATTCCTCACCCCTCAGTATTCCCTATTCCCCATTCCTCAGAATTCCCCATTCCTCAGTGTTCCCCATTCCTCGGTGTTCCCCATTCCTCAGTATTCCCCATTCCTCAGAATTCCCCATTCCTCAGTATTCCCCATTCCTCAGTATTCCCCATTCCTCAGAGTTCCCCATTCCTCAGTATTCCCCATTCCTCAGAATTCCCCATTCCTCAGTATTCCCCATTCCTCAGTATTCCCCATTCCTCAGTATTCCCCATTCCTCAGAATTCGCCATTCCTCAGTATTCCCCCTTCCTCAGTATTCCCCATTCCTCAGTGTTCCCCATTCCTCAGTATTCCCCATTCCTCAGTATTCCCCATTCCTCAGTGTTCCCCATTCCTCAGTATTCCCCATTCCAAAGTGTTCCCCATTCCTCAGTGTTCTCCATTCCTCAGTGTTCCCCATTCCTCAGTGTTCTCCATTCCTCAGTATTCCCCATTCCTCAGAGTTCCCCATTCCTCAGAATTCCCCATTCCTCAGAATTCCCCATTCCTCGGTGTTCCCCATTCCTCGGTGTTCCCCATTCCTCAGTATTCCCCATTCCTCAGTATTCCCCATTCCTCAGTGTTTTCCATTCCTCAGTATTCCCCATTGCTCAGTATTCCCCATTCCTCAGTGTTCCCCATTCCTCAGTGTTCCCCATTCCTCAGTATTCCCCATTCCTCAGTGTTCCCCATTCCTCAGTATTCCCCATTCCTCAGTATTCCCCATTCTTCAGAATTCGCCATTCCTCAGTATTCCCCTTCCTCAGTATTCCCCATTCCTCAGTGTTCCCCATTCCTCAGTATTCCCCATTCCTCAGTATTCCCCATTCCTCAGTGTTCCCCATTCCTCAGTATTCCCCATTCCAAAGTGTTCCCCATTCCTCAGTGTTCCCCATTCCTCAGTGTTCTCCATTCCTCAGTATTCCCCATTCCTCAGTGTTCTCCATTCCTCAGTGTTCTCCATTCCTCAGTGTTCCCCATTCCTCGGTGTTCCCCATTCCTCGGTGTTCCCCATTCCTCGGTGTTCCCCATTCCTCGGTGTTCCCCATTCCTCGGTGTTCCCCATTCCTCGGTGTTCCCCATTCCTCGGTGTTCCCCATTCCTCGGTGTTCCCCATTCCTCGGTGTTCCCAATTCCTCGGTGTTCCCCATTCCTCGGTGTTCCCCATTCCTCGGTATTCCTCGGTATTCCCCATTCCTCAGAATTCCCCATTCCTCGGTGTTCCCCATTCCTCAGTATTCCCCAATCCTCAGTATTCCCCATTCCTCAGTATTCCCCATTCCTCTGTATTCCCCATTCCTCAGTATTCCCCATTCCTCAGTATTCCCCATTCCTCAGTATTCTCCATTCCTCCGTGTTCCCCATTCCTCAGTATTCCCCATTCCTCAGAATTCCCCATTCCTCAGTATTCCCCATTCCTCAGTATTCCCCATTCTTCAGAATTCGCCATTCCTCAGAATTCGCCATTCCTCAGAATTCCCCATTCCTCAGTGTTCCCCATTCCTCAGTATTCCCCATTCCTCAGTATTCTCCATTCCTCAGTATTCCCCATTCCTCACCCCTCAGTATTCCCTATTCCTCACCCCTCAGTATTCCCCACTCCTCACCCCTCAGTATTCCCCACTCCTCACCCCTCAGTATTCCCCACTCCTCACCCTCAGTATTCCCCACTCCTCACCCCTCAGTATTCCCCACTCCTCACCCCTCAGTATTCCCTATTCCTCACACCTCAGTATTCCTATTCCTCACCCCTCAGTATTCCCCACGCCTCACCCCTCAGTATTCCCTATTCCTCACCCCTCAGTATTCTCTATTCCTCACCCCTCAGTATTCCCTATTCCTCACCCCTCAGTATTCCCTATTCCTCACCCCTCAGTATTCCCTATTCCTCACCCCTCGGTATTCCCTATTCCTCATCCCTCGGTATTCTCTATTCCCCACTCCTCAATATTCCCTATTCCTCACCCCTCAATATTCCATATTCCTCACCCCTCAGTATTCCCTATTCCCCATTCCTCAGTGTTCCCCATTCCTCAGTGTTCCCCATTCCTCGGTGTTCCCCATTCCTCGGTGTTCCCCATTCCTCGGTGTTCCCCATTCCTCGGTGTTCCCCATTCCTCGGTGTTCCCCATTCCTCGGTGTTCCCCATTCCTCGGTGTTCCCCATTCCTCGGTGTTCCCCATTCCTCGGTGTTCCCCATTCCTCGGTATTCCTCGGTATTCCCCATTCCTCAGAATTCCCCATTCCTCAGTGTTCCCCATTCCTCGGTGTTCCCCATTCCTCGGTGTTCCCCATTCCTCGGTGTTCCCCATTCCTCGGTGTTCCCCATTCCTCAGTATTCCCCAATCCTCAGTATTCCCCATTCCTCAGTATTCCCCATTCCTCAGTATTCCCCATTCCTCAGTATTCCCCATTCCTCAGTATTCCCCATTCCTCAGTATTCTCCATTCCTCCGTGTTCCCCATTCCTCAGTATTCCCCATTCCTCAGAATTCCCCATTCCTCAGTATTCCCCATTCCTCAGTATTCCCCATTCTTCAGAATTAAGCCATTCCTCAGAATTCGCCATTCCTCAGAATTCCCCATTCCTCAGTGTTCCCCATTCCTCAGTATTCCCCATTCCTCAGTATTCTCCATTCCTCAGTATTCCCCATTCCTCACCCCTCAGTATTCCCTATTCCTCACCCCTCAGTATTCCCCACTCCTCACCCTTCAGTATTCCCCACTCCTCACCCCTCAGTATTCCCCACTCCTCACCCCTCAGTATTCCCCACTCCTCACCCCTCAGTATTCCCCACTCCTCACCCCTCAGTATTCCCTATTCCTCACACCTCAGTATTCCTATTCCTCACCCTCAGTATTCCCCACGCCTCACCCCTCAGTATTCCCTATTCCTCACCCCTCAGTATTCTCTGTTCCTCACCCCTCAGTATTCCCTATTCCTCACCCCTCAGTATTCCTATTCCTCACCCCCTCAGTATTCCTATTCCTCACCCCTCGGTATTCCCTATTCCTCATCCCTCGGTATTCTCTATTCCCCACTCCTCAATATTCCCTATTCCTCACCCCTCAATATTCCATATTCCTCACCCCTCAGTATTCCCTATTCCCCATTCCTCAGTGTTCCCCATTCCTCAGTGTTCCCCATTCCTCGGTGTTCCCCATTCCTCAGTATTCCCCAATCCTCAGTGTTCTCCATTCCGCAGTATTCCCCATTCCTCAGTATTCTCCATTCCTCAGTATTCCCCATTCCTCAGTGTTCCCCATTCCTCAGTGTTCCCCATTCCTCAGTATTTTCCATTCCTCAGTATTCCCCATTCCTCAGTGTTCCCCATTCCTCAGTGTTCCCCATTCCTCAGTATTCCCCATTCCTCAGTGTTCCCCATTCCTCAGTATTCCCCATTCCTCAGTGTTCCCCATTCCTCAGTATTCCCCATTCCTCAGAGTTCCCCATTCCCCAGTATTCCCCATTCCCCAGTGTTCCCCATTCCACAGTGTTCCCCATTCCTCAGTATTCCCCATTCCTCAGTATTACCCATTCCTCAGTGTTCCCCATTCCTCAGTATTCCTCAGTATTCCCCATTCCTCAGTGTTCCCCATTCCTCAGTATTCCCCATTCCTCAGTATTCCCCGTTCCTCAATATTCCCCGTTCCTCAGTATTCTCCATTCCTCCGTGTTCCCCATTCCTCAGTATTCCCCATTCCTCAGAATTCCCCATTCCTCAGTATTCCCCATTCCTCAGTATTCCCCATTCCTCAGTATTCCCCATTCTTCAGAATTCGCCATTCCTCAGAATTCCCCATTCCTCAGTGTTCCCCATTCCTCAGTATTCCCCATTCCTCAGTATTCCCCATTCCTCAGTGTTCTCCATTCCTCAGTATTCCCCATTCCTCAGTGTTCTCCATTCCTCAGTGTTCTCCATTCCTCAGTGTTCCCCATTCCTCGGTGTTCCCCATTCCTCGGTGTTCCCCATTCCTCGGTGTTCCCCATTCCTCGGTGTTCCCCATTCCTCGGTGTTCCCCATTCCTCGGTGTTCCCCATTCCTCGGTGTTCCCCATTCCTCGGTGTTCCCCATTCCTCGGTGTTCCCCATTCCTCGGTATTCCTCGGTATTCCCCATTCCTCAGAATTCCCCATTCCTCAGTGTTCCCCATTCCTCGGTGTTCCCCATTCCTCGGTGTTCCCCATTCCTCGGTGTTCCCCATTCCTCGGTGTTCCCCATTCCTCAGTATTCCCCAATCCTCAGTATTCCCCATTCCTCAGTATTCCCCATTCCTCAGTATTCCCCATTCCTCAGTATTCCTCATTCCTCAGTATTCCCCATTCCTCAGTATTCCCCATTCCTCCGTGTTCCCCATTCCTCAGTATTCCCCATTCCTCAGAATTCCCCATTCCTCAGTATTCCCCACTCCTCAGTATTCCCCATTCTTCAGAATTCGCCATTCCTCAGAATTCCCCATTCCTCAGAATTCCCCATTCCTCAGTGTTCCCCATTCCTCAGTATTCCCCATTCCTCAGTATTCTCCATTCCTCAGTATTCCCCATTCCTCACCCCTCAGTATTCCCTATTCCTCACCCCTCAGTATTCCCCACTCCTCACCCCTCAGTATTCCCCACTCCTCACCCCTCAGTGTTCCCCACTCCTCACCCCTCAGTGTTCCCCACTCCTCACCCCTCAGTGTTCCCCACTCCTCACCCCTCAGTATTCCCTATTCCTCACACCTCAGTGTTCCCTATTCCTCACCCCTCAGTATTCCCCACGCCTCACCCTCAGTATTCCTATTCCTCACCCCTCAGTATTCTCTATTCCTCACCCCTCAGTGTTCCCTATTCCTCACCCTCAGTATTCCCTATTCCTCACCCCTCAGTATTCCTATTCCTCACCCCTCGGTATTCCCTATTCCTCATCCTCGGTATTCTCTATTCCCCACTCCTCAATATTCCTATTCCTCACCCCTCAATATTCCATATTCCTCACCCCTCAGTATTCCCTATTCCCCATTCCTCAGTGTTCCCCATTCCTCAGTGTTCCCCATTCCTCGGTGTTCCCCATTCCTCGGTGTTCCCCATTCCTCGGTGTTCCCCATTCCTCGGTGTTCCCCATTCCTCGGTGTTCCCCATTCCTCGGTGTTCCCCATTCCTCGGTGTTCCCCATTCCTCGGTATTCCTCGGTATTCCCCATTCCTCAGAATTCCCCATTCCTCAGTGTTCCCCATTCCTCGGTGTTCCCCATTCCTCGGTGTTCCCCATTCCTCGGTGTTCCCCATTCCTCGGTGTTCCCCATTCCTCAGTATTCCCCAATCCTCAGTATTCCCCATTCCTCAGTATTCCCCATTCCTCAGTGTTCCCCATTCCTCAGTATTCCCCATTCCTCAGTATTCCCCATTCCTCAGTATTCTCCATTCCTCCGTGTTCCCCATTCCTCAGTATTCCCCATTCCTCAGAATTCCCCATTCCTCAGTATTCCCCATTCCTCAGTATTCCCCATTCTTCAGAATTCGCCATTCCTCAGAATTCGCCATTCCTCAGAATTCCCCATTCCTCAGTGTTCCCCATTCCTCAGTATTCCCCATTCCTCAGTATTCTCCATTCCTCAGTATTCCCCATTCCTCACCCCTCAGTATTCCCTATTCCTCACCCCTCAGTATTCCCCACTCCTCACCCCTCAGTATTCCCCACTCCTCACCCCTCAGTGTTCCCCACTCCTCACCCCTCAGTGTTCCCCACTCCTCACCCCTCAGTATTCCCCACTCCTCACCCCTCAGTATTCCCTATTCCTCACACCTCAGTATTCCTATTCCTCACCCCTCAGTATTCCCCACGCCTCACCCCTCAGTATTCCCTATTCCTCACCCCTCAGTATTCTCTGTTCCTCACCCCTCAGTATTCCTATTCCTCACCCCCTCAGTATTCCCTATTCCTCACCCCTCAGTATTCCCTATTCCTCACCCCTCGGTATTCCTATTCCTCATCCTCGGTATTCTCTATTCCCCACTCCTCAATATTCCCTATTCCTCACCCTCAATATTCCATATTCCTCACCCCTCAGTATTCCCTATTCCCCATTCCTCAGTGTTCCCCATTCCTCAGTGTTCCCCATTCCTCGGTGTTCCCCATTCCTCAGTATTCCCCAATCCTCAGTGTTCTCCATTCCGCAGTATTCCCCATTCCTCAGTATTCTCCATTCCTCAGTATTCCCCATTCCTCAGTGTTCCCCATTCCTCAGTGTTCCCCATTCCTCAGTATTTTCCATTCCTCAGTATTCCCCATTCCTCAGTGTTCCCCATTCCTCAGTGTTCCCCATTCCTCAGTATTCCCCATTCCTCAGTGTTCCCCATTCCTCAGTATTCCCCATTCCTCAGTGTTCCCCATTCCTCAGTATTCCCCATTCCTCAGAGTTCCCCATTCCCCAGTATTCCCCATTCCCCAGTGTTCCCCATTCCACAGTGTTCCCCATTCCTCAGTATTCCCCATTCCTCAGTATTACCCATTCCTCAGTGTTCCCCATTCCTCAGTATTCCTCAGTATTCCCCATTCCTCAGTGTTCCCCATTCCTCAGTATTCCCCATTCCTCAGTATTCCCCGTTCCTCAGTATTCCCCGTTCCTCAGTATTCTCCATTCCTCCGTGTTCCCCATTCCTCAGTATTCCCCATTCCTCAGAATTCCCCATTCCTCAGTATTCCCCATTCCTCAGTATTCCCCATTCCTCAGTATTCCCCATTCTTCAGAATTCGCCATTCCTCAGAATTCCCCATTCCTCAGTGTTCCCCATTCCTCAGTATTCCCCATTCCTCAGTATTCCCCATTCCTCAGTGTTCCCCATTCCTCAGTATTCCCCATTCCTCAGTGTTCCCCATTCCTCAGTATTCCCCATTCCTCAGTGTTCCCCATTCCTCAGTATTCCCCATTCCTCAGTGTTCCCCATTCCTCAGTATTCCTCAGTATTCCCAGTTCCTCAGTGTTCCCCATTCCTCAGTATTCCCCATTCCTCAGTATTCTCCATTCCTCAGTATTCCCCATTCCTCACCTCTCAGTATTCCCTATTCCTCACCCCTCAGTATTCCCCACTCCTCACCCCTCAGTGTTCCCCACTCCTCACCCCTCAGTATTCCCAACTCCTCACCCCCCAGTATTCCCCACTCCTCACCCCTCAGTATTCCCTATTCCTCACCCCTCAGTATTCCCTATACCTCACCCCTCAGTATTCACCACTCCTCACCCCTCAGTATTCCCTATTCCTCACCCCTCAATATTCCATATTCCTCACCCCTCAGTATTCCCTATTCCCCATTCCTCAGTGTTCCCCATTCCTCAGTGTTCCCCATTCCTCAGTATTCCCCATTCCTCAGTATTCCCCATTCCTCAGAATTCCCCATTCCTCAGTGTTCCCCATTCCTCGGTGTTCCCCATTCCTCAGTATTCCCCATTCCTCAGAATTCCCCATTCCTCAGTATTCCCCATTCCTCAGTATTCCCCATTCCTCAGAGTTCCCCATTCCTCAGTATTCCCCATTCCTCAGAATTCCCCATTCCTCAGTATTCCCCATTCCTCAGTATTCCCCATTCCTCAGTATTCCCCATTCCTCAGTATTCCCCATTCTTCAGAATTCGCCATTCCTCAGTATTCCCCTTCCTCAGTATTCCCCATTCCTCAGTGTTCCCCATTCCTCAGTATTCCCCATTCCTCAGTGTTCCCCATTCCTCAGTATTCCCCATTCCAAAGTGTTCCCCATTCCAAAGTGTTCCCCATTCCTCAGTATTCCCCATTCCTCAGTATTCTCCATTCCTCAGTATTCCCCATTCCTCACCCCTCAGTATTCCCTATTCCTCACCCCTCAGTATTCCCCACTCCTCACCCTCAGTATTCCCCACTCCTCACCCCTCAGTATTCCCCACTCCTCAACCCTCAGTGTTCCACACTCCTCACCCTCAGTATTCCCTATTCCTCACACCTCAGTATTCCCTATTCCTCACCCTCAGTATTCCCCACGCCTCACCCCTCAGTATTCCCTATTCCTCACCCCTCAGTATTCTCTATTCCTCACCCCTCAGTATTCCCTATTCCTCACCCTCAGTGTTTCCTATTCCTCACCCCTCAGTATTCCCCACTCCTCAGTATTCCTATTCCTCACCCCTCAGTGTTCCCTATTCCTCACCCCTCAGTATTCCCTATTCCTCATCCCTCAGTATTCTCTATTCCCCACTCCTCAGTATTCCCTATTCCTCACCCCTCAATATTCCATATTCCTCACCCCTCAGTATTCCCTATTCCCCATTCCTCAGTGTTCCCCATTCCTCAGTATTCCCCATTCCTCAGAATTCCCCATTCCTCAGTGTTCCCCATTCCTCGGTGTTCCCCATTCCTCGGTATTCCCCAATCCTCAGTGTTCTCCATTCCGCAGTATTCCCCATTCCTCAGTATTCTCCATTCCTCAGTATTCCCCATTACTCAGTGTTCCCCATTCCTCAGTGTTCCCCATTCCTCAGTATTTTCCATTCCTCAGTATTCCCCATTCCTCAGTGTTCCCCATTCCTCAGTGTTCCCCATTCCTCAGTGTTCCCCATTCCTCAGTATTCCCCATTCCTCAGAATTCCCCATTCCCCAGTACTCCCCATTCCCCAGTATTCCCCATTCCTCAGTATTCTCCATTCCTCCGTGTTCCCCATTCCTCAGTATTCCCCATTCCTCAGTATTCCCCATTCCTCAGTATTCCCCATTCCTCAGTATTCCCCATTCTTCAGAATTCGCCATTCCTCAGTATTCCCCATTCCTCAGTATTCCCCATTCCTCAGTATTCTCCATTCCTCCGTGTTCCCCATTCCTCAGTATTCCCCATTCCTCAGAATTCCCCATTTCTCAGTATTCCCCATTCCTCAGTATTCCCCATTCCTCAGTATTCCCCATTCTTCAGAATTCGCCATTCCTCAGAATTCCCCATTCCTCAGTGTTCCCCATTCCTCAGTATTCCCCATTCCTCAGTATTCCCCATTCCTCAGTGTTCCCCATTCCTTAGTATTCTCCATTCCTCAGTATTCCCCATTCCTCAGTGTTCCCCATTCCTCAGTGTTCCCCATTCCTCAGTATTCCCCATTCCTCAGTATTCCCCATTCCTCAGAGTTCCCCATTCCTCAGTATTCCCCATTCCTCAGAATTCCCCATTCCTCAGTATTCCCCATTCCTCAGTATTCCCCATTCCTCAGTATTCCCCATTCCTCAGTATTCCCCATTCTTCAGAATTCACCATTCCTCAGTATTCACCCTTCCTCAGTATTCCCCATTCCTCAGTGTTCCCCATTCCTCAGTGTTCTCCATTCCTCAGTATTCCCCATTCCTCAGAGTTCCCCATTCCTCAGAATTCCCCATTCCTCAGAATTCCCCATTCCTCGGTGTTCCCCATTCCTCGGTGTTCCCCATTCCTCAGTGTTCTCCATTCCTCAGTGTTCCCCATTCCTCAGTGTTCCCCATTCCTCAGTATTCCCCATTCCTCAGAGTTCCCCATTCCTCAGAATTCCCCATTCCTCAGAATTCCCCATTCCTCGGTGTTCCCCATTCCTCGGTGTTCCCCATTCCTCAGTATTCCCCATTCCTCAGAATTCCCCATTCCTCAGTATTCCCCATTCCTCAGTATTCCCCATTCCTCAGTATTCCCCATTCCTCAGAATTCCCCATTCCTCAGTATTCCCCATTCCTCAGAATTCCCCATTCCTCAGTATTCCCCATTCCTCAGTATTCCCCATTCTTCAGAATTCGCCATTCCTCAGTATTCCCCTTCCTCAGTATTCCCCATTCCTCAGTGTTCCCCATTCCTCAGTATTCCCCATTCCTCAGTATTCCCCATTCCTCAGTGTTCCCCATTCCTCAGTATTCCCCATTCCAAAGTGTTCCCCATTCCAAAGTGTTCCCCATTCCTCAGTGTTCCTCATTTCTCAGCATTCCCCATTCCTCAGTGTTCCCCATTCCTCAGTGTTCTCCATTCCTCAGTATTCCCCATTCCTCAGTGTTCTCCATTCCTCAGTGTTCTCCATTCCTCAGTGTTCTCCATTCCTCAGTGTTCCCCATTCCTCAGAGTTCCCCATTCCTCAGTATTCCCCATTCCTCAGAGTTCCCCATTCCTCGGTATTCCCCATTCCTCAGAGTTCCCCATTCCTCAGAATTCCCCATTCCTCAGAATTCCCCATTCCTCGGTGTTCCCCATTCCTCGGTGTTCCCCATTCCTCACTATTCCCCATTCCTCAGTGTTTTCCATTCCTCAGTATTCCCCATTGCTCAGGATTCTCCATTCCTCAGTATTCCCCATTCCTCAGTGTTCCCCATTCCTCAGTGTTCCCCATTCCTCAGTATTCCCCATTCCTCAGTATTCCCCATTCCTCAGTATTCCCCATTCCTCAGTATTCCCCATTCTTCAGAATTCGCCATTCCTCAGTATTCCCCTTCCTCAGTATTCCCCATTCCTCAGTGTTCCCCATTCCTCAGTATTCCCCATTCCTCAGTATTCCCCATTCCTCAGTGTTCCCCATTCCTCAGTATTCCCCATTCCAAAGTGTTCCCCATTCCAAAGTGTTCCCCATTCCTCAGTGTTCCTCATTTCTCAGCATTCCCCATTCCTCGGCGTTCCCCCCATTCCTCGGCGTTCCCCATTCCTCAGTGTTCTCCATTCCTCAGTGTTCCCCATTCCTCAGTATTCCCCATTCCTCAGAGTTCCCCATTCCTCAGAATTCCCCATTCCTCAGAGTTCCCCATTCCTCGGTGTTCCCCATTCCTCGGTGTTCCCCATTCCTCAGTATTCCCCATTCCTCAGTATTCCCCATTCCTCAGTATTCCCCATTCCTCAGTATTCCCCATTCCTCAGTATTCCCCATTCCTCAGTATTCCCCATTCCTCAGAATTCCCCATTCCTCAGTATTCCCCATTCCTCAGAATTCCCCATTCCTCAGTATTCCCCATACCTCAGTATTCCCCATTCTTCAGAATTCGCCATTCCTCAGTATTCCCCTTCCTCAGTATTCCCCATTCCTCAGTGTTCCCCATTCCTCAGTATTCCCCATTCCTCAGTATTCCCCATTCCTCAGTGTTCCCCATTCCTCAGTATTCCCCATTCCAAAGTGTTCCCCATTCCTCAGTGTTCCTCATTTCTCAGCGTTCCCCTTTCCTCAGTGTTCCCCATTCCTCAGTGTTCTCCATTCCTAGTATTCCCCATTCCTCAGTGTTCTCCATTCCTCAGTGTTCTCCATTCCTCAGTGTTCTCCATTCCTCAGTATTCCCCATTCCTCAGAGTTCCCCATTCCTCAGAATTCCCCATTCCTCAGAATTCCCCATTCCTCGGTGTTCCCCATTCCTCAGTGTTCTCCATTCCTCAGTATTCCCCATTCCTCAGAGTTCCCCATTCCTCAGAATTCCCCATTCCTCAGAATTCCCCATTCCTCGGTGTTCCCCATTCCTCAGTATTCCCCATTCCTCAGTATTCCCCATTCCTCAGTGTTTTCCATTCCTCAGTATTCCCCATTGCTCAGGATTCTCCATTCCTCAGTGTTCCCCATTCCTCAGTGTTCCCCATTCCTCAGTATTCCCCATTCCTCAGTATTCCCCATTCCTCAGTATTCCCCATTCCTCAGTATTCCCCATTCTTCAGAATTCGCCATTCCTCAGTATTCCCCCTTCCTCAGTATTCCCCATTCCTCAGTGTTCCCCATTCCTCAGTATTCCCCATTCCTCAGTATTCCCCATTCCTCAGTGTTCCCCATTCCTCAGTATTCCCCATTCCAAAGTGTTCCCCATTCCAAAGTGTTCCCCATTCCTCAGTGTTCCTCATTTCTCAGCATTCCCCATTCCTCAGTATTCCCCATTCCTCAGTGTTCCCCATTCCTCAGTGTTCTCCATTCCTCAGTATTCCCCATTCCTCAGTGTTCCCCATTCCTCAGTGTTCCCCATTCCTCAGTGTTCCCCATTCCTCAGTATTCCCCATTCCTCAGTATTCCCCATTCCTCAGTATTCCCCATTCTTCAGTATTCCCCATTCCTCAGTGTTCCCCATTCCTCAGTATTCCCCATTCCTCAGTATTCCCCATTCCTCAGTGTTCCCCATTCCTCAGTATTCCCCATTCCAAAGTGTTCCCCATTCCAAAGTGTTCCCCATTCCTCAGTGTTCCTCATTTCTCAGCGTTCCCCATTCCTCAGCATTCCCCATTCCTCAGTATTCCCCATTCCTCAGTGTTCCCCATTCCTCAGTGTTCTCCATTCCTCAGTATTCCCCATTCCTCAGTGTTCTCCATTCCTCAGTGTTCTCCATTCCTCAGTGTTCCCCATTCCTCAGTGTTCCCCATTCCTCAGTATTCCCCATTCCTCAGTGTTCCCCATTCCTCAGAATTCCCCATTCCTCAGAATTCCCCATTCCTCGGTGTTCCCCATTCCTCGGTGTTCCCCATTCCTCAGTGTTCCCCATTCCTCAGTATTCCCCATTCCTCAGTGTTTTCCATTGCTCAGGATTCTCCATTCCTCAGTATTCCCCATTCCTCAGTGTTCCCCATTCCTCAGTGTTCCCCATTCCTCAGTGTTCCCCATTCCTCAGTATTCCCCATTCCTCAGAATTCCCCATTCCTCAGTGTTCCCCATTCCTTAGTATTCCCCATTCCTCAGTGTTCCCCATTCCTCAGTATTCCTCAGTATTCCCAACTCCTCAGTGTTCCCCATTCCTCAGTATTCCCCATTCCTCAGTATTCTCCATTCCTCAGTATTCCCCATTCCTCACCCCTCAGTATTCCCTATTCCTCACCCCTCAGTATTCCCCACTCCTCACCCCTCAGTATTCCCCACTCCTCACCCCTCAGTATTCCCCACTCCTCACCCCTCAGTATTCCACACTCCTCACCCTCAGTATTCCCTATTCCTCACACCTCAGTATTCCCTATTCCTCACCCCTCAGTATTCCCCACGCCTCACCCTCAGTATTCCCTATTCCTCACCCCTCAGTATTCTCTATTCCTCACCCCTCAGTATTCCCTATTCCTCACCCCTCAGTATTTCCTATTCCTCACCCCTCAGTATTCCCGATTCCTCACCCCTCAGTATTCCCTATTCCTCACCCCTCAGTATTCCCCACTCCTCACCCCTCAGTATTCCCCACTCCTCACCCCTCAGTATTCCCCACTCCTCACCCCTCAGTATTCCACACTCCTCACCCCTCAGTATTCCCTATTCCTCACACCTCAGTATTCCCTATTCCTCACCCCTCAGTATTCCCCACGCCTCACCCTCAGTATTCCCTATTCCTCACCCCTCAGTATTCTCTATTCCTCACCCCTCAGTATTCCCTATTCCTCACCCCTCAGTATTTCCTATTCCTCACCCCTCAGTATTCCCGATTCCTCACCCCTCAGTATTCCCTATTCCTCATCCCTCAGTATTCTCTATTCTCCATTCCTCAGTATTCCCCATTCCTCACCCCTCAGTATTCCCTATTCCTCACCCCTCAGTATTCCCCACTCCTCACCCCTCAGTATTCCCCACTCCTCACCCCTCAGTATTCCCCACTCCTCACCCCTCAGTATTCCACACTCCTCACCCCTCAGTATTCCCTATTCCTCACACCTCAGTATTCCCTATTCCTCACCCCTCAGTATTCCCCACGCCTCACCCCTCAGTATTCCCTATTCCTCACCCCTCAGTATTCTCTATTCCTCACCCCTCAGTATTCCCTATTCCTCACCCCTCAGTATTTCCTATTCCTCACCCCTCAGTATTCCCGATTCCTCACCCCTCAGTATTCCCTATTCCTCACCCCTCAGTATTCCCCACTCCTCACCCCTCAGTATTCCCCACTCCTCACCCCTCAGTATTCCCCACTCCTCACCCCTCAGTATTCCACACTCCTCACCCTCAGTATTCCCTATTCCTCACACCTCAGTATTCCTATTCCTCACCCTCAGTATTCCCCACGCCTCACCCCTCAGTATTCCCTATTCCTCACCCCTCAGTATTCTCTATTCCTCACCCCTCAGTATTCCCTATTCCTCACCCCTCAGTATTTCCTATTCCTCACCCCTCAGTATTCCCGATTCCTCACCCCTCAGTATTCCCTATTCCTCATCCCTCAGTATTCTCTATTCCCCACTCCTCAGTATTCCCTATTCCTCACCCCTCAATATTCCATATTCCTCACCCCTCAGTATTCCCTATTCCCCATTCCTCAGTGTTCCCCATTCCTCAGTATTCCCCATTCCTCAGTATTCCCCATTCCTCAGAATTCCCCATTCCTCAGTGTTCCCCATTCCTCGGTGTTCCCCATTCCTCGGTGTTCCCCATTCCTCAGTATTCCCCAATCCTCAGTGTTCTCCATTCCGCAGTATTCCCCATTCCTCAGTATTCTCCATTCCTCAGTATTCCCCATTACTCAGTGTTCCCCATTCCTCAGTGTTCCCCATTCCTCAGTATTTTCCATTCCTCAGTATTCCCCATTCCTCAGTGTTCCCCATTCCTCAGTGTTCCCCATTCCTCAGTATTCCCCATTCCTCAGTGTTCCCCATTCCTCAGTATTCCCCATTCCTCAGAATTCCCCATTCCCCAGTACTCCCCATTCCCCAGTATTCCCCATTCCCCAGTGTTCCCCATTCCACAGTGTTCCCCATTCCTCAGTATTCCCCATTCCTCAGTATTCATCATTCCTCAGTATTACCCATTCCTCAGTGTTCCCCATTCCTCAGTATTCCTCAGTATTACCCATTCCTCAGTGTTCCCCATTCCTCAGTATTCCCCATTCCTCAGTATTCCCCGTTCCTCAGTATTCCCCATTCCTCAGAATTCCCCATTCCTCAGTATTCCCCATTCCTCAATATTCCCCATTCCTCAGTGTTACCCATTCCTCAGTATTCCCCATTCCTCAGTATTCCCCATTCCTCAGTATTCCTCAGTATTCCCCATTCCTCAGTATTCCCCATTCCTCAGTATTCCCCATTCCTCAGTATTCCCCATTCCTCAGAATTCCCCATTCCTCAGTATTCCCCATTCCTCAGTATTCCCCACTCCTCAGTATTCCCCATTCTTCAGAATTCGCCATTCCTCAGAATTCCCCATTCCTCAGTGTTCCCCATTCCTCAGTATTCTCCATTCCTCAGTATTCCCCATTCCTCAGTGTTCCCCATTCCTCAGTGTTCCCCATTCCTCAGTATTCCCCATTCCTCAGTATTCCCCATTCCTCAGTATTCCCCATTCCTCAGAGTTCCCCATTCCTCAGTATTCCCCATTCCTCAGAATTCCCCATTCCTCAGTATTCCCCATTCCTCAGTATTCCCCATTCCTCAGTATTCCCCATTCCTCAGTATTCCCCATTCTTCAGAATTCGCCATTCCTCAGTATTCCCCCTTCCTCAGTATTCCCCATTCCTCAGTGTTCCCCATTCCTCAGTATTCCCCATTCCTCAGTATTCCCCATTCCTCAGTGTTCCCCATTCCTCAGTATTCCCCATTCCTCAGTATTCCCCATTCCTCAGTGTTCCCCATTCCTCAGTATTCCCCATTCCAAAGTGTTCCCCATTCCTCAGTGTTCCTCATTTCTCAGCATTCCCCATTCCTCAGTATTCCCCATTCCTCAGTGTTCCCCATTCCTCAGTATTCCCCATTCCTCAGTATTCCCCATTCCTCAGTGTTCCCCATTCCTCAGTATTCTCCATTCCTCAGTATTCCCCATTCCTCAGTGTTCCCCATTCCTCAGTGTTCCCCATTCCTCAGTATTCCCCATTCCTCAGTATTCCCCATTCCTCAGTATTCCCCATTCCTCAGAGTTCCCCATTCCTCAGTATTCCCCATTCCTCAGAATTCCCCATTCCTCAGTATTCCCCATTCCTCAGTATTCCCCATTCCTCAGTATTCCCCATTCCTCAGTATTCCCCATTCTTCAGAATTCGCCATTCCTCAGTATTCCCCCTTCCTCAGTATTCCCCATTCCTCAGTGTTCCCCATTCCTCAGTATTCCCCATTCCTCAGTATTCCCCATTCCTCAGTGTTCCCCATTCCTCAGTATTCCCCATTCCAAAGTGTTCCCCATTTCTCAGCATTCCCCATTCCTCAGTATTCCCCATTCCTCAGTGTTCCCCATTCCTCAGTGTTCTCCATTCCTCAGTATTCCCCATTCCCCAGTGTTCTCCATTCCTCAGTATTCCCCATTCCTCAGTGTTCCCCATTCCTCAGTGTTCCCCATTCCTCAGTATTCCCCATTCCTCAGTGTTCCCCATTCCTCAGTATTCCCCATTCCTCAGAGTTCCCCATTCCTCAGAGTTCCCCATTCCTCGGTGTTCCCCATTCCTCGGTGTTCCCCATTCCTCAGTGTTTTCCATTCCTCAGTATTCCCCATTGCTCAGGATTCTCCATTCCTCAGTGTTCCCCATTCCTCAGTGTTCCCCATTCCTCAGTGTTCCCCATTCCTCAGTATTCCCCATTCCTCAGTATTCCCCATTCCTCAGTGTTCCCCATTCCTCAGTATTCCTCAGTATTCCCAACTCCTCAGTGTTCCCCATTCCTCAGTATTCCCCATTCCTCAGTATTCTCCATTCCTCAGTATTCCCCATTCCTCACCCCTCAGTATTCCCTATTCCTCACCCCTCAGTATTCCCCACTCCTCACCCCTCAGTATTCCCCACTCCTCACCCCTCAGTTTTCCCCACTCCTCACCCCTCAGTATTCCCTATTCCTCACCCCTCAGTATTCCCCACTCCTCAGTATTCCATATTCCTCACCCCTCAGTATTCCCTATTCCTCACCCCTCAGTATTCCCTATTCCTCACCCCTCAGTATTCCCTATTCCTCACCCCTCAGTATTCCCTATTCCTCACCCCTCAGTATTTCCTATTCCTCACCCCTCAGTATTCCCCACTCCTCAGTATTCCCTATTCCTCACCCCTCAGTATTCCCTATTCCTCACCCCTCAGTATTCCCTATTCCTCATCCCTCAGTATTCCCTATTCCTCACCCTCAGTA
This sequence comes from Oncorhynchus tshawytscha, assembly GCF_018296145.1. Lineage (NCBI taxonomy): Eukaryota > Metazoa > Chordata > Actinopteri > Salmoniformes > Salmonidae > Oncorhynchus > Oncorhynchus tshawytscha. The sequence continues at coordinate 82,666,028 of NC_056433.1, forward strand.
TCCCCCACTCCTCACCCCTCAGTATTCCCTATTCCTCACCCCTCAATATTCCATATTCCTCACCCCTCAGTATTCCCTATTCCCCATTCCTCAGTATTCCCCATTCCTCAGTATTCCCCATTCCTCAGAATTCCCCATTCCTCAGTGTTCCCCATTCCTCGGTGTTCCCCATTCCTCGGTGTTCCCCATTCCTCAGTATTCCCCAATCCTCAGTGTTCTCCATTCCGCAGTATTCCCCATTCCTCAGTATTCCCCATTCCTCAGTATTTTCCATTCCTCAGTATACCCCATTCCTCAGTGTTCCCCATTCCTCAGTGTTCCCCATTCCTCAGTGTTCCCCATTCCTCAGTGTTCCCCATTCCTCAGTATTCCCCATTCCTCAGAATTCCCCATTCCCCAGTATTCCCCATTCCCCAGTATTCCCCATTCCCCAGTGTTCCCCATTCCACAGTGTTCCCCATTCCTCAGTATTCCCCATTCCTCAGTATTCCCCATTCCTCAGTATTACCCATTCCTCAGTGTTCCCCATTCCTCAGTATTCCTCAGTATTCCCCATTCCTCAGTATTCCCCATTCCTCAGTGTTTCCCATTCCTCAGTGTTTCCCATTCCTCAGTGTTCCCCATTCCTCAGTATTCCCCATTCCTCAGTATTCCCCATTCCTCAGTGTTCCCCATTCCTCAGTATTCTCCATTCCTCAGTATTCCCCATTCCTCAGTATTCCCCATTCCTCAGTGTTCTCCATTCCTCAGTATTCCCCATTCCTCAGTGTTCTCCATTCCTCAGTATTCCCCATTCCTCAGTGTTCTCAATTCCTCAGTGTTCCCCATTCCTCAGAATTCCCCATTCCTCAGAATTCCCCATTCCTCAGTATTCCCCATTCCTCAGTATTCCCCATTCCTCAGTATTCCCCATTCCTCAGTATTCCCCATTCCTCAGTGTTCCCCATTCCTCAGTGTTCCCCATTCCTTAGTGTTCCCCATTCCTCAGTATTCCCCATTCCTCAGTGTTCCCCATTCCTCAGTGTTCCCCATTCCTCACTGTTCCCCATTCCTCACTGTTCCCCATTCCTCAGTATTCCTCATTCCTCAGAATTCCCCATTCCTCAGAATTCCCCATTCCTCAGTGTTCCCCATTCCTCAGTATTCCCCATTCCTCAGTGTTTCCCATTCCTCAGTGTTTCCCATTCCTCAGTGTTCCCCATTCCTCAGTATTCCCCATTCCTCAGTGTTCCCCATTCCTCAGTATTCCCCATTCCTCAGTATTCCCCATTCCTCAGTGTTCTCCATTCCTCAGTATTCCCCATTCCTCAGTGTTCTCCATTCCTCAGTGTTACCCATTCCTCAGTATTCCCCATTCCTCAGTGTTCTCCATTCCTCAGTGTTACCCATTCCTCAGTATTCCCCATTCCTCAGTATTCCCCATTCCTCAGTGTTCCCCATTCCTCAGTGTTCTCCATTCCTCAGTGTTCCCCATTCCTCAGTGTTCTCCATTCCTCAGTATTCCCCATTCCTCAGTGTTCCCCATTCCTCAGAATTCCCCATTCCTCAGTATTCCTCAGTATTCCCCATTCCTCAGTATTCCCCATTCCTCAGTATTCCCCATTCCTCAGTGTTCCCCATTCCTCAGTGTTCCCCATTCCTCAGTGTTCCCCATTCCTCACTGTTCCCCATTCCTCAGTATTCCTCATTCCTCAGAGTTCCCCATTCCTCAGTATTCCTCAGTGTTCCCCATTCCTCAGTATTCCCCATTCCTCAGTATTCCCCATTCCTCAGTATTCCCCATTCCTCAGTGTTCCCCATTCCTCAGTATTCCCCATTCCTCAGTATTCCCCATTCCTCAGTATTCCCCATTCCTCAGTGTTCCCTATTCCTCAGTATTCCCTATTCCTCAGTATTCCCCATTCGTCAGTATTCCTCAGTATTCCCTATTCCTCAGTATTCCCCATTCCTCAGTGTTCCCTATTCCTCAGTATTCCCCATTCATCAGTATTCCTCAGTATTCCCTATGCCTCAGTATTCCCCATTCCTCAGTATTCCCCATTCCTCAGTATTCCTCAGTATTCCCTATTCCTCAGTATTCCCCATTCCTCAGCATTCCTCAGTATTCCCTATTCCTCAGTATTCACCATTCCCCTCCCTCAGCATCCTAACTTCTTACACTCAAAGGCTCAAAGCTTTGTAACTCTGATAGGCGTATTACTCCCGAAACATCACATTGAACAGGATCCTTTCATTCACCCAAACAGGCAATGCTTTTTCCTCGATTACATCCCCAGTCCGAGCTTTCTGAATCTGTCTGAATCCCTGGTTCAGAACTGTCTAAATCACTGCTCCATCAAGCTCAGTGAAGTCAGTGTGGAATCTACGGGAGGAACAGGAGAGGGGGAATTCCACTCATAGAAATCTAAAACATATTTAGCTGACCGTTTACAACATCTTAGACAATTTACAACATCTCTGCTTAGATGAAGCCTGGGTTTCAGAAGTTTAATTTCACACAAACGCTTTTGATAATGTGTCCTCCCCAAATGGCACCTATTCCCTTTAGAGTGCACTTCCTTTGAGAAAGAGCCCCATGGAAGACGGTCAGAAAAGCTTCTGTCTCTTTATTCTAGGGAATGCAAATCAGATGAAGATCTAGTCTTTGAGAAGGAGAAGAAAAGCCAGCAGGAAAAAAGCATAAATAAGGTTTTGAAGTCCTGCAGCTCTGAACCACACAACCTTATATGTCTCCATATTTAAATGTAAAATGTACACACACACACACACACACGCAATTCGCTACACCCGCAATAACATCTGCTAAATATGTGTACAGGATGTGACCAATAAAAATTTGATTTGAAATTTGATTTCACACACACACACACAAACATTTCACTACACCCGCAATAGCATCTGCTAAGAATGTGTATGTGACCAACACACACACACACACAGACCCCCCCAACCAGAGGGGCACATTTTGACATTCTCTGTTGTATTTTATTGATTCCTGTCAGTGACACTCCGGACACAGTCCTCCGTGTCACACAGAACGTTGAAAGATCAAAGATCAAAGCACATCTCAGCAAATAACTACTGGACGGGTAGCAGAGAGATTAGTTTATCGCTGTGGTGATTGGAGGATTGAAATGATCCAATGATTTCAGACGCCCCCCCCGTTGACCCACATGTCGTTTTCTCTCAAGTTAATCATTTCCTGGATGAACTCTCTCTAACCACCACATCAGTCAGAGACACAAATATACTGTCTGTATTGTATAACATTCATTCTCACCGTAGGATAGATGGCTCACCCTCTATTCGGTCACTACAAAGCTCACACACAAAAAAAGCCTAGAGTACAAAGGTCACATTGTTTTCACATTGTTGTTGAATTTTCTAATATACAACCGTCTTTAAACCCTTAAAAAAAACACATTAGAAGTTTGACGAAAAATGACAAAAGTGACACATATTGATCAAATTAAATGTGTAAAACAAAACACATTCCCAGTATTTTCAGTGATCAATTTCGCAACACTGTCAATGACACAAACTTGCCCAGAAACCTGTTGTCCTCTGTTTACATTGACTTTGGCAGTGTGCAGAAAGCAGTCTGAGCCTCTTGTTATCTCCCTCCAGTTAACCCTACAGGCCGTAGTTTGTATAAATAAGTGCCCCAGGCTGCCGTGCCCTTTTATTCAACGTGTGCTACTATGAGGGGACTGGTTATTCTCTCTGTCCTGACAGTGTGGGCACTGAACTGTGCCAGTGTGCCAACGCGGGACACCAGTGGACGCCACTGGAGCTGCGATGAGAAGGAAAAAGAGCCAGGGGCGAGGTTGGCCATGCTCAGCATCAACAACAAACATTTCCATGGATACAAGTTCCAGCTCAGTAACATAACCTTCAGCACAGTGGAGAAGGTGGGTGCAGGAGGAGGGTGGGGGGGGGGGGGTGGGGGGCTGTAAAGGGGTGTAGGGGTCAGGGAGGATGGGGGGGGGCTGTAAAGGGGTGTAGGGGTCAGGGAGGATGGGGGGTTGTAAAGGGGTGTAGGGGTCAGGGGTTGACAGGGGGTTGTAAAGGGATGTAGGGGAGGGTCAGGGGTGTAGGGGGTTGTAAAGGGGTGTAGGGGTCAGGGGTTGACAGGGGGGTTGTAAAGGGGTGTAGGGGTCAGGGGTTGATGGGGGGCTGTAAAGGAGTGTAGGGGTCAGGGGTTGATGGGGGGCTGTAAAGGGGTGTAGGGGTCAGGGGTGTAGGGGGGTTGTAAAGGGGTGTAGGGGTCAGGGGTTGATGGGGGGCTGTAAAGGAGTGTAGGGGTCAGGGGTTGACAGGGGGGTTGTAAAGGGGTGTAGGGGTCAGGGGTTGACAGGGGGCTGTAAAGGGGTGTAGGGGTCAGGGGTTGACAGGGGGCTGTAAACGGGTGTAGGGGTCAGGGGTTGATAGGGGCTGTAAGGGGTGTAGGGGTCAGGGGTTGATAGGGGGCTGTAAAGGGGTGTAGGGGTCAGGGGTTGACAGGGTGGGGTTGTAAAGGGGTGTAGGGGTCAGGGGTTGATGGGGGGCTGTAAAGGAGTGTAGGGGTCAGGGGTTGACAGGGGGGGTTGTAAAGGGGTGTAGGGGTCAGGGGTTGACAGGGGGGCTGTAAACGGGTGTAGGGGTCAGGGGTTGATAGGGGGCTGTAAGGGGTGTAGGGGTCAGGGGTTGACAGGGGGGCTGTAAAGGGGTGTAGGGGTCAGGGGTTGATGGGGGGCTGTAAAGGGGTCAGGGGTTGATAAGGGGGCTGTAAAGGGGTGTAGGGATCAGGGGTTGATGGGGGGCTGTAAAGGGGTGTAGGGGTCAGGGGGTAGGGGGGTTGTAAAGGGGTGTAGGGGTCAGGGGTTGATGGGGGGCTGTAAAGGAGTGTAGGGGTCAGGGGTTGACAGGGGGTTGTAAAGGGGTGTAGGGGTCAGGGGTTGACAGGGGGCTGTAAACGGGTGTAGGGGTCAGGGGTTGATGGGGGGCTGTAAAGGGGTGTAGGGGTCAGGGGTTGACAGGGGGGCTGTAAAGGGGTGTAGGGGTCAGGGGTTGACAGGGGGCTGTAAAGGGGTGTAGGGGTCAGGGGTTGACGGGGGGCTGTAAACGGGTGTAGGGGTCAGGGGTTGATGGGGGGCTGTAAGGGGTGTAGGGGTCAGGGGTTGATAGGGGGGCTGTAAAGGGGTGTAGGGGTCAGGGGTTGACAGGGGGGTTGTAAAGGGGTGTAGGGGTCAGGGGTTGATGGGGGGCTGTAAAGGAGTGTAGGGGTCAGGGTTTGACAGGGGGTTGTAAAGGGGTGTAGGGGTCAGGGGTTGACAGGGGGCTGTAAACGGGTGTAGGGGTCAGGGGTTGATAGGGGGGCTGTAAGGGGTGTAGGGGTCAGGGGTTGACAGGGGGGCTGTAAAGGGGTGTAGGGGTCAGGGGTTGATGGGGGGCTGTAAAGGGGTGTAGGGGTCAGGGGTTGACAGGGGGGCTGTAAAGGGGTGTAGGGGTCAGGGGTTGACAGGGTGGGCTGTAAACGGGTGTAGGGGTCAGGGCTGGATAGGGGGCTGTAAGGGATGTAGGGGTCAGGGGTTGATAGGGGGCTGTAAAGGGGTGTAGGGGTCAGGGGTTGACAGGAGGGGTTGTAAAGGGGTGTAGGGGTCAGGGATTGATGGGGGGCTGTAAGGGGTGTAGGGGTCAGGGGTTGATAGGGGGCTTTAAAGGGGTGTAGGGGTCAGGGGTTGACAGGGGGTTGTAAAGGGGTGTAGGGGTCAGGGATTGATGGGGGGCTGTAAAGGGGTGTAGGGGTCAGAGGTTGACAGGGGGGCTGTAAAGGGGTGTGGGGGTCAGGGGTTGATAGGGGGCTGTAAAGGGGTGTAGGGGTCAGGGGTTGATAGGGGGCTGTAAGGGGTGTAGGGGTCAGGTGTTGATAGGGGGCTGTAAGGGGTGTAGGGGTCAGGGGTTGATAGTGGGGGTTGTAAAGGGGTGTAGGGGTCAGGGGTTGATGGGGGCTGTAAAGGGGTCAGGGCTTGATAGGGGGGCTGTAAAGGGGTCAGGGGTTGATAGGGGGCTGTAAAGGGGTCAGGGGTTGATAAGGGGGCTGTAAAGGGGTTAGGGGCAGGGGTTGACGGGGGGTTGTAAAGGGGTGTAGGGGTCAGGGATTGATAGGGGGTTGTAAAGGGGTGTGGGGGTCAGGGGTTGATAAGGGGGCTGTAAAGGGGTGTAGGGGTCAGGGGTTGATGGGGGGTTGTAAAGGGGTGTAGGGGTCAGGGGTTGATAGGGGGTTGTAAAGGGGTTAGGGGTCAGGGGTTGATGGGGGTGTGGTATCTTTAGACTGGACTGCATCTCAGCATCTCAGGGGGTTTCCTTTATTAGTTGCCATTCCTTTTTCTGTCCCGTGTATCAGACACTGTGTATCAGACACTGTGTATCAGACACTGTGTATCAGACACTGTGTATCAGACACTGTGTATCAGACACTGTGCATCAGACACTGTGCATCAGACACTGTGTATCAGACACCGTGTATCAGACACTGTGCATCAGACACTGTGCATCAGACACTGTGCATCAGACACTGTGCATCAGACACTGTGCATCAGACACTGTGTATCAGACACTGTGCATCAGACACCGTGTATCAGACACTGTGCATCAGACACTGTGCATCAGACACTGTGCATCAGACACTGTGCATCAGACACTGTGCATCAGACACCGTGTATCAGACACTGTGCATCAGACACTGTGCATCAGACACTGTGTATCAGACACTGTGTATCAGACACACATCAGACCACTGGGACGCCGTCATTGGTATGGGGGCATTTTCGAATGAGAGAAAGATAGAGAACTAACTCACGAGGCCTATCTTATTTCTCTTCTCTCAGAACTTGTTGATCTTGATGAAAGTGTGTGAAGAGATAACGAATTAGATCTTTTTGTCACTAATTTCATGTTCCAAAAGTTTTAAGATGAAAAGACCTCTCTCTCTCTCTCTACTTCTCTAATTCTTATTTCAGTTTTCTCTCCTTCCTAGATATATGGTAACAAGAGTAAGGGAGGAAACAATATTGTCAATGTATTTTCACTGTGTAACTTGCTCTCTCCATCTCTCCTCTACCCTCTGTCCTCTCTCCATCTCTCCTCTACCCTCTGTCCATCTCTCTACCCTCTCTCCATCTCTCCTCTACCTTCTCCCCATCTCTCCTCTACCCTCTCTATATTCTCTCCCCTACCCTCCATCTCTCCCCTACCCTCTCTCCATCTCTCCTCTACCCTCTCTTCATCTCTCCTCTACCTTCTCTCCATCTCTCTTCTACCCTCTCTCCATCTCTCCCCTACCCTCTCTCCATCTCTCCTCTACCCTCTCTTCATCTCTCCCCTACCCTCTCTCCATCTCTGCTCTACCCTCTCTCCATCTCCCCTCTACATTCTCTCCATCTCTCCTCTACCCTCTCTCCATCTCTCTACCATCTCTCCATCTCTCCTCTACCCTCTCTTCATCTCTCCTCCACCCTCTCTCCATCTCTCTTCTACCTTCTCTCCATCTCTCCTCTACCCTCTCTCCATCTCTCCTCTACCTTCTCTCCATCTCTCATCTACCCTCTCTCCATCTCTCCTCTACCCTCTCTCCATCTCTCCTCTACCTTCTCTCCATCTCTCCTCTACCCTCTCTCCATCTCTCTTCTACCTTCTCTCCATCTCTCTACCCTCTCTCCATCTCTCCTCTACCTTCTCTCCATCTCTCCTCTACCCTCTCTCCATCTCTCCTCTACCATCTCTCCATCTCTCCTCTACCCTCTCTTCATCTCTCCTCTACCCTCTCTCCATCTCTCCTCTACCCTCTCTTCATCTCTCCTCTACCCTCTCTCCATCTCTCCTCTACCCTCTGTCCTTTCTCCATCTCTCCTCTACCCTCTCTCCATCTCTCCTCTACCCTGTCTCCATCTCTCCTCTACCCTCTCTCCATCTCTCCTCTACCTTCTCTCCATCTCTCATTTACCCTCTCTCCATCTCTCCTCTACCTTCTCTACATCTCTCTTCTACCTTCTCTCCATCTCTCCTCTACCCTCTCTCCATCTCTCTACATCTCTCCTCTACCTTCTCTCCATCTCTCCTCTACCCTCTCTCCATCTCTCTACCTTCTCTCCATCTCTCCTCTACCTTCTCTCCATCTCTCCTCTACCCTCTCTCCATCTCTCCTCTACCTTCTCTCCATCTCTCCTCTACCCTCTCTTCATCTCTCCTCTACCCTCTCTCCATCTCTCTACCTTCTCTCCTCTACCCTCTCTTCATCTCTCCTCTACCCTCTCTCCATCTCTTTACCTTCTCTCCTCTACCCTCTCTTCATCTCTCCTCTACCCTCTCTCCATCTCTCCTCTACCCTCTCTTCATCTCTCCTCTATTCTCTCTCCATCTCTCCTCTACCCTCTGTCCTCTCTCCGTCTCTCCTCTACCCTCTCTCCATCTCTCCTCTACCCTGTCTCCATCTCTCCTCTACCCTCTCTCCATCTCTCCTCTACCTTCTCTCCATCTCTCATCTACCCTCTCTCCATCTCTCCTCTACCCTCTCTCCATCTCTCCTCTACCTTCTCTCCATCTCTCTTCTACCTTCTCTCCATCTCTCTACCCTCTCTCCATCTCTCCACTACCTTCTCTCCATCTCTCCTCTACCCTCTCTCCATCTCTCCTCTACCTTCTCTCCATCTCTCCTCTACCCTCTCTTCATCTCTCCTCTACCCTCTCTCCATCTCTCTACCTTCTCTCCTCTACCCTCTCTTCATCTCTCTACCTTCTCTCCATCTCTCCTCTACCCTCTCTTCATCTCTCCCCTACCCTCTCTCCATCTCTCCTCTACCCTCTCTCCATCTCTCCTCTACCTTCTCTCCATCTCTCCTCTACCCTCTCTTCATCTCTCCTCTACCCTCTCTCCATCTCTCTACCTTCTCTCCTCTACCCTCTCTTCATCTCTCTACCTTCACTCCATCTCTCCTCTACCCTCTCTCCATCTCTCTACCTTCTCTCCCCTACCCTCTCTCCATCTCTCCTCTACCCTCTCTCCATCTCTCCTCTACCTTCTCTCCATCTCTCATCTACCCTCTCTCCATCTCATCCTCTACTGTCTCTCCATCTCTCCTCTACCCTCTCTCCATCTCTCTTCTACCTTCTCCTCATCTCTCTACCCTCTCTCCATCTCTCCTCTACCTTCTCTCCATCTCTCCTCTACCCTCTCTCCATCTCTCCTCTACCTTCTCTCCATCTCTCCTCTACCCTCTCTCCATCTCTCCTCTACCTTCTCTCCATCTCTCCTCTACCCTCTCTTCATCTCTCCTCTACCCTCTCTCCATCTCTCTACCTTCTCTCTACCCTCTCTTCATCTCTCTACCTTCTCTCCATCTCTCCTCTACCCTCTCTCCATCTCTCTACCTTCTCTCCTCTACCTTCTCTCCATCTCTCCTCTACCCTCTCTCCATCTCTCCTCTACCCTCTCTTCATCTCTCCTCTACCCTCTCTCCATCTCTCTACCTTCTCTCCTCTACCCTCTCTTCATCTCTCTACCTTCTCTCCATCTCTCCTCTACCCTCTCTCCATCTCTCTACCTTCTCTCCTCTACCTTCTCTTCATCTCTCCTCTACCCTCTCTCCATCTCTCTACCTTCTCTCCTCTACCCTCTCTTCATCTCTCTACCTTCTCTCCATCTCTCCTCTACCCTCTCTTCATCTCTCCTCGACCCTCTCTCCATCTCTCTACCTTCTCTCCTCTACCCTCTCTTCATCTCTCCTCTACCCTCTCTCCATCTCTCCTCTACCCTCTCTTCATCTCTCCTCTATTCTCTCTCCATCTCTCCTCTACCCTCTCTTCATCTCTCTTCTATTCTCTCTTCATCTCTCCTCTATTCTCTCTCCATCTCTCCTCTACCCTCCGTCCTCTCTCCATCTCTCCTCTATCTTCTCTCTCTCCATCTCTCCTCTACCCTCTCTTCATCTCTCTACCTTCTCTCCTCTACCCTCTCTTCATCTCTCTACCTTCTCTCCATCTCTCCTCTACCCTCTCTCCATCTCTCTACCTTCTCTCCTCTACCTTCTCTCCATCTCTCCTCTACCCTCTCTCCATATCTCCCCTACCCTCTCTCCATCTCTCCTCTACATCTCTCCATCTCTCCTCTACCCTGTCTTCATCTCTCCTCTACCCTCTCTCCATCTCTCCTCTACCTTCTCTCCATCTCTCATCTACCCTCTCTCCATCTCTCCTCTACCCTCTCTCCATCTCTCCTCTACCTTCTCTCCATCTCTCCTCTACCCTCTCTTCATCTCTCCTCTACCCTCTCTCCATCTCTCTACCTTCTCTCCTCTACCCTCTCTTCATCTCTCTACCTTCTCTCCATCTCTCCTCTACCCTCTCTCCATCTCTCTACCTTCTCTCCTCTACCTTCTCTCCATCTCTCCTCTACCCTCTCTCCATATCTCCCCTACCCTCTCTCCATCTCTCCTCTACCCTGTCTCCATCTCTCCTCTACCTTCTCTCCATCTCTCCTCTACCCTCTCTCCATCTCTCCTCTACCTTCTCTCCATCTCTCCTCTACCCTCTCTTCATCTCTCCTCTACCCTCTCTCCATCTCTCTACCTGCTCTCCTCTACCCTCTCTTCATCTCTCTACCCTCTCTTCATCTCTCCTCTACCCTCTCTCCATCTCTCCTCTACCCTCTCTTCATCTCTCCTCTATTCTCTCTCCATCTCTCCTCTACCCTCTGTCCTCTCTCCATCTCTCCTCTACCCTCTCTCCATCTCTCCTCTACCCTGTCTCCATCTCTCCTCTACCCTCTCTCCATCTCTCCTCTACCCTCTCTTCATCTCTCCATCTCACCTTTCTCCATCTCTCCTCTTCATCTCTCCTCTACCCTCTCTCCATCTCTCCTCTACCTTCTCTCCATCTCTCCTCTACCCTCTCTCCATCTCTCCTCTACCCTCTCTCCATCTCTCCTCTACCCTCTCTCCATCTCTCTTCTACCTTCTCTCAATCTCTCCTCTACCCTCTCTCCATCTCTCCTCTACCTTCTCTCCATCTCTCATCTACCCTCTCTCCATCTCTCTTCTACCTTCTCTCCATCTCTCTACCCTCTCTCCATCTCTCCTCTACCTTCTCTCCATCTCTCCTCTACCCTCTCTCCATCTCTCCTCTACCTTCTCTCCATCTCTCCTCTACCCTCTCTTCATCTCTCCTCTACCCTCTCTCCATCTCTCCTCTACCTTCTCTCCATCTCTCCTCTACCCTCTCTTCATCTCTCCTCTACCCTCTCTCCATCTCTCCTCTACCTTCTCTCCATCTCTCCTCTACCCTCTCTCCATCTCTCCTCTACCCTCTCTCCATCTCTCCTCTACCTTCTCTCCATCTCTCCTCTACCCTCTCTCCATCTCTCCTCTACCCTCTCTTCATCTCTCTACCTTCTCTCCATCTCTCCTCTACCCTCTCTCCATCTCTCTACCTTCTCTCCTCTACCCTCTCTTCATCTCTCCTCTACCCTCTCTCCATCTCTCCTCTACCCTCTCTTCATCTCTCCTCTATTCTCTCTCCATCTCTCCTCTACCCTCTGTCCTCTCTCCATCTCTCCTCTACCCTGTTTCCATCTCTCCTCTACCCTCTCTCCATCTCTCCTCTACCCTCTTCATCTCTCCTCTATCTTCTCTCCATCTCACCTATCACCATCTCTCCTCTACCCACTCTTCATCGCTCCTCTACCCTCTTCATCTCTCCTCTATCCTCTCTCCATCTCACCTATCTCCATCTCTCCTCTACCCTTGCTCCATCTCTCCTCTCCATCTCTCCTCTATCCATCTCACCTATCTCCATCTCTCCTCTACCCTCGCTCCATCTCTCCTCTCCATCTCTCCTCTATCCTCTCTCCATCTCACCTATCTCCATCTCTCCTCTACCCTCACTCCATCTCTCCTCTACCCTTGCTCCTCTTCATCTCTCCTCTACCCACTCTCCTCTACCCTCTCTCCTCTCTATCTCTCCATTACCCTCGCTCCTCTCCATCTCTCCTCTCCATCTCTCCTCTACCCTCTCTCCATCTCACCTATCTCCATCTCTCCTCTCCATCTCTCCTCTCCATCTCTCCATCTCAGGGTCAATCTGACTGTAAATTGCACCTGGAACTAGACCTCCAGGAAACAACCTGTCACATCATCAACCCAAAATCTTTTGAAGAGTGTGACATCCGTCAAGATTATGAAACGGTAAGCCACTACACAACAATGGCCAACCAGACATTTAATAATATTAGTGATACATGCCAGTCCTGTAGAGAGAGACACCTGTAGTGATACATGCCAGTCCTGTAGAGAGAGAGACACCTGTAGTGATACATGCCAGTCCTGTAGAGAGAGAGACACCTGTAGTGCCAGTCCTGTAGAGAGAGAGACACCTGTAGTGCCAGTCCTGTAGAGAGAGAGACACCTGTAGTGCCAGTCCTGTAGAGACACCTGTAGTGATACATGCCAGTCCTGTTGAGAGAGAGACACCTGTAGTGCCAGTCCTGTTGAGAGAGAGACACCTGTAGTGATACATGCCAGTCCTGTTGAGAGAGAGACACCTGTAGTGCCAGTCCTGTAGAGACACCTGTAGTGATACATGCCAGTCCTGTTGAGAGAGAGACACCTGTAGTGCCAGTCCTGTAGAGACACCTGTAATGATACATGCCAGTCCTGTAGAGAGAGAGACACCTGTAGTGCCAGTCCTGTAGAGACACCTGTAATGATACATGCCAGTCCTGTAGAGAGAGAGACACCTGTAGTGATACATGCCAGTCCTGTAGAGAGAGAGACACCTGTAGTGCCAGTCCTGTAGAGAGAGAGAGAGACACCTGTAGTGATACATGCCAGTCCTGTTGAGAGAGAGACACCTGTAGTGATACATGCCAGTCCTGTAGAGAGAGAGACACCTGTAGTGCCAGTCCTGTAGAGAGAGAGAGACACCTGTAGTGATACATGCCAGTCCTGTAGAGAGAGAGACACCTGTAGTGCCAGTCCTGTAGAGAGAGACACCTGTAGTGATACATGCCAGTCCTGTAGAGAGAGACACCTGTAGTGATACATGCCAGTCCTGTAGAGAGAGACACCTGTAGTGATACATGCCAGTCCTGTAGAGAGAGACACCTGTAGTGATACATGCCAGTCCTATAGAGAGAGACACCTGTAGTGATACATGCCAGTCCTGTAGAGAGAGACACCTGTAGTGATACATGCCAGTCCTATAGAGAGAGAGAGACACCTGTAGTGATACATGCCAGTCCTGTAGAGAGAGAGACACCTGTAGTGCCAGTCCTGTAGAGAGAGAGAGAGACACCTGTAGTGCCAGTCCTATAGAGAGAGAGAGAGACACCTGTAGTGATACATGCCAGTCCTGTAGAGAGAGAGACACCTGTAGTGCCAGTCCTGTAGAGAGAGAGACACCTGTAGTGATACATGCCAGTCCTGTAGAGAGAGACACCTGTAGTGATACATGCCAGTCCTATAGAGAGAGAGAGACACCTGTAGTGATACATGCCAGTCCTGTAGAGAGAGAGACACCTGTAGTGCCAGTCCTGTAGAGAGAGAGAGAGACACCTGTAGTGCCAGTCCTGTAGAGAGAGAGACACCTGTAGTGATACATGCCAGTCCTGTAGAGAGAGACACCTGTAGTGCCAGTCCTGTAGAGAGAGAGAGAGACACCTGTAGTGATACATGCCAGTCCTGTAGAGAGAGAGACACCTGTAGTGATACATGCCAGTCCTGTAGAGAGAGACACCTGTAGTGCCAGTCCTGTAGAGAGAGAGAGACACCTGTAGTGATACATGCCAGTCCTGTAGAGAGCGAGACACCTGTAGTGCCAGTCCTGTAGAGAGAGACACCTGTAGTGCCAGTCCTGTAGAGAGAGACACCTGTAGTGCCAGTCCTGTAGAGAGAGACACCTGTAGTGCCAGTCCTGTAGAGAGAGACACCTGTAGTGCCAGTCCTGTAGAGAGAGACACCTGTAGTGCCAGTCCTGTAGAGAGAGACACCTGTAGTGCCAGTCCTGTAGAGAGAGACACCTGTAGTGCCAGTCCTGTAGAGAGAGACACCTGTAGTGCCAGTCCTGTAGAGAGAGACACCTGTAGTGCCAGTCCTGTAGAGAGAGAGAGACACCTGTAGTGATACATGCCAGTCCTGTAGAGAGAGACACCTGTAGTGCCAGTCCTGTAGAGAGAGAGACACCTGTAGTGCCAGTCCTGTAGAGAGAGAGAGACACCTGTAGTGATACATGCCAGTCCTGTTGAGAGAGAGACACCTGTAGTGCCAGTCCTGTAGAGAGAGAGACACCTGTAGTGATACATGCCAGTCCTGTAGAGAGAGACACCTGTAGTGCCAGTCCTGTAGAGAGAGAGAGACACCTGTAGTGATACATGCCAGTCCTGTAGAGAGAGACACCTGTAGTGCCAGTCCTGTAGAAGAGAGAGAGACACCTGTAGTGATACATGCCAGTCCTGTAGAGAGAGAGACACCTGTAGTGCCAGTCCTGTAGAGACACCTGTAGTGATACATGCCAGTCCTGTAGAGAGAGACACCTGTAGTGCCAGTCCTGTAGAGAGAGACACCTGTAGTGATACATGCCAGTCCTGTAGAGACACCTGTAGTGCCAGTCCTGTAGAGACACCTGTAGTGCCAGTCCTGTAGAGAGAGACACCTGTAGTGATACATGCCAGTCCTGTAGAGAGAGACACCTGTAGTGATACACGCCAGTCCTATAGAGAGAGACACCTGTAGTGATACATGCCAGTCCTGTAGAGAGAGACACCTGTAGTGCCAGTCCTGTAGAGAGAGAGAGACACCTGTAGTGATACATGCCAGTCCTGTAGAGAGAGACACCTGTAGTGCCAGTCCTGTAGAGAGAGAGACACCTGTAGTGCCAGTCCTGTAGAGAGAGAGAGAGACACCTGTAGTGATACATGCCAGTCCTGTAGAGAGAGAGACACCTGTAGTGCCAGTCCTGTAGAGACACCTGTAGTGATACATGCCAGTCCTGTAGAGAGAGACACCTGTAGTGCCAGTCCTGTAGAGAGAGACACCTGTAGTGATACATGCCAGTCCTGTAGAGACACCTGTAGTGCCAGTCCTGTAGAGACACCTGTAGTGCCAGTCCTGTAGAGAGAGACACCTGTAGTGATACACGCCAGTCCTATAGAGAGAGACACCTGTAGTGATACATGCCAGTCCTATAGAGAGAGACACCTGTAGTGATACATGCCAGTCCTGTAGAGAGAGACACCTGTAGTGCCAGTCCTGTAGAGAGAGACACCTGTAGTGATACATGCCAGTCCTGTCGAGAGAGAGACACCTGTAGTGATACATGCCAGTCCTATAGAGAGAGAGAGACACCTGTAGTGATACATGCCAGTCCTATAGAGAGAGACACCTGTAGTGCCAGTCCTGTAGAGAGAGAGACACCTGTAGTGATACATGCCAGTCCTATAGAGAGAGACACCTGTAGTACCAGTCCTGTAGAGAGAGAGACACCTGTAGTGCCAGTCCGGTAGAGAGAGAGACACCTGTAGTGCCAGTCCGGTAGAGAGAGAGACACCTGTAGTGCCAGTCCTGTAGAGAGAGAGAGACACCTGTAGTGATACATGCCAGTCCTATAGAGAGAGACACCTGTAGTGCCAGTCCTGTAGAGAGAGAGACACCTGTAGTGATACATGCCAGTCCTATAGAGAGAGACACCTGTAGTACCAGTCCTGTAGAGAGAGAGACACCTGTAGTACCAGTCCTATAGAGAGAGAGAGAGACACCTGTAGTGCCAGTCCGGTAGAGAGAGAGACACCTGTAGTACCAGTCCGGTAGAGAGAGAGACACCTGTAGTACCAGTCCGGTAGAGAGAGAGACACCTGTACGAATAGATGAATAAGCAGAAAGATATGTTGTGTTTCCCTCATGCAGCAAGTGAATGCCCACTGCAATGTGACCCTGAGCATCACAGAAGGCATTGCAGAGGTCTCTAAACACTCCTGCAACACTGAACCAGGTATCTAACGTTACCCTCGTCTACTGCAGCACACGCCACCAAAACACACAGTACGTGTCCTTTTTGTTAAAACGCAGTACAGTGAGTAAGTCTACCCCCTCCCCCAAAAATGGTTGTGTGCATTTTTTAAATCAAGTTTAATTTGATTTGATAAAGCTTCTGCTGAGAAGATGGTCAGAATGTGTCCGGACTGCCCCATCCTGCTGCCCCTTCATAGCCCCGAGGGCCTAGAGAGTGTGAAGGCAGGCCTCAGGCAGTTCAACATGGACCACAACTACACCTCCTACTTCAAACTGATGGAAGTGGGGAGGATAACATCTGGGGTAGGGTGATGTATTAGGATTCTCTCTCTGTACTTCTCTGAAAACACGTTTGTTGTCCTATATCTGGTCAAAACTGGTCACTGTTTCAGGGATAAGTCTGAAAGGGTGTAACACACTGCTAGAGTGTTCAAGGAATCCTACCACTGCCTACAGTGTTATGTGCTATTTGGAGTGTTTGTTTGGGAAATTAAGTAGGTCTCCCCTGTCTGTCTAAACCTGTACAGGTGTAGGATCCTAATTTTAGCCAGTTTGCTACAGCAGGAAAGTAATCCTGCAGCAACAGAAAATGTTAATTATTATGTAGATTATAATGAACGGACATTGTTGTAGGAAAATTAAGTCTGAAATTTCAAATTGGAAATGACAAACTTCAAATGCCTAAACCTCAAAAATACACGACCAGTTTTACATTTCCTGCGTTGCAGGACAGTTCTCCTGCAATAAAGTGATCAAATGAAGATCCTACATCTGTGAGCCATGTCTCTCTCCCTTTCCTAGTACATGATGATGACTGGAATGAACTACTACGCTGAGTTGGCCATCGTGGAGACTGATTGTAATGCCAAGAGCAGGATAGATACACAGGCCTGCAAGCCACTGTGCCCCGATGAAGCTGTAAGGCAACTAGCGACCTCCTCCTCATCATACTCACTCCTCACGTATTACCATCATCATACTCTGGTCTCCTGTCTCCTGTCTCCGGTCTCCTGTCTCTGTCTTTGGTCTCTGTCTCCTGTCTCCGGTCTCTGTCTCTGTCTGTCTCGGTCTCCGGTCTATGACTTTGGTCTCTGTCTCCGGTCTCTGTCTCTGTCTGTCTCTGTCTCCGGTCTCTGTCTCTGACTTTGGTCTCTGTCTCTGTCTCCGGTCTCTGTCTCTGTCTCCGGTCTCTGTCTCTGTCTCCGGTCTCTGTCTCCGGTCTCTGTCTCCGATCTCTGTCTCTGGTCTCTGTCTCTGACTTTGGTCTCTGTCTCCGGACTCTGTCTCTGACTTTGGTCTCTGTCTTCTGTCTCCGGTCTCGGTCTCTGTCTCCGGACTCGGGTCTCTGGCCTCTGTCTCTGACCTTGGCCTCTGTCTCTGACCTTGGTCTGTGTCTGCTGTCTCTCTCTCTAGCGCCATGGGCTCTGTAAATCCACACTGCTGGGGAATGGCCAGGTGGATGTCAACTGTGAGATCTACGAAGCTCTTGTAAGCCACTTCTAACACACATAAATACATCCCGAAAAGATATAATTACAAAATATGGTGCCAGCCCTCCTCGAAAGTCTGTCAATTCAAACATGGTTCCTTTTGTTGTTTCCATGGCAGAACGCCAGTTCTCCCCGTACCCCTGGAAGGGAGTGTGGACACCCACCACACCGCCCCGGACACCACATCCATCCTGGCATCAAACATCACCTCCCTCCCTGGGTACACAAGCCAGGCAAACCAGGCCCACTACCAGGCTTCCCAGGACGCCCTGGTGGCCCACCTCCAGGCGACCAAGGTCCACCCCCTGGTCCCCATAACCCACCCCCTGGTCCCCATGGGGAGTTCCCCTTCCCCCACTGTCACGGCTTTGTGAAAATCCCCCCCTCTATCCACCCTCTTTGCCCCTTCCCACCCCCTCATCACCCCCACCCACACCCTCGTCCCCAAGGCCACGGGCCACCCCCAGGGCACTCTCTACCACCCCACCCTACACACGTTCTGGGCAAGGCTCCTCCCCCACATGTCAAGGCATAATCTCAGCATCCCGATTACACTTCTAAATGGTGGATATTCAGAAGTAGTTTTGCCATCATGGTTGACATAATGTCAATAATAAGAACAGTAACTATGTACTGTACTGCAAATGAAATGATCTGTTGTCTTTTCTGGCTTCTACTTCATCTACGGATTCTCTCTGTTAAAATCAGCTGTGACATCATTGGATGACATATTTTTTTTTTTTAAATGAATAAACTACTTCATGATACTAATGTACTGTACTTGATGATACTAATGTACTGAGATACTCATGACAAACTAGAGGACAGGCAAACACACACACACACACACACAAGCACACACAGGCACACACACACACGCACAAACACACACACACGCACACACACACACACACACACACACACAGGCACACACAGGCACACACACACACACAAACACACAGGCAAACACACACACACACAGGCAAACACACACACACACACAGGCACACACACACACACACACACACACACACAGGCACACACCCGCACACACAGGCACACACACACACACACACACAGGCACACACACACACACTAAGAAGCTGTTATACTAAGTCCATTAAGGTCATAGTTGGCTTAACCACTGTAGGTCAATGTAACGGCTCAGTACAATGACACACGGCACACGGCCTTGTTCGGGGGGTAAGCACTATGCTAACATGACATGGAGAAGTTAAGCCACTCCCCTTATCTCTATAATCAATCGAGTTGATGCATGCAAAGCAATTATCCAGATAGTTACATATCAGTTAATCCTCTTGTTTTCGATGGATGGATCCACTTTCAGCATAGCAAGATAAAGAACCTCTGAAAACAAACGTTTTTATTTAACAACTGAAAGTACATGTAGTTGTACATGACTTGCAGTAGCTTGGTGGTTAGTTGAACTAAATTTAAACCTTGGTCATTTTTTGTCAGTAGTTAGTTACTTTTTGTTGCCATGCAGCTGTGTAGCTAACTACTGGAACTACACACTACTTTTTTTTGCAAAAATAAAATATGGGTGATCGTTAGGCAATAATTTATTTTATTTTTGGCTTTCAGACCTGCCAAATTCTCACTTGAAACATAGTTTTGGTGTTTAAACTAATTACGCTTACAGTGCCTGATAATATATTTGCTTATTTTATTAATTTCCCACCATTTTAGCAGACAACAACAAACTAGGCAGTTCTAGAACAGAGGCTTCTCTGTTAAACGTGTCTCTGGCTCCACCAAGTGGTCGGTTGCATCATTACAATCTATTTTGTCACTTATTTTCCTGCTGGTAGGGGAAACACTCTTCACGGCGCTTCGATACCAAAGTGAATTTTTCCTAGCAGGTTAGGAGAATTAACGTAGCAGTTTAGGACTGAGTTTAAGGTTATGAAAAGGGTTAGGGTTAGCTCTTCTAATCTACTACGAAAATCACGTTGTATCAAGGTGCCGTGAATAAAAACTGGCCATGTTGGCGATCTACGAATCACCTTGCATCATAAGTAACAACTCATTATTTGTAGATCAGTCAATCAATCACAATTTACCCATGATACATTGCGGTTTTGACCCTCTCGTATATGCAATGGTGGGAAAAGTACCTGATTGTCATACTGTAGTAAAAGTAAAGAAACCTTAAATGAAAATTACTCAAGTAAACATGAAAGTCACCCAGTAAAATACTACTTGAGTATAAGTCTAAAAGTATTTGGTTTTAAATATATTTAAGTATCGAGAGTAAATGTAATTGCTAAAATATCAAAAGTAAAAGTATAAATCATTTCAAATTCCTTATATTACGCAAACCAGATGGCAACATTTTATTTTTTATTTACAGATAGCCATGGACACACTCCAACACTCCGACATAATTGACAAACTAAACATGTGTGTTTAGTGAGTCCACCAGATCAGAGGCAGTAGGCCTCTGATCTGGTGGACTCACTAAACACACATGTTTAGGGATGTTCTCTGTTTAGTGAGTCCACAAAATCAGAGGCAGTAGAGATGACCAGGGATGTTCTCTGTTTAGTGAGTCCACCAGATCAGAGGCAGTAGGGATGACCAGGGATGTTCTCTGTTTAGTGAGTCCTCCAGATCAGAGGCAGTAGGGATGACCAGGGATGTTCTCTGTTTAGTGAGTCCGCCAGATCAGATGCAGTAGGGATGACCAGGGATGTTCTCTTGATAAGTGTGTGAATTTGAAAAAAACAAAAACAATTACAGACTTTGCGACTGCATGAACTTTACACAAATCATGTGATCGAAGGTCACGCAGTTTTTGAAGTCACCTTCAAATCGCTGCAGTTTCATCTCATCAACAGCACCATTCAGCAATCACCTGCATTATGGGAGGTGCTATTTGTCAACCAATCATTAGGATGTTTTTGTTTGAATCACGCAAACGTGGCCAAAGACCTGACTGAAACAGGAACCAACTTTGCTGTGATTCTAAAGCTAGAGAGGATACAAATTTTATTTTAATTTTATTTAACCTTTATTTAACTAGGCAAGTCAGTTAAGAACAAATTCTTATTTACAATGACGGCCTACCAAAAGACCACCTGCAGGGACAGGGGCCTGGGATTAAACTTTTATTTTTATTTTTTACGTATAAATATAGGACAAAACACACATCACAACAAGAGAGACAACACAACACTACATAAAGAGAGACCTAAGACAACAACACAGCATGGTAGCAACACAACATGACAACAACATGGCAGCAACACAAAACATGGTACAAACATTATTGGGCCCAGACAACAGCACAAAGGGCAAGAAGGTAGAGACAACAATACATCACACAAAGCAGCCACAACTGTCAGTAAGAGTGTCCATGATTGAATCTTTGAATGAAGAGATTGAGATAAAACTGTCCAGTTTGAGTGTTTGTTTTAGCTCGTTCCAGTCACCCGCTCCAGCGAACTGAAAAGACGAGCGACCCAGGGATGTCTGTGCTTTGGGGACCTTTAACAGAATGTGACTGGCAGAATGTGTGTTGTCTGTGAAGGATGAGGGCTGCAGTAGATGTCTCAGATAGGGGGGAGTGAGGCCTGAGAGGGTTTTATAAATAAGCATCAACCAGTGGGTCTTGTGACGAGTATACAGAGATGACCAGTTTACAGAGGAGTATAGAGTGCAGTGATGTGTCCTATAAGGAGCATTGGTGGCAAATCTGATGGTCGAATGGTAAAGAACATCAACCTGCTCGAGAGCACCGTTACCTGACGATCTATAAATTATGTCTCTGTAATCTAGCATGGGTAGGATGGTCATCTGAATCAGGGTTAGTTTGGCTGCTGGGGTGAAAGAGGAGCGATTATAAGATAGAGGAAGCCAAGTCTAGGTTTAACTTTAGCCTGCAGCTTTGATATGTGCTGAGAGAAGGACAGTGTACCGTCTAGCCATACTCCCAAGTACTTGTATGAGGTGACTACCTCAAACTTGAAACCCTCAGAGGTAGTAATGACACTTGTGGGGAGAGGGGCATTCTTCTTACCAAACCACATGACCTTTGTTTTGGAGGTGTTCAGAGCAAGGTTAAGGGTAGAGAAAGTTTGTTGGACACTAAGAAAGCTTTGTTGTAGAGCATTTAACACAAAACACAGGGAGGGGCCAGCTGAGTATAAGACTGTATCATCTGCATATAAATGGATGAGAGAGCTTCCTACTGCCTGAGTTATGTTGTTGATGTAAATTGAGAAGAGATTGGGGCCTAGGATTGAGCCATTGGGTACTCCCTTGGTGACAGGAAGTGGCTGAGACAGCAGATTTTCTGACTTTATACACTGCACTCTCTGAGAGAGGTAGTTAGCAAACCAGGCCAAAGACCCCTCAGAGACACCAATACTCCTTAGCCGACCCACAAGAATGAAATGGTCTACCGTATCAAAAGCGTTGGCCAAGTCTATAGAAATAGCAGCACAATATTGCTTAGAATCAAGGGTAATGGTGACATCATTGAGGACCTTTAAGGTTGCAGTGACACATCCATAACCTGAGCGGAAGCCAGATTGCATACCAGAGAGAATACTATAGACATCAAGAAAGCCAGTCAGTTGATTATTGACAAGTTTTTCCAAATGACAGTGATATTTGAGACCTCTCTCTAACGCATGAATTGTACACACGTTATGTTTTCAGTTTGTGAGTGTGTGATATGGGGGTATAGAAAAGTTTATGTAGCCCCTTATACAGAAAAATGTTTAGAAACAATAGCAGCCATGTTGACACTGCCATGTTGATCTGACCCTTGCTCAGTCGGGGTCAATTACCTGTTGAGAGTTAGAATAGTAGACTACACACTCTCACTCAGATATCCTTAACATGGCATAAGTCATGGCAAAATGTGTAGAATTGCAGAAAATTAGCTTTAAAACTGAAAATTGCATGACATTTTTCATAACATTAAAAAAAAATGTCTCTCCGCCCTATGGCAAAATGTGTGGAATTGTAGGAAATTCACTTGAAAATGTAAATGTTTCTCTCCGTTGTCATGAGGCGAGGGCACTAAAATGTTTTCCCCATGAGGTGGAGGGGTGCCCCCAACCAAATCTTGTTTAGGGCCCCCAAAAGGCCCTGTACAGGGCCCTCATGACTGCACGGCCAGGCACGACTCCAACACCATCATTAAGTTCACTGATGACGTAACAGTGGTATGCCTGATCACCGACAACGATGAGACAGCCTATAGGGAAGAGGTCAGAGACCTCACAGTGTGGTGCAAGAGCAACAACCTCTCCCTCAACATGATCAAGAGAAAGGAGAAGGAGGACTACAGGAAAAGGAGGACCGAGGACGCCCCAAATTCTCATCGACGGGGCTGTAGTGGAGCAGGTTGAGAGCTTCAAGTTCCTTGGCGTCCACATCAACAACAAACTAACATGGTCCAAAAACACCAAGACAGTTGTGATGAGGGCACGACAAAACCTATTTCCCCCTCGGGAGACTGAAAAGATTTATCATGTGTCCTCAGATCCTCAAAAGGTTTTACAGCTGCACCATCGAGAGCATCCTGACGGGTTGCATCACTACCTGGAAGGGGCGTTGCCAGAATTTTGGGGCCCTATGAAAAAAAAACTACCGGGCCTCTAACATAGAAATCAGAATGTTTCAGATTAAAATAACGTACTGATCAATATGTGTTATTAAATGTGCTAACTATTAGCTTCTGCTGCTCTATACTACAATTGTGCAGATTTCTAGTTTCCACCTTCATCCTTTGCCTACACTAACAGTATTGCAAAAACTTGTGGTTCCTAATGTTAACAGAAGCTGTGTCATAAGATTTGTATGATGCTTTATTGTAAATAACTACACAACTACATATTGTAGTCAGTTTTAATGAATAAATGACTAATGATCAATGTTTCAGATTAAATCATTTATTACCAATTCTTATAAACAAGGCTAACCCTGTTCTGCCCTATGCATAATTCCTAAATATATGCCTAAATCACATACCCTGTAACGGTTTTCTAGTGGTGATGAAGGAGAGTCGGACCAAACTGCAGCGTGTCGATTTCGATCCATGTTTAATACAACAAAGAAACACGAACTTACAAAAAACAATAAACGAAACCGAAACAGCCTATCTGGTGCAAACTAACCGAGAGGACACATAGGACACTAAGGACAATCACCCACGACAAACTCAAAGAATATGGCTGCCTAAATATGGTTCCCAATCAGAGACAACGATAAGCACCTGCCTCTGATTGAGAACCATTCCAGACAGCCATAGACTTTGCTAGATAACCCACTAAGCTACAATCCCAATACCACCACCAAAACCCCAAGACAAACACACCACAATTACAAAAACCCCATGCCACACCCTGGCCTGACCAAATACATAAAGATAAACACAAAATACTTTGACCAGGGCGTGACAGAACCACCCTCTAAGGTGCGGACTCCCGAACGCACCTCAAAACAATAGGGAGGGTCCGGGTGGGCGTCTGTCCATGGTGGCGGCTCCGGCGCGGGACGTGGACCCCACTCATTTAATGTCTTAGTCCCCTCTCCCTTCGTCCCTGGATAGTCCACCCTCGCCGCCGACCATGGCCTAGTAGTCCTCACCCAGAAACCCACTGGACTGAGGAGCAGATCGGGAGTGAGAGAAAGCTCGGGAGTGAGAGAAAGCTCGGGAGTGAGAGAAAGCTCGGGAGTGAGAGAAAGCTCGGGAGTGAGAGGAAGCTCGGGAGTGAGAGGAAGCTCGGGAGTGAGAGGAAGCTCGGGAGAGAGAGGAAGCTCGGGAGTGAGAGGAAGCTCGGGAGTGAGAGGAAGCTCGGGAGTGAGAGGAAGCTCGGGAGTGAGAGGAAGCTCGGGAGTGAGAGGAAGCTCGGGAGTGAGAGGAAGCTCGGGAGTGAGAGGAAGCTCGGGAGTGAGAGGAAGCTCAGGCAGGTAGATAGATCTACCAGCTCCTGGCTGGCTGGTGGTTCCGGCAGATCCTGGCTGACTGGCACTTCTGGCGGATCCTGGCTGACTGGTGGATCCTGGCAGACTGGCGGATCCTGGCAGACTGGCGGATCCTGGCTGAATGGTGGATCTAACTGATCCTGGCCGACTGGCAGACCCTGGCCGACTGGCAGATCCTGGCCGACTGGCAGATCCTGGCCGACTGGCAGACTGGCGGATCCTGGCAGACTGGCGGATCCTGGCAGACTGGCGGATCCTGGCAGACTGGCAGTTCTGGCGGATCCTGGCAGACTGGCGGATCCTGGCAGACTGGCGGATCCTGGCCGACTGGCGGATCCTGGTCGACTGGCGGATCCTGGTCGACTGGCGGATCCTGGTCGACTGGCAGTTCTGGCAGATCCCGGCTGACTGGCGGATCTGGAAGAGTCTGGTTGACTGGCAGATCTGGAAGAGTCTGGTTGACTGGCAGATCTGGAAGAGTCTGGCTGACTGGCAGATCTGGCGGCGCTGGGCAGACTGGCGACGCTGGGCAGACTGGCGGTGCTGGGCAGACTGGCGGTGCTGGGCAGACTGGCGGTGCTGGGCAGACTGGCGGCGCTGGGCAGACGGGGGCACTGGCGGCGCTGGGCAGACTGGCGGCACTAGCTGCTCCATATAGGCTGACAGCTCTGGCGGCTTCTTACAGACTGACAGCTCTGGCGGCTCCGTGCTGACTGGCTGCTCCTTGCAGCCTGGCAGCTCCTTGCAGACTGACAGCTCCTTGCAGACTGACAGCTCCGTGCAGACTGACAGCTCCGTGCAGACTGACAGCTCCGTGCAGACTGACAGCTCCTTGCAGACTGACAGCTCCTTGCAGACTGACAGCTCCTTGCAGACTGGCTGCTCTATGCAGACTGACATCTCTGGCTGCTTCATGCAGACTGACAGCTCTGGCTGCTCCATGTAGGCTGACAGCTCTGGCGGCTCCGTGCAGACTGGCAGCTCCTTACAGACTGGCAGCTCCGTGCAGACTGGCAGCTCCGGCTGCTCCATGCAGACTGGCAGCTCCTTGCAGACTGACAGCTCCTTGCAGACTGGCTGCTCCATGCAGACTGGCTGCTCCATGCAGACTGACATCTCTAGCTGCTTCATGCAGACTGACAGCTCTGGCTGCTCCATGTAGGCTGACAGCTCTGGCGGCTCCGTGCAGACTGGCAGCTCCTTACAGACTGGCAGCTCCTTGCAGACTGGTAGCTCCGTGCAGACCGGCAGCTCCGTGCAGACCGGCAGCTCCGTGCAGACCGGCAGCTCCGTGCAGACCGGCAGCTCCGTGCAGACCGGCAGCTCCGTGCAGACCGGCAGCTCCGTGCAGACCGGCAGCTCCGTGCAGACCGGCAGCTCCGTGCAGACCGGCAGCTCCGTGCAGACCGGCAGCTCCGTGCAGACCGGCAGCTCCGTGCAGACCGGCAGCTCCGTGCAGACCGGCAGCTCCGTGCAGACTGACAGCTCCTTACAGACTGGCTGCGCTGAACAGGCGGGAGACTCCAGCAGCGCTGTAGAGGAGAAAAGCTCCGGCAGCGCTGAACAGGTGGGACGCACTGTAGGCCTGATGCGTGGTGCTGGCACTGATATGCCGTGCATGCTATGCCAAGCCCACACCTTTCTTTCTACTCTGTCCAATACATCCTCCACACTCTCAGACTCAGCACTCTGCTTCGCCGACAGCTCCAATTCCATCCATGGCTCTGCCCAGGGTCCTTGTCCGTCAAGGATTTCCTCCCAAGTCCATTTATCCAAAGAGTGCAGCCTCTCCCAATGCTGCTGCTGCCTCTGTTGCTTCTCCTGCTGCTGCCTTTGCTCCTGCTGCTGCCTTTGCTGCTGCTGCTGTTGCTCCTGCTGCACCTGTCGCTTCTCCTGCTGCTGCTGTTGCTGCTGCCTCTGTTTACCACGCCGCTTGGTCCTTGGTTGGTGGGTGATTCTGTAACGGTTTTCTAGTGGTGATGAAGGAGAGTCGGACCAAACTGCAGCGTGTCGATTTCGATCCATGTTTAATACAACAAAGAAACACGAACTTACAAAAAAAACAATAAACGAAACCGAAACAGCCTATCTGGTGCAAACTAACAGAGAGTACACATAGGACACTAAGGACAATCACCCACGACAAACTCAAAGAATATGGCTGCCTAAATATGGTTCCCAATCAGAGACAACGATAAGCACCTGCCTCTGATTGAGAACCATTCCAGACAGCCATAGACTTTGCTAGATAACCCACTAAGCTACAATCCCAATACCAACACCAAAACCCCAAGACAAACACACCACAATTACAAAAACCCCATGCCACACCCTGGCCTGACCAAATACATAAAGATAAACACAAAATACTTTGACCAGGGCGTGACATACCCCAAATAAATTTTAAAAATCCTGAACTATGCAGGCATAAATGTGGTACCTACACAGAACACGCATCTGTGAAACTGCAACTGTAGTGTCAAGACATTATGTGTGCATTCCTGAGTAAATTCAACAGGAGATAAACCATAGCAGAAAATACTCTGAGAGTATTTTGCCCATCCCCAGGCAGGCTTGGGCAGAACAGGTTAAGGCATTTGTCCTTGTGTTTGTTCCCTATAAACAAAACTCAGAGGTTACACTGCACCAAGAACCCAGCGTTGAACCTTCTTGTGAGCAAACTCATTTATAATGTCTTTATCAGTTTAATTTTCTAGCTAACTGGTTTTCAATTGAAAGGATGGCAAGGCTGTTCAACCTGTCTTGGCACATCGTAGATCTTACGATAGTTCTTTATAAGTTTCAGCTTACCGAAGGCACGTTCACCTCCATCAACTGTTATAGGCATTGTACAGAAGAGTCGCAGTGCAATGCCCACTTCTCCCAAAAAAGCTCTGTAGCTGCATCTTGTAGATGGCATTTAGGATCTCTGCAGGAGAAAGACCATCTGAATAAGTGGCTCCATATATATCGTCTTTATATGTCACATTTCATTTTCAAATCCATCTGTGAGATCTTTGGAGTACTTGTTTCTCCATTTCTGGCAAGATAAACTAATTTGGCTTTCAGTCATTTTCCTAAATGTAAGAATTGGTAAAAACTCCTTGCATATTACGTATCTGCAATCGTGTGGAACCGCATGTCCGACTGACTGACTATACTTTCTAGAGCCACATAAAACACTGTGTTGTGAAATGCAGTGTCTGACTTCTTGTTCATCTGCTATGTCATCTTCAGTCTCGTCAGGGAAACTTTTTATTTTTTTTCTGGTGGCTCCTCTGTTCACTGAGAACCTGAGTAGTTCCACTCATTTCATTTATCACCGTGGAGGCTTCTGCCAGAACAGCGTCCCATTGATTACAGAGAGCCTGTATTTCTTCCTGTTGTGTCTTAATGTGAGCTGCTTCCATGTCCAGAGAAATGTTTCCTGACTGAAGAATTAGGCTTCTATTCTCAATTCGCTGCAAAAAGTTTTACCCAGAAATGTGAGCAGGAAGACTGTCCTGAAAGACATGAAGTAGCTTTTCAGACCTTTTGTCTCTGATGTGGCTGCGTTTGTCAGGCTACAGGGTAGCAAGAAGCATGTCTAAGGCCTCGATGATAGACGGTAAACGAGTTGCCACTGGTCTGACCGCAGCAATACGACACACTCCATCGCGTGTCTGAAAGGCGGTTAAGACAGCAGCTAGTCTTTTCCTTGAGAACGGCCCATCGCTCTGGGCTGGCACTGAACCGATTGGACAGACGATTCACACAGCGATAAAAGGTTGACACTTCTGGGGACGACTGAGCTGCATGTACACCCACAAGATTAAGAGTTATGGAGGCACAAGGTGAGTATGGGAGGCACAAGGTGAGTATGGGAGGCACAAGGTGAGTATGGGAGGCACAAGGTGAGTATGGGAGGCACAAGGTGAGTATGTGAGGCACAAGGTGAGTATGGGAGGGACACAATGTGAGTATGTGAGGCACAAGGTGAGTATGGGAGGCACAAGGTGAGTATGGGAGGGACACAATGTGAGTATGGGAGGCACCAAGGTGAGTATGGGAGGCACAAGGTGAGTATGTGGCCAGTGGATTTTTTTACAGTATGTGTGTTTGAACTCCCTTCACTTTCCCTGACATATTGGCACCGTTATCATAGCCTTGACCAGGGCAATCTGCTATGTCAATACCCTTCCAATGCACTCAAAATCAGTGCAGAAATTTCACTGCCTGTCTTTTTAAATTCAAGAAAACGTTCAATTATTTCCCATTCACCTGGTCCCTGAACTTGATCTTTGTGTACATATCTCACCAATAATACATTTTGCTCAGTACGGGAAATGTCTGGAGTTGAATCACATATAATCACATATGAATCACATATGTCTGGAGTTGAATCACATATAATCACATATGAATCACATATGTCTGGAGTTGAATCACATATAATCACATATGAATCACATATGTCTGGAGTTGAATCACATATAATCACATATGAATCACATATGTCTGGAGTTGAATCACATATAATCACATATGAATCACATATGTCTGGAGTTGAATCACATATAATCACATATGAATCACATATGTCTGGAGTTGAATCACATATAATCACATATGAATCACATATGTCTGGAGTTGAATCGCATATAACCACATATGAATCACATATGTCTGGAGTTGAATCACATATGAATCACATATGTCTGGAGTTGAATCACATATAATCACATATGAATCACATATGTCTGGAGTTGAATCACATATAATCACATATGAATCACATATGTCTGGAGTTGAATCACATATAATCACATATGAATCACATATGTCTGGAGTTGAATCACATATAATCACATATGAATCACATATGTCTGGAGTTGAATCACATATAATCACATATGAATCACATATGTCTGGAGTTGAATCACATATAACCACATATGAATCACATATGTCTGGAGTTGAATCACATATAACCACATATGAATCACATATGTCTGGAGTTGAATCACATATGAATCACATATGTCTGGAGTTGAATCACATATGAATCACATATGTCTGGAGTTGAATCACATTCTTTCATTAAGTATTGTTTGACCTTTGACCACATATTCCTATGAAGTCGTTTTGGCTCTCAGGGCTGAGGTAATGAGTCAGTCGTGCTCCTTTCTTTTTGTCCCTGACTGTCTGTAAGTGCTCACGTAATAGCGGATCATAATTTGACAACAGTTCCAGTAAGCCTAGGTAATGTCCATTATGTACATCATCAAGATTGAGTGATTCTCTCCCCCCCCAGCATGGCAGATTCCTAGATGCTAAGTAGTGTCACATCCAAAATCCTTTCTAGAAGTGCTCTGTTTTATACATTTCTGACTGGATTTGTTTCTGCAGCTGACTGTCTATACCTGATGGATATCTTATATCCATCATTAATATTTAGAGAACTGGGTGATGCTTTACTTTAATCATGAGAAAAAAGAAGACATGGAATGTAATATAATGCCTTTAGACTCTTACTATAAAGAAGCCAGTCTCTCTGCACCTTTCCTCTCCCCGTTTGCTGACTTACTGTACTGTAAATAGTTGGGGAATGGCTTGCCTCCTGAGTCTGGGTGTCACACAGCCAGGAGTGGTGTGGGCGGAGTCAACCGCAGAGAGCAGAGGATAATGGGGGGAAACTGAACTTTATTGCGGTATCCACAATTAACGCCAAAAACAACAGGTGAAAAACAAAAGTGCCCAACCCAAAACTGGGCACAAACAGACAGGGAACACAATACGCAACCAACCTAGACTAACAGAAAACAAGCCCGCACAAAAGCAGGCGGGCCTAACAGGCTTAAATAGTCCTGAACCAAAACCAAAACCAAAACTCAAACAAGAAACAGATGCAACCAATAAGACATAACAAACAGAAAAGGAAAAGGGGATCGGTGGCAGCTAGTAGACCAGCGACGACGACCGCCGAGCGCCGCCCAAACAGGCAGGCTCTCCAGGTCTCCTTTGAGTGCTCCACTCCTCCACCGCAGGAGCTTCGGTCTGGCTCTGATGCCATGGGGCCAGGACCGGCTGGTAACCCAACACGCAATGGAAAGGTGACATGTTAGTGGAGGAGTGGCGGTGTGAATTCTGAGCCACCTCCGCCCATGGGACGTACCTCGCCCATTCTCCTGGCCGGTCCTGGCAATACGACCACAGACACCTACCCACATCCTGGTTAACTCTCTCCACCTGCCCCGTACTCTCGGGATGAAACCCGAGGTCAGGCTGATCGAGACCCCCAGACGCTCCATAAACGCCCTCCAAACTCTGGACGTGAACTGGGGACCCCGATCAGAAACGATGTCCTCAGGCACCCCGTAGTGCCGGAAGACGTGATTAAACAGGGCCGCAGCAGTCTGTAGGGCCGTAGGCAGACCGGGCAACGGGATGAGGCGGCAGGTCTTAGCAAACCGATCCACAACCACCAGGATTGTGGTGTTTCCCTGAGACGGGGGAAGGTCGATGAGAAAATCCACCGACAAATGCAACCACGGCCGTTGTGGAACGGGGAGGGGCTGTAACTCTCCTCTAGGTAGGTGTCTAGGAGCCTTGCTCTGAGCACACACCGAGCAGGAGGAGACATAAAACCTCACGTCCTTGGCCAAAGTGGGCCACCAGTACCTCCCCCTAAGACCCCGCACTGTCCTCTCAATACCAGGATGACCCAAAGAGGGTGGCGTATGGGCCCATCGAATCAAACAATCACGAACACCAAGCGGCACGTACTGAACACCCGCTGGACACTGAGGAGGTGCAGCTTCCAACCGTAACACCGGCTCGATTTCTGCGTCCACCTACCATACCACCGGTGCTACCAGACATGAAGTTGGAAGGATGGGAGTAGGATCGAAGGCCGCTCCTTGGTGTCATAGAGACGGGAAAGCGTGTCGGCCTTAGTATTAAGGGAGCCTGGCCTATAGGAGATTGTGAACCGAAATCTGGTTAAAAAAACAAACATGGCCCACCTTGTCTGACGCGGATTCAATCTCCTCGCTGCCCGGATATACTCCAGATTACGATGGTCAGTCCAGATGAGGAAAGGGTGCTTGACCCCCTCAAGCCAATGTCTCCACACCTTCAGAGCTTTTACCACAGCTAACAACTCCCGGTCCCCCAGGTCATAGTTCCGCTCCGCTGGACTGAGCTTCCTCGAAAAGAAAGCGCAGGGGCGGAGCTTCGGTGGCGTCCCCGAGTGCTGTGACAGCACGGCTCCAAACCCCAGCCTCGGATGCATCCACCTCCATTATGAACGAGGGATCCGGATGAGCCAGCATGGGAGCGTCGGTGAACAGCTCCTTCAGATGACTGAAGGATCTGTCCGTCTCGGCTGACCGCCGCAAACGCGCCAGCCCCCCCCTTCAGCAGTGAGGTAACGGGAGCAACCACCTGACCAAAACCCCCGGATAAACCTCCGGTAGTAATTGGCAAACCCTAAAAACCGCTGCACCTCCTTAACCGTGGTCGGAGTCGGCCAATTACGCACGACCGTAACGCGGTCACACTCCTTCGCCACCCCAGAGGTGGAAATGTGATAACCCAGGAAGGAAACGGCTTATTTGGAGAACACACATTTCTCAGCCTTGACGTACAGGTCATGCTCCAGCAGTCGCCCAAGTACCTTAAGCACCAGAGACACATGCGCGGCGCGTGTGGCAGAATAGATCAGTATATCATCGATATACACTACCACACCCTGCCCGTGCAGGTCTCTGAGAATCTCGTCTATGGAAGATTTAAAGACGTCTGGAGCATTTTTTCAACCCATATGGCATGACGAGGTACTCATAATGGCCAGATGTGGTACTAAACGCCATCTTCCACACATCTCCCTCCCGGATACGCACCAGATTATACGCACTCCTCAGGTCCAGTTTTGTGAAAAAACACGCTCTGTGAAATGATTCTACCTCCGTGGCGATGAGAGCAAGCGGGTAACTAAACGCTACTGTGATGGAATTGAGACCTCGATAATCAATGCACGGACGCAGACCTCCCTCCTTTTTCTTCACAAAAATGAAACTTGAGGAGACGGCTGACGTGGCGATCGGTGGCAGCTAGTAGACCGGCGACGACGACCGCCAAGCGCCGCCCGAACAGGAAGGGGAGCCACCTTCAGTGGCAGTCGTGACACTGGGGGCATGATTTGTATACAGTTCTGACTCCTCACCACACCTGTTGGCTAGTCTGTGAACAATAGCTTATCTTTCATGGTCTTGTACTTTCTCTGGCCACAGTGCTGGATCATCTAACACCTCATCTTCCTCACTTCAAATCTGCCCATACTCTTCCTTTCCCTTATTACTTGCTTGTTCAATCTCTTCTGTCAGTCCTTCACTGGTCCTGCTGCTACTCTTTAACTCCTCTTCCTCCTCCCTGCTCTCCTCTGCATCAGAGTCTGTCTGACAGCTTTCTGCTGACATTCTGCCTAGCTGGGGCTCTCTAGGCACTAGGAAGTGAGTAAACAAAGGGAATTTTAGGTTTAATGGTCACTCCTACAAAAAGGTTACCATACTAAAAATCTACTACTGAAAGATAAAAACGTTTTAATAGTACACCGGGAGTTGTTAGCTGTGGTAACAGCTCTGAAGGTGTGGAGACATTGGCTTGAGGGGGCCAAGCACCCTTTCCTCATCTGGACTGACCATCGTAATCTGGAGTATATCTGGGCAGCGAAGAGATTGAATCCACGTCAGACAAGGTGGGCCATGTTTTTTTAACCAGATTTCGGTTCACGATCTCCTATAGCTTCTACCCCCAAGCCATAAGACTCCTGAACAAATGGCTACCCGGTCTATTTACATTGCTGCCCCCCTTTTACGCTGCTGCTACCCTCTTTATATCTATGCATAGCCACTTTAATAACCCTACCTGCATGTACATAATTACCTCAATTACCTCGACACCGGTGCCCCCGCACATTGACACGGTACCCCCTGTATATATTCCTCGCTTTTGTTATTTACTGCTGCTCTTTAATTATTTGTTTTT
Source organism: Oncorhynchus tshawytscha (assembly GCF_018296145.1). Taxonomy (NCBI): domain Eukaryota; kingdom Metazoa; phylum Chordata; class Actinopteri; order Salmoniformes; family Salmonidae; genus Oncorhynchus; species Oncorhynchus tshawytscha. The sequence goes on from NC_056433.1 coordinate 82,699,545, forward strand.
CTTATCTCTTACTTTTTTTTGTATTTTCTTAAAACTGCATTGTTGTGAGTAAGCCTTTCACCTGTTGTATTCGGCGCATGTAACTAATACAATTTGATTTGATTTGATACAGTCAGCTCTCGAACACACCCACACTCTTTTCATGCCATTTCGCCCAGTGGGCGGTGCTATAAACCACAGCGTGTGTAGATTTCAGCGTGCATTCGGTTGCACACGGCACTCCCTTTAATCCAGATCGTGGATTCTAATTCAATGCACTTTACAGGTTGGCTAATGCCACATGTGCACTACACATTGAGAATGATAGAGCCCTCTAGTGGCCAATGAGGCAGTCTTAGCATGGGAGGCTTCCACAACTTTAATGTACTCAACTGGGTGGGACTTCCAACTTCATTGTCTGATCCCTCCCGGTGATCCTGTTGGAGTCATGTCCAAACAGGTCATCAGTAGGGATCAGCCAATTGTGAAGAAGAGAATGGACTACTTCAAAATGGAGATAGCCTCAATGGCACTGCCCATGCTGTCACAGACAATATAATAGCACAGATACAAAGATGAGTCCTCTATCTATCTCTATGGTCTGTTGTTCACAGTATCTACAGTATTTCTATGACACTGCAGGACTTCAAAAATCCTATCATCTCGGAGCTTCTCACATTTAATTGACCGTCTTTCTTGTAGTTTTTGGTTGTTGTCTTGTAATGGATTACCGTTTCATCAGGGAGCCACAAAGATGAGGCCATCAGACTGTTAAACAGCCATCACTAACATTGAGTGGCTGCCGCCAACCTACGGACTCATCTCTAGCCACTTTAATAATGGACAAATTGATGTAATAAATGTATCTCTAGTCACTTTAATCATTAAAAATTGGATGTAATAAATGTATCACTAGCCACTTTAAACAATGTCACTTTATATCATGTTTACATACCCCACATTACTCATCTCATATGTATATACTGTACTCTATACCATCTACTGCATCTTGCCTATGCTGCACGGCCATCGCTCATCCATATATTTATATGTACATATTCTCATTCATTCCTTTACACTTGTGTGTACAAGGTAGTTGTTGTGAAATTGTTAAATTACTTGTTACATATTACTGCATGGTCGGAACCTAGAAGCACAAGCATTTCGCTACACTCGCATCTGCTAACCATGTGTATGTGACAAATAAAATTTGATTTGAAGTAAACAAGTGTCATCACTGAATTCACGTTGTTTACTATTTCATGCAGCCACAGAAGAGAAAGAAGCTAAACAAATTATTTTGTATTTGAATTTCGCATTGTTTAAAGTTGAGCAACATGGTCTCTAAGCATTTCTTATGTTTCTGTACGAGAATTTCAATTTAGTTATAAGTTATATTTGGTTTGGTTACGTAAGAATGAGGGTTACTTAAGGCAAAAACGAAACGGATGGGTGGGCTGATAACGCGAACGTGGGTGGGCTGATAGCAAGGTCGAATGTCATCAACGACAACGTTAACATTTTTAGCTACTTAACAACTTTTCAACTACTTATAATGTTAGCTAACCCTTCCCCTAACCTTAACCATTTAACCTAACTGTTACACTTAACCCTAACTATAACCCTAACCCCTAGCCTAGCCAAAGTTAGAGATCTAGCTATTGTTAGCCACCTAGCTAGAATTCGTACATATCAAACATTTTGCAAATTAGTAACATATTGTACGTTTTGGACATTTGTAACATATAATACGAATTGTAATTTGTGACATATCTTATGAAATGGGTGATGGAGAGCCACAAAATAATACATACCATACATATCATACTAAATGGAGTGTCTCAGATACAACATGCTCTGAGACCAGGTTGAGTTAAGAGATCTCATTCTGCAAAGTAAGGGACTGTACAATGAGACTGGGTGTGTAAATGGACCTCCAGGATAATATGGTAAAGTTGGCCTCATGGATAGGCCCTCGAACAAATAAATAAAACCAAGGACCTACAAAATCCACCAGATTAACAGTTTTTTTTTTTAAATGAAGTCAACAACGCTGATACCAAATAAATGTTCTAGAAGCGTTTCATCAACTTTTAGTTTGCTTAGAACAACAGTAAAAATGAAATATCCTAGCTGACTGTGAAACATTTATAATACAATCAGCAGTTCACATGATCAGTCACTGAAAAAGGAGGGGGAAAGGCTCAGTTAATCTGATTTTGTTAATCTAAAAAGCAAATAACAGATTTCAGTGATTAACAGTATACAGCTATTGTTGCACGTAGACTAAACCAATCTCAGTGAAATCAGATTAAATCTAGTCGTGATCTGTTTAATATACTTCATTCTGTAGCCTAAATGTAGTAGATTGGCTTGATGGCAGCATTCATTAACGTTGTTGGTTGGCTCGCAAGCAAATCTTCACGTTACGTATCGTTGATTTTTGGGAAAACTGGTCCAGCCACCTGATAGCCAGCTATCGTTAAAAAAATAAAGCAAAATGATATACTAATATTAAAGTATAAACCCACCATAGTGATGACGGTTAAAGAGATATGATTGAGGTCCCAGGCAGAGAGTTATCAGATAAAAGTGGACGCGCATCGGACAGTCCACTTGCACTTTGAAACCCTCACCCTGGTGACGTATAACACAGCCCAGTGAAGAGTGTCCCTTGCTGGTAAAACCTTCTCTTGACACAGAAATGACTATGGGCCCGTTTGAGTGCTAAGCCGAAAGTAGCCGACTGTAGGCAGAAGTCCATGAGTAAAGTTGAGGAAGGTACATGTGCACCTGCGGCGAAAGTCGGACAACTTCTGCTGTTTCTAAGAAACACGACAATGGTATTAGACATGTCATTCACCTTTGTTTTTGCCGATTAAATGAATGCTATCAAAATTCCACTTCTCCAACACGAAGCTGAACACGGTCCGACGAAATTCGAGACCAGCCCAAGCTCTTTCTAGCATTCACAAGACTTGTATGGTATTTTCTCAAAATATAACCAGGTAATGAGTGCATAGGCTACTCGAATGAGAATACGGTTGTTTTTTTTTGCAGCATATAGGATATGCTCTGTTGTTTGTCATTACCTCATGCCCTTGTACCTTACTCATTATTTGTGATTGTACAACATGGAATTTTACCAGATGTGATTAAATGGAGGCCACAAAGATTCTTACTGTATGGTTATTGATTGCATGTTAACATCACTAGAGTCTGCAGTATATTGCTTAAATTCTCAACCTTTATGTTGCTATTGACATTAAGCATGTAAATGAATGTGAATCAATCACATGAAGGACACAACACTCACTGTACAGAAAAGGATTAGACTACATCAATTCACATCCTGGGTAAACAATATCAACAGGATTAGACTACATCAATTCACATAAATTACTGGGTAAACAATATGAACAGGATTAGACGACATCAGTTACTGGGTAAACAATATGAACAGGATTAGACGACATCAGTTACTGGGTAAACAATATGAACAGGATTAGACGACATCAGTTACTGGGTAAACAATATGAACAGGATTAGACTACATCAGTTCACATAAATTACTGGGTAAACAATATGAACAGGATTAGACTACATCAGTTCACATAAATTACTGGGTAAACAACATGCCAAGCAGTAATATGCACTTGCTATTGACCCCCACAACTGGTTTATTTTATTTTTATAAGTAACTGGGCAAGTTAACTGACTTATTTACAATGACAGCCTACCGGGTAACAGTGGGTTAAACTAGGGAGTTTGATCCAGCAACCTTACGGTTACTAGTCCCAACACTCTAACCACTAGGCTACCTGCAGCCCCACCGTCTGGGGTACTTGCTCATTAAGGGCCGGTTTCCCAGACACAGATAAAGCCTCTAAAATTGCCAGTGTATAAATCCCTACAGTAACTAGCATACAATATGTTGCATTTGATTCACACTTAATAAACAAATCGACACATTAGAATGTGTTTGGTGACAACAATATTACAGACTAGATACATTACAGGCTATAACAGTGTGTGGAACAAATTCATTGAGATCATTCTCAGGTGAAAAAAAAAAAGGTTTAGATTAAAAACCCTTTTGGATTACAGTCGTTTGTATGTGGTGCCGGACAATACAATAACACCACCAATGGGTTGGTATAGTAGTGTACATCGTTACATCTAAATAAATACATTAGCTATATTGTCGCAAGTAGGATATTTGATTTCTTTATGTTATACATTTGGATCACATGTAGGACTATGTAATTAGATTGTAAGGATACAGATGTATAGTAAGCTCTGAATAATCATCCACCCAAAACAGTAAACATGCATTGTTAATAAGTTAATAACCAATTATAGGTGGTGACATCAACCATTTATGAGCATGTGTAGTGCCTTTTGCTTCCAAAACAAACTGAAGAAGGTTGTCTCCCACAATGCTTTGGTTCCGACTTTTCAGTTGGCAAGGAGCAACAGCAGAAATGTCCGGTCCGACTGCAGTCGAAATTTCATGACCATTAATCACGTGATTTTTGTAAAGGTCACGCAGTCAACATGTCGTTGCAACACACTTGGAAAGGCGGTGACCAACGTTGATCTTTTATTTTTTATTTTTTACTTCACCTTTATTTAACCAGGTACTACTTCTTGACAAGAGTGATCCGGTCAATTTCTTTTGTGAATATGCGCCAGAATTTTGCCAGCCACATGAAATCTGCACAGGGTTTGAGTTGTGCTCATATCTCTGCATCGAGTATGGCATTGGGTATGTGGCCCAACAGTGAAAGTGAAATGGGAGGACCACAACACAGACTATTTAGTTTATCTTCTCTTATGTTTAAGTACAGCATTTAATAGTAGAGTATCTGAATGTAATTTGGGGACTAAAGCTGGTTTAATGCTGGTTTAGCTAGTTTAATGCTGGTTTAGCTGGTTTAATGCTGGTTTAATGCTGGTTTAATGCTGGTTTAGCTGGTTTAATGCTGGTTTAGCTGGTTTAATGCTGGTTTAGCTGGTTTAATGCTGGTTTAATGCTGGTTTAGCTGGTTTAATGCTGGTTTAGCTGGTTTAATGCTGGTTTAGCTGGTTTAATGCTGGTTTAATGCTGGTTTAGCTGGTTTAATGCTGGTTTAGCTGGTTTAATGCTGGTTTAGCTGGTTTAATGCTGGTTTAGCTGGTTTAATGCTGGTTTAATGCTGGTTTAGCTGGTTTAATGCTGGTTTAGCTGGTTTAATGCTGGTTTAGCTGGTTTAATGCTGGTTTAGCTGGTTTAATGCTGGTTTAATGCTGGTTTAGCTGGTTTAATGCTGGTTTAGCTGGTTTAATGCTGGTTTAGCTGGTTTAATGCTGGTTTAATGCTGGTTTAGCTGGTTTAATGCAGGTTTAGCTGGTTTAATGCTGGTTTAGCTGGTTTAATGCTGGTTTAATGCTGGTTTAGCTGGTTTAATGCTGGTTTAGCTGGTTTAATGCTGGTTTAGCTGGTTTAATGCTGGTTTAGCTGGTTTAATGCTGGTTTAGCTGGTTTAATGCTGGTTTAGCTGGTTTAATGCTGGTTTAATGCTGGTTTAGCTGGTTTAATGCTGGTTTAATGCTGGTTTAGCTGGTTTAATGCTGGTTTAGCTGGTTTAATGCTGGTTTAATGCTGGTTTAGCTGGTTTAATGCTGGTTTAGCTGGTTTAATGCTGGTTTAGCTGGTTTAATGCTGGTTTAGCTGGTTTAATGCTGGTTTAATGCTGGTTTAGCTGGTTTAATGCTGGTTTAGCTGGTTTAATGCTGGTTTAGCTGGTTTAATGCTGGTTTAGCTGGTTTAATGCTGGTTTAATGCTGGTTTAGCTGGTTTAATGCTGGTTTAGCTGGTTTAATGCTGGTTTAGCTGGTTTAATGCTGGTTTAATGCTGGTTTAGCTGGTTTAATGCTGGTTTAGCTGGTTTAATGCTGGTTTAGCTGGTTTAATGCTGGTTTAATGCTGGTTTAGCTGGTTTAATGCTGGTTTAGCTGGTTTAATGCTGGTTTAGCTGGTTTAATGCTGGTTTAGCTGGTTTAATGCTGGTTTAGCTGGTTTAATGCTGGTTTAGCTGGTTTAATGCTGGTTTAATGCTGGTTTAGCTGGTTTAATGCTGGTTTAATGCTGGTTTAGCTGGTTTAATGCTGGTTTAGCTGGTTTAATGCTGGTTTAATGCTGGTTTAGCTGGTTTAATGCTGGTTTAGCTGGTTTAATGCTGGTTTAGCTGGTTTAATGCTGGTTTAGCTGGTTTAATGCTGGTTTAATGCTGGTTTAGCTGGTTTAATGCTGGTTTAGCTGGTTTAATGCTGGTTTAATGCTGGTTTAAGTTTAGCTGGTTTAATGCTGGTTTAATGCTGGTTTAGCTGGTTTAATGCTGGTTTAGCTGGTTTAATGCTGGTTTAGCTGGTTTAATGTAGCCCCACATAAGGTCTGTGTGGGAAGATGCTCCTAAAGCTGAATGTAACTATATATAGACTTTATATATATATTTATATATATATATATATATATATATATATATATATATATATATATATATATATATATATATATATATATATATATATATAGGCTTATTCATTCACATGTCATGAATTCACTGTGACAACGTCATATTTGTATATTGTTTATTATACTATATTATGTAATAGATCATATGGGTTGGAAAGTGTTTTTTACTCCTACATAAATAAACTATTCCCAGTGAAAGACAAAGGTCGTAGCTTTAAAAAAAATTGATTTATTAATTTAACCTTTATTTCACCTTTATTTAACTAAGTCAGTTAAGAACAAATTCTTATTTACAATGGCGGCCTACCAAAAGGCCTCCTGCGGGGATGGGGGCTGGCATTAAAAATACAAATAAATTAAATGAAAATATAGGACAAAACACACATCACGACAAGATTTCTACGGGGATCATTTTTCACTAAGTAGTTTGGGAAAGGGAAGGATGTAGTGAACTACTTTTTCAAAGTAACTTTAGTTAAGTAAATAATATTTTTTTAGCTATAGGGTAGCTATAGTGTAGCTGATCTTCTTCCAAGTATGAAGTACTGTAATTGGTAGCTTGGTCAGAGTAGCTATCCCAAAACTGAGTAACACCCTGAAAAGGGACAATTCCAAGGACATTCCTGCTGGTGAAACCAAAAATCTGTTCATGTTTTTTTGATACTTAACACTTAAAAGAGCATGATAAGACATTCCTGGTCACTGTTACCTATAGCTTCTGACAGGGCTGCGAGTTTCTGGGTAGATTACAATGGGACTGATAGGGGCCCTATGGGACTGATAGGGACCACATTCCTTGATAGGATCACAGAGGGGCATCGTGGGGGGTTAGGGGTCATGTTTACCTGGGTCGGGGTGGGACCCAGAACAGTGTTGTGAAGAGGGAGGGTGTGTGTGGGGGTGGAGGGGGTACATGGAGCTGTATATATAGCAGCCCTACTGAACCATCTCTCCTCACCTCACCTCACCAGCCCGTTCAGCGTGTGTGAGACAGCCAGCGGCCCATCGGTCCTCCATCATGATGAAGCAGTGTGCCTTGTTGTTGCTGGCGTGTGTGTATGCTCATGCCGCCCCCCTGGAAGCCAGCATGAAGCCCGGGTCGTGCCAGGACGCCGTGGCCCTGGGAGCAGCAGGACAGGCCCTCGACAAGATCAACAAGGACCGCACAGAGGGCTACGTGTTCGGTCTCCACCGCCTCAGTAACGTCAACCAGATGGAGCATGTGAGTTCTGTTGCTTCTATTTTTTTCACTGTAACTCTACAATGCGTGGACCTACGCTAAGTTAAAAAGAGGGGGAAATGATTTAGCTACTGTCCTAAAGAAGAGTCCTGTAACATACTCTGTTTGTAAATTCAATGAGCTCCAATACGTTGTCCGTTTATCAGATTTTCACGCCGTGTTTAAATGGAGACAACAGAAATTGAGTTCTAAAAAGTATCATAAAATACAATGTCGTCTGAGATATTCTCTGTTTTATAGGTAGTGAAAAAGTGATATTACCGTTAAGACAGATGAGACAGATTCATACATTGTCAGCAAGGCCTTTTCTAAGAGCAGGGGGATTTGACTAGAATTTGAAGTTATAGATGGTGAATTCAAAGACGATTGTAGATGTAAAAAAACCACACAAAAAACAGAATTATTCTTTCAATCCCCTTGTCTTTGTTTTTCAGTACCAGCCACATGGGAATGAATGTTGACTCCAGTGTGCTGATTGGTCTGTATTTCTGTCTCTGTTTCAGGGGGAAACAGGGGTTGTGTTCTACCTGACCATGGATGTGTTGGAGACTGACTGCCACGTGGTCAGCAAGAAAAACGCAAAGGACTGTGAGGTCCCCAAGGCTGAAAACACACCGGTAAGAACCCGACACACATATACAAAACACACACACACACCAAACACACACACACACATATACAAAACACACACACACACCAAACACACACATATACAAAACACACACATATACAAAACACACACATATACAAAACACACACATATACAAAACACACACATATACAAAACACACACATATACAAAACACACACATATACAAAACACACACATATACAAAACACACACACACACACCAAACACACACACACACATATACAAAACACACACACACACCAAACACACACACACACACAAACACACACACACACATATACAAAACACACACACACACAAACACACACACACACACCAAACACACACACACACATATACAAAACACACACACACACCAAACACACACACCTTGGACCTTGGACCAAACACACACACACACATATACAAAACACACACACACACCAAACACACACACACACACCGAACACACACACACACACACATATACAAAACACACACACACACCAAACACACACACACACACAAACACACACACACACATATACAAAACACACACACACACCAAACACACACACACACACAAACACACACACACACATATACAAAACACACACACACACAAACACACACACCTTGGACCTTGGACCAAACACACACACACACATATACAAAACACACACACACACCAAACACACACACACACACCGAACACACACACACACACCAAACACACACACACACATATACAAAACACACACACACACCAAACACACACACACACACCAAACACACACACACACACCAAACACACACACACACACATATACAAAACACACACACACACACACACCAAACACACACACACATATACAAAACACACACACACACACACCAAACACACACACACACACCAAACACACACACACATATACAAAACACACACACACACACAAACACACACATGCACACCAAACACACACATGCACACCAAACACACACATGCACACCAAACACACACACACACACAAACACACACACACACACCAAACACACACATGCACACCAAACACACACATGCACACCAAACACACACATGCACACCAAACACACACACACACACCAAACACACACATGCACACCAAACACACACATGCACACCAAACACACACACACCAAACACACACACACACACACGCACACCAAACACACACACCAAACACACACACACACACAAACACACACACCAAACACACACACACACACAAACACACACATGCACACCAAACACACACACACCAAACACACACACACACACAAACACACACATGCACACCAAACACACACATGCACACCAAACACACACACACCAAACACACACACACACACGCACACCAAACACACACACCAAACACACACACCAAACACACACACACACACCAAACACACACACACACACCAAACACACACACACAAACACACACACACAAACACACACACACACACACGCACACCAAACACACACACCAAACACACACACACACACACACACACACACACACACACACACACACACACACACACACACACAGACAAACATAATGTCTGTAGGATTACTGTATGTCTGAATATTGACTTTAGCCAGGGCCTTGGATCAAAATCGGCCCTCGTTGTTTAATCCGTTTTTTTTGTTGTCTTGTACGTATTTACTCACAGGTCTACGGTCAATGCAAGGCTGTTATCTACATGAACAGAGTCCATAGAGTGGTTCGTCTGTACAACTACAACTGTGTGGTCAGACCAGGTAACAGTCCACGGCTTGGTCCTCTCCAAAGCATTCATTACAGCGCTTCCCACTAAACAACAGCACATTGCATCCATCCACCGTGTAGTAGTTGGGTGATGTCACGTGGTTTGTCATGTGGTTCTGATGACTCTGTGGGAGCGTGGTGCCCGATACATCGGAGTTTTACATATACTGAATACATGTCAAATATAAATGCCTGCGTTTCAAAGCGTCTGCTAATTTTTTTTTTTTTAATTTAACCTTTATTTAACTAGGCAAGTCGGTTAAGAACAAATTCTTATTTTCAATGACGGCCTAGGAACAGTGGGTTAACTGCCTGTTCAGGGGCAGAACGACAGATTTGTACCTTGTCAGCTCGGGGATTTGAACCATGCTACATGTTTGACCAATGAAAGTGCCTTTGTAAACAGTGTACCTATTTGTATGTCCTGTCCCAGCGGCTGCGGCGAAAGTGGCTAAGCAGTGCCCGGACTGTCCTTCTGCCATACCCAAGGACCACCCGGAGATCCTGAAGACGGCCACCCTGTCCATGGAGAAGTTCAACAAGGACAGCGGCTTGGCCAATCACTTCGCCATCCTCAACATCACCCGTGCGCGGACATCGGTCAGAACACAACACTACACAACACATTCCACTATAGCATAATACAAAACCAACACCACAACACAACATTACAATTCAACAAAACGATGAATCTACCTCACAGCAGCAAATGAACAGGTTTCATATTGTGGTGTAATTATCTTGTTGTCGTTACTCACTGACCTCTGTTGCTTGGTATTCCAGATGGGCATGGCAACCTTCTACTTTGCAGAGTTCACCATCCAGGAGACGACTTGTGCCAACACCACCGACCCTTCCGCAGCCTCCAAATGTCCTCTGATGGCCTGCGAGTTTGCAGTAAGTGAATGACAGTACCATTGATATTTTTGTCAAACAGCATAAACTATGTAGTAGCAGCATTATTACATCTGAATTATAGCCTAGATAGTGTTTAACGTTGTAAAAACTGTAATAACTATGTAATAACTATGTAATAACTATGTAATAACTATGTAAGAACCAGCATTTTAATTTCTCCCTGTCTCTTCTCTACAGCACAAAGGACACTGCAAGGGCTCCCACTCTCACGACATGGGAGGCCAGGAGTTTGTCACGGTCAACTGTGAGGTCTTTGAGAATGAGGTCAGGCACTCTCCACTCTTCACTCTCCACTCTTCACTCTCCACTCTCCACTCTCCTCTCACTCTCTCCACTCTCCTCCACTCTCCTCTCTCCACTCTCCACTCTCCTCTCCACTCTCCACTCTCCACTCCCTCTCTCCACTCTCCACTCTCCTCTCCCTCCTCCTCCACTCTCTCTCCTACCTCCACTCTCCTCTCTCCACTCTCCACTCTCCTCTCTCCACTCTCCACTCCACTCTCCACTCTCCTCTCTCCTCTCTCCACTCTCCTCTCTCCACTCTCCTCTCTCCACTCTCCTCTCTCCACTCTCCTCTCTCCCACTCTCCACTCTCCTCTCTCTCCCTCCTCTCTCCACTCTCCTCTCTCCTCCCTCCTCTCTCCACTCTCCTCTCTCCTACCTCCACTCTCCACTCTCCTCTCTCCACTCTCCACTCTCCTCTCTCCACTCTCCTCTCTCCACTCTCCATTTGAAACAAGGGTTGAAACGTAGTTTCAGGTGCATAGAGGAAAACTCTAGTAGCTGGCCTTCTTGTTTGCTCCACAGTGTTATGTTATGCTCCACAGTGTTATTTTATGCTCCACAGTGTTATTTTATGCTCCACAGTGTTATTTTATGCTCCACAGTGTTATTTTATGCTCCACAGTGTTATTTTATGCTCCACAGTGTTATTTTATGCTCCACAGTGTGTTTAATGGTTCAAACCACCATTTCAGTTATTAGGTCTTCATCTGGGTTTATATCTTTCAGTGTTAAATTACTAATGAGGTTACTGATCATGTGTATTGATTGATTGATTGATTGATTGATGATGCTGTGTCTAATCCCCTGGTTGGTTGTTGTCCTGCAGAAGTCAAAGAAGGAGAAGGCAGCTCACTTGTTGGGAGGAGAGACAGACCACAGCCACACCCTTCAGTCTGGAAAACACGGCAAAGACCACACCCATACTGCCTCCGGCGCTCACGACCACACTCACGACCACGCTCACGACCACACCAAAGACCACAAACACGACGACGCCCATGATCATAAAGATGGTGCCCATGGTCACTCTCATGGCGATGGAGCTGCTGGCGGTCACGACCACTCTCATGACCACGGTCACGGTCACGACCATGCTCACGCCCACCACGCCAAGGCCCATAACCACAGCACTGACACCGGACCGCACCAGCATCACAACTACAAGCACGACGGCGAGGGCCACACTCACGAGCATGACCATGAGCTATCCTTGGATCACGACCACAAGCACGCTCACCTGCACGAGCACGAGCACCACCACCATCACCACGAGCACCCACACGGGACCGAGTCCCGCCACCCTCCCCAGGGAACCGTGACCGTCCTCCCCGCCCTGGGCCTGCCCATGATCCTGCCCTCCTTCCCCGAACAGCCTGTGGGTGAGAAGGGCGCCACTCTGCCCATGGTCCAAGACCCAAAGATCCCTGGGATGAGCCAGCCCATCATCCTGCCCTTCCCCACCACTGTGTCTGCTCAGTGCCCTGCTGAGGTCAAGGATGAGGACAACTTTGTGAAGGAGCTCTTTGCTGAGGACCCCCTCTTCAAAGCAGCTGCGTAACCAGTCCCTTGTCTCCATGGAGCTGAAACACAGAACTGATTATTCTCAATACCTACTAATTACCCACTGACACTGACAAGAAGAACAAACAAGAGCACAAAGCTAGTTATGATGTTGTTCTTTGGAATTCACAGGGACAGGTTTCTGCATGTCAGATATTTAGCTACCTCTAAACCATTTTCACATTCACCTGTCTGCCTCTCTGTCTTTCTGCCTCTTTCTCTCTCTGTCTGTCTGTCTGCCTCTCTCTCTTTCTCTGTCTGTCTGCCTCTCTCTCTTTCTCTGTCTGTCTGCCTCTCTTTGCCTCTCTCTCTCTCTGTCTGTCTGTAAGCATTATGTTTGAGACCTGACTGTGTGTTCCTCAGAAATTAAGGGATTGACAGCATTGTTTTGTATGTTTCTAATACTCTATCTTTGCCATGACGGAAGATAGTTTTTGAGGTGGGTGTTGTTCTTAGCCTCAAACAAATAAAATAAACATCACTAATGCATCAATAGACTCCTATTTTTTGTCAAAGAATAAAGGATTAAAAGAAAACAAGCTTTATACCTAACAATACGAATCCACATCCAGACGCAACAGTATTGAGGATAAATGTTTCTATAAACCTGACCTCTACATGAAACCCCGCATTCATAAAAACATAGTGACAGTAACATAGTGACAGTAACATAGTGAGAGTAACATAGTGACAGTAACATAGTGACAGTAACATAGTGAGAGTAACATAGTGACAGTAACATAGTGACAGTAACATAGTGACAGTAACATAGTGACAGTATCATAGTGAGAGTAACATAGTGACAGTAACAGAGTGACAGTAACATAGTGACAGTAACATAGTGACAGTAACATAGTGACAGTAACATAGTGAGAGTAACATAGTGACAGTAACAGAGTGACAGTAACATAGTGACAGTATCATAGTGAGAGTAACATAGTGACAGTAACATAGTGACAGTAACATAGTGACAGTAACATAGTGACAGTAACATAGTGACAGTAACATAGTGACAGTATCATAGTGAGAGTAACATAGTGACAGTAACATAGTGAGAGTAACATAGTGACAGTAACATAGTGACAGTAACAGAGTGACAGTAACATAGTGACAGTAACATAGTGAGAGTAACATAGTGAGAGTAACATAGTGACAGTAACATAGTGACAGTAACAGAGTGACAGTAACATAGTGAGAGTAACATAGTGACAGTAACATAGTGACAGTAACATAGTGACAGTAACATAGTGACAGTAACATCGTGAGAGTAACATTGTGACAGTAACATAGTGACAGTAACATAGTGACAGTAACAGAGTGACAGTAACATAGTGACAGTAACATAGTGAGAGTAACATAGTGACAGTAACATAGTGACAGTAACATAGCGACAGTAACAGAGTGACAGTAACATAGTGAGAGTAACATAGTGACAGTAACATAGTGACAGTAACATAGTGACAGTAACATAGTGAGAGTAACATAGTGACAGTAACATAGTGACAGTAACATAGTGACAGTAACATAGTGAGAGTAACATAGTGAGAGTAACATAGTGACAGTAACATAGTGACAGTAACAGAGTGACAGTAACATAGTGAGAGTAACATAGTGACAGTAACATAGTGACAGTAACATAGTGACAGTAACATAGCGACAGTAACCAGTAGCATAGTGACAGTAACATAGTGACAGTAACATAGTGACAGTAACATATTGACAGTAACATAGTGACAGTAACATAGTGACAGTAACCAGTAGCATAGTGACAGTAACATAGTGACAGTAACATAGTGACAGTAACATAGTGAGAGTAACATCGTGAGAGTAACATAGTGAGAGTAACATAGTGACAGTAACATAGTGAGAGTAGCATAGTGACAGTAACATAGTGACAGTAACCAGTAGCATAGTGACAGTAACATAGTGAGAGTAACATAGTGACAGTAACATAGTGAGAGTAACATAGTGAGAGTAACATAGTGACAGTAACATAGTGACAGTAACAGAGTGACAGTAACATAGTGACAGTAACCGTAGCATAGTGACAGTAACATAGTGACAGTAACATAGTGAGAGTAACACAGTGACAGTAACCAGTAGCATAGTGACAGTAACAGAGTGACAGTAACATAGTGAGAGTAACAAAGTGACAGTAACATAGTGACAGTAACATAGTGACAGTAACATAGTGACAGTAACCGTAGCATAGTGACAGTAACATAGTGACAGTAACATAGTGAGAGTAACACAGTGACAGTAACCAGTAGCATAGTGACAGTAACAGAGTGACAGTAACATAGTGACAGTAACATAGTGAGAGTAACATCGTGAGAGTAACATAGTGACAGTAACATAGTGACAGTAACATAGTGAGAGTAGCATAGTGACAGTAACATAGTGACAGTAACATAGTGAGAGTAACATAGTGACAGTAACATAGTGACAGTAACATAGTGACAGTAACATAGTGACTGTAGCATAGTGACAGTAACATAGTGACAGTAACATAGTGACAGTAACATCGTGACAGTAACATAGTGACAGTAACATCGTGACAGTAACATAGTGACGGTAACATAGTGACAGTAACATAGTGACAGTAGCATAGTGACAGTAACATAGTGACAGTAACATAGTGACACTAACATCGTGAGAGTAACATCGTGACAGTAACACAGTGACAGTAACATAGTGACAGTAACATAGTGACAGTAGCATAGTGACAGTAACATAGTGACAGTAACATAGTGACAGTAACATAGTGACAGTAACATAGTGAGAGTAACATAGTGACAGTAACATAGTGACAGTAGCATGGTGACAGTAACATAGTGACAGTAACATAGTGACAGTAACATAGTGACAGTAGCATAGTGACAGTAACATAGTGACAGTAACATAGTGACAGTAACATAGTGAGAGTAACATAGTGACAGTAACATCGTGAGAGTAACATAGTGAGAGTAACATAGTGACAGTAACATAGTGACAGTAACATAGTGACAGTAGCATAGTGACAGTAGCATAGTGACAGTAACATAGTGACAGTAACATAGTGACAGTAGCATAGTGACAGTAACATAGTGACAGTAACATAGTGACAGTAACATAGTGAGAGTAACATAGTGACAGTAACATAGTGACAGTAACATCGTGAGAGTAACATAGTGAGAGTAACATAGTGACAGTAACATAGTGACAGTAACATAGTGACAGTAGCATAGTGACAGTAGCATAGTGACAGTAACATAGTGACAGTAACATAGTGACAGTAGCATAGTGACAGTAACATAGTGACAGTAACATAGTGACAGTAACATAGTGAGAGTAACATAGTGACAGTAACATAGTGACAGTAACATAGTGGCAGTAACATAGTGACAGTAACATTGTGACAGTAACATAGTGACAGTAGCATAGTGACAGTAGCATAGTGACAGTAACATAGTGACAGTAACATAGTGACAGTAACATAGTGACAGTAACATTGTGACAGTAACATAGTGACAGTAACATAGTGACAGTAACATTGTGACAGTAACATCGTGAGAGTAACATAGTGAGAGTAACATAGTGAGAGTAACATAGTGACAGTAACATAGTGACAGTAACATAGTGACAGTAGCATAGTGACAGTAACATAGTGACAGTAACATGGTGACAGTAGCATAGTGACAGTAACATAGTGACAGTAACATAGTGACAGTAACATAGTGACAGTAGCATAGTGACAGTACATAGTGACAATAACATAGTGACAGTAACATAGTGACAGTAACATAGTGAGAGTAACATAGTGACAGTAACATAGTGACAGTAACATCGTAACATAGTGACAGTAACATAGTGACAGTAACATAGTGACAGTAACATAGTGACAGTAACATAGTGACAGTAACATAGTGACAGTAACATAGTGACAGTAACATAGTGACAGTAACATGAGTATTGACAGTAACATAGTGACAGTAACATAGTGACAGTAACATAGTGACAGTAACATAGTGACAGTAACATAGTGACAGTAACATAGTGACAGTAACATAGTGACAGTAACATAGTGACAGTAACATAGTGATAGTGACAGTAACATAGTGACAGTAACATAGTGACAGTAACATAGTGACAGTAACATAGTGACAGTAACATAGTGACAGTAACATAGTGACAGTAACATAGTGACAGTAACATAGTGACAGTAACATAGTGACAGTAACATAGTGACAGTAACATAGTGACAGTAACATAGTGACAGTAACATAGTGACAGTAACATAGTGACAGTAACATAGTGACAGTAACATGGTGACAGTAGCATAGTGACAGTAACATAGTGACAGTAACATAGTGACAGTAACATAGTGACAGTAGCATAGTGACAGTACATAGTGACAATAACATAGTGACAGTAACATAGTGACAGTAACATAGTGAGAGTAACATAGTGACAGTAACATAGTGACAGTAACATCGTGAGAGTAACATAGTGACAGTAACATAGTGACAGTAGCATAGTGACAGTAACATAGTGACAGTAACATAGTGACAGTAACATAGTGACAGTAGCATAGTGACAGTAACATAGTGACAGTAACATAGTGACAGTAACATAGTGACAGTAACATAGTGACAGTAACATAGTGACAGTAACATAGTGACAGTAACATAGTGACAGTAACATAGTGACAGTAGCATAGTGACAGTAGCATTGTGACAGTAACATAGTGACAGTAACATAGTGACAGTAACATAGTGACAGTAACATAGTGACAGTAACATAGTGACAGTAACATAGTGACAGTAACATAGTGACAGTAACATAGTGACAGTAACATAGTGACAGTGCCCGGGGAGAAAAGTATACTGAAGTAACATATAACAGTGCTACAGTAATCAGAGCCTATGTACGTAAATAGTTCCGACTATGTTGGCAGCAGAGCATCACCTATCTCATTCAACAAGATGTACAGTAAGCTATACAATACGTATATAAGGATAGTAATGCTTTTATTGCCTAGAATAAGGCAAAACGCATACCCCTGGCTAAAGTACCTAGAAGTGGGTTGGGGTGGTATAAGTGGGTGCAGGTTAAACTTTTCTTTTTAAAGGTTGTGAAACTCTGACCTGAAGATACACATTATTGTTCTCACAATGCCAGGAAAACATTGTGTCAGATGTGACTGTGAAAATAAAACAGTACCTGGTCCAAGCTACTGCATGTGTATCTGTATAGACAAGCCCTGTTATCTTCACCATGGCACGCCAGAGAAGAGCAACAGGAGGATTGGAGACACATCTAGAGCCATCACCATAACAACCACCCTGATTACATCACAGCTGTACCAATACACCCGAAAGGGGAGATATGTCTGTGAGTGACAGCCGACAATGGTGGAGGTATAAAGGCCCATTCAGGGTTTGAGACAGTGATGTTGAGGTGGGTTTGAGACTGTTGTTGAGGTGGGTTTGAGACAGTGTTGTAGAGGTGGGTTTGAGACAGTGTTGGTGAGGTGGGTTTGAGACAGTGATGTTGAGGTGGGTTTGAGACAGTGATGTCGAGGTGGGTTTGAGACAGTGATGTTGAGGTGGGTTTGAGACAGTGATGTCGAGGTGGGTTTGAAACAGCGACGTTGAGGTGGGTTTGATTGGTTTTGTATGAAGATGAGCATAGGAGTGATGAAGATTGTACATGTGATGGACATGCCTAATCCACTTCATAAACCTTTGATATGGACAGGATGCAACTTTGTTATTCAGACAGCCTTGCTGAAACTGCACCAGAGCAGAGCAATTGCACTGTGCTGTTCAGGGAACATCCCTAATGGGCTTCCTCTGCCATTAAGCCTTTTCTGCATTTAACAACCAGTAAACAAAAGATAAATCACTGCATGGCATTGTTGGTCAATCAGAATGACAAGTTCACTACTTAAACAGAAAAAGACTGGCACCCAGGCTACATGTTTCATTAAAAGGACTGGCACCCAGGCTACATGTTTCATTAAAAGACTGGCACCCAGGCTACATGTTTCATTAAAAGACTGGCACCCAGGCTACATGTTTCATTAAAAGACTGGCACCCAGGCTACATGTTTCATTAAAAGACTGGCACCCAGGCTACATGTTTCATTAAAAGACTGGCACCCAGGCTACATGTTTCATTAAAAGGACTGGCACCCAGGCTACATGTTTCATTAAAAGACTGGCACCCAGGCTACATGTTTCATTAAAAGACTGGCACCCAGGCTACATGTTTCATTAAAAGACTGGCACCCAGGCTACATGTTTCATTAAAAGACTGGCACCCAGGCTACATGTTTCATTAAAAGGACTGGCACCCAGGCTACATGTTTCATTAAAAGACTGGCACCCAGGCTACATGTTTCATTAAAAGACTGGCACCCAGGCTACATGTTTCATTATTTACAAACACGTTTTACATTCCATGCTGGAAAACAAACACGTTAACTGTGATGCACTGTACAGAAACAGTAACACCCAGAGTCCCTGATCCATAAAGACACAGCACAATACAATACTTGTATACCATAATTATTGATCCATTTGCATGGAAATACTTTTTTATTTTTATTTTATAGTACTCAACCTGCCGCATAACAGGGGCTGTGGCAGAGCATGGGACTGTGGCAGAGCAGGGGACTGTGGCAGAGCATGGGACTGTGGCAGAGCAGGGGACTGTGGCAGAGCAGGGGACTGTGGCAGAGCAGGGGACTGTGGCAGATCATGGGATTGTGGCAGAGCAGGGGACTGTGGCAGAGCAGGGGACTGTGGCAAAGCATGGGACTGTGGCAGAGCAGGGGACTGTGGCAGAGCAGGGGACTGTGGCAGAGCAGGGGACTGTGGCAAAGCAGGGGACTGTGGCAGAGCAGGGGACTGTTGCAAAGCAGGGGACTGTGGCAGAGCATGGGACTGTGGCAAAGCATGGGACTGTGGCAGAGCATGGGACTGTGGCAGAGCATGGGACTGTGGCAGAGCAGGGGACTGTGACAGAGCAGGGAACTGTGGCAGAGCATGGGACTGTGGCAGAGCATGGGACTGTGGCAGAGCATGGGACTGTGGCAGAGCAGGGGACTGTGGCAAAGCATGGGACTGTGGCAGAGCAGGGGACTGTGGCAGAGCAGGGGACTGTGGCAGAGCATGGGACTGTGGCAGAGCATGGGACTGTTGAGTACATAGGTTTCTTTGCTTAAGGTCACAATGGCGGTAGGTAGTATTCCTGTCCTGCAGATTTCCCAACAGGCAGCTCGAGGCTATCCCCCCCCCATTGGGTGAGGGCAAATATTTGTCTATTTCCACACCGAGCCCAAACCCCTCACTCAATGTTTAAATGTACGAAAAGTAATTGGTCAACTGCAGATAAAGCTGAATTTGCATGTGCTCTGGGGAAGAGGGCAAAGTTGACTAGCTGAGTCCCAGTAGGGGCCTTGGACTACCTCTCCTCCTACCCCTCTCAGTCTGCGTATAGTACGCCCCCCCCCCGGGATGTAGCCCAAGCTTCTTTAGCCTCGTTTCCTCATTAGCATTAGCGACCAGGCTAACACGGGGTGCTGTGTACAGTAAGGATGTGGGTCTGTGTGTGGCTGGTGGCCCTGTGTGTGTGTGTTGGCACGGGGGTAGCCCCTCCCCGGTGACCCCCGTGGTGGGATGCCAGGGCCCAGAGGTCCAGAGGAAGGCCTGGACCAGATCAATTCTGACCTCACCGAAGGATTCATCCTCAGCCTCAACAGAGTCTATGATGTCAGCCAGTAGACAGGGGTGAGGCTAGTCAACTAGCTACTGTATTGAACTGTACTACTCTTCCTGTCAAATAAAAGGGGTGTTATAGTTAATGAAACAATGCAAGAGTTTTTTATTTTCCTGTCTTTTGAGCACAAATTTTACAAAAAAGATAAAGGTGAGTAAAGATGCTGTGTATAGTTAATAATAATTAATAATAATAATTAATTAATAATAATTAATAATAATTTCTGTTTTTACAAATCACAACAGCTTGTACGGTTCTCTATTAGTAATTGATACTGCCCTCTAGTGTCCAAGAGAAGTTAGTTCTAAAGTTTTTGCGTAATCCTCTACTACCCCTTAAAGTAAATACATGTAAATTTGAGTATTTGAGCTGTTAAATTGCTATGGCACGCATTGTTGAGCTTTCCACTCCTTTAGTGGAGCAACTGCCTCCCTACCTCCACCTCTCTCCCCAGGAAGGAGCAGGCGTGCTGTTCAACCTGACCATAGACGTGCTGGAGACAAAGTGTCATGTGATCAGCAAGAAGCCGTGGAAGAAATGTGAAGTAAAGGATGTAGCTAACGTAACAGTAAGCAGTCTACCATATAGGGATGTATGGGTTTAAAGGGAGTGAGGAGTTAGGCTTATAGGGAGTGGGGAGTTAGGCTTATAGGGAGTGGGGAGTTAGGCTTATAGGGAGTGGGGAGTTAGGCTTATAGGGAGTGGGGAGTTAGGCTTATAGGGAGTGGGGAGTTAGGCTTATAGGGAGTGGGGAGTTAGGCTTATAGGGAGTGGGGAGTTAGGCTTATAGGGAGTGGGGAGTTAGACTTATAGGGAGTGGGGAGAACAATACACAGTAGCTACTGTAACCACAAAAACCTTTCAGTTCAATGACTTACTGGTGCATTGAACCTTTGGTTTGACCAACGTGTAACGACGACCTGTAGTGAACTGTAACCCCTAACCTTTGACCTTGTGTTCAGTACCTGCCACGGTCATCGTCGACACGTGTCCAGACTGTCCAATAGTAGAGTGCCTGGATGACCCCATCATAGCGGAGACGACCAATCTGATCCTCCAGAAATAAAATAGAATGAATCGCCTGCCAAACTACTTCACCCTCCTCAACGTAACAGGAGCTACAATGCAGGTCTGTGAGACCGTCCTGTTGTAGACCAACAGTTGAAGTCGGAAGTGTACATACACCTTAGCCAAATACATTTAAACTCAGTTTTTCACAATTCCTGATAGTCCTGGTAAAAATTCTCTGTCTTAGGTCAGTTAGGATCACCAATTTATTTTAAGAATGTGAAATGTCAGAATAATGGTAGAGAGAAATATTAATTTCAGCTTTTATTTCTTTCATCACATTCCCAGTGGGTCAGAAGTTTACATACGCTCAATTTGTATTTGGTAGCATTGCCTTTAAATTGTTTAACTTGGGTCAAACATTTCAGGTAGCCTTCCACAAGCTTCCCACAATAAGTTGGGTGAATTTTGTCCCATTCCTCCTGACAAGAGCTGGTGTAACTTAGTCAGGTTTGTAGGCCTCTTTGCTCACACATGCTTTTTCAGTTCTGCCCGCATATTTTCTATAGGATTGAGGTCAGGGCTTTGTGATGGCCACTCCAATACTTCGACTTTATTATCCTTAAGCCATTTTAACACAACTTTGGGAGTACGCTTGGGGTCATTGTCCATTTGGAAGACCCATTTGCGACCAAACTTTAACTTCCTGACTGATCTCTTCAGATGTTGCTTCAATACATCCACATAATTTTCCGTCCTCATGATTCCATCTATTTTGTGAAGTCCCCCGGCATCATAGCACCCCCACAACATGATGCTGCCAACCCCGAGCTTCACGGTAGGGATGGTGTTCTTCAGCTTGCAAGCCTCCCCCTTTTTCCTCCAAACATAACAATGGATTCATCCGTGAAGACCACACTTCTCCAGCGTGCCAGTGGCCGCTGAAGTCGGTTACAACGCCAAACTGCAGTCAGGTCAAGACCCTGGTGAGGACGATGAGCATGCAGATGAGCTTCCCTGAGACGGTTTCTGGCAGTTTGTGCAAAAATTATTTGGTTGTGCAAACCAACAGTTCAGTCAGCTGTCTGGGTGGCTGGTCTCAGACGATCCTACAGGTGAAGAATTCTCTAAAACGACATTGGAGACGGCTTATGGTAGAGAAATGAGCATTACATTCTCTGGCAACAGTCCTGGTGGACATTCCTGCAGCCAGTATGCCAATTTGAGACATCTGTGGCATTGTGTTGTGTGATAAAACTGCACAGTATAGAGTGGCCTTTTATTGTCCCCAGCACAAGGTGCACCTGTGTAATGATCATGCAGCTTAATCAGCTTCTTGATATGCCACACCTGTCAGGTAGATGGATTATCTTGGTAAAGGAGAAATGCTCACTAACAGGGATGTAAACAAATTTGTACACAGAATTTGATCTAAATAAGCTTTTTGTGCATATGGAATATTTCTAGAATGTTTTATTTCAGCTCATGAAACATGGGACCAACAGTTCACATGTTGCGTTTGCATTTTTTTCAGTAGATTTCAAGTTCAAAGTATACTGCTTCGTCTTCACAGTGGGTGGTGGGTCCGGCCTATTTTGTAGAGTTCATCATCAGAGAGACGGTCTGTGCTAAGGACACTCCTGACGTCGATTTGACCCAGTGTAAAATGATGGACTGTGAATTTGCAGTGAGTAAGGTACCACACTACATCTACACACTGTCTGTCACGTGTTTTGAAATAGGGAAAAGGGAACAAAAATCCTGATTTGTATGTGGCAAGCTGACAGCTATTCAGCAGAGGAAAGCAGACTACTGTAGAACCACATCAGTCTCAGTGAGATCACTTGCATCATATCGTGTTTCTCTATCTGAGCAATCCAATTCCATTTTCTGTCGCCTAGCACAAGGCCTTCTGCACAGGCTCTCACACCACTCTGGATGATGGCACGTTTCAGACCAAACTCCCCATCGAGGTGAAGTGTGAAATCTTTGAACCAGAGGTAGGAATCTTCCACAACAGTGCCATCACTGCCATGCCACATAGTAACCTCAGTAACTGAGAGACCAACATAGTAGTCATAGTAACCTCAGTAACTGAGAGACCAACATAGTAGTCATAGAAACCTCAGTAACTGAGAGACCAGCATAGTAGTCATAGAAACCTCAGTACCTGAGAGACCAACATAGTAGTCATAGTAACCTCAGTAACTGAGAGACCAAGATAGTAGTCATAGTAACCTCAGTAACTGAGCAGAGGAGACCTCTGCAATGTAGGCTTTTGTTCCATCCAGATCTGACTAAATTGTGGTCTAAATTCAAGCCCAAGACTATGTCTAGGTCTGGGGGAAAGGGGTTGATCTGGGAGTGGGCATACCATTTCAATTGGATTTTACAAATAAAGTGATCATTATTATGTCCATCTCTCAGACTGCCAAGGCAGAGGAGGAGGCCCATGTCAGAGGAGACAGTGGGCATCAGAGTGAAGATGAGGACACACACACCTGCATCCCTATGAGCACCACCACCACCCCCCCAACTCCAATCAGGCTTCCCCCAGACTGAAGGGTTTGTTGGGTATAGTGGTGGTTCTACCTCCCCCTCATGTGCCACCGCCTCCAAGAGCCTCAGCAGCAGCAAGCAACTGTCCAGCCAAGAGGAAAACTAACCTGGGACTGGACAGGTTTCCAATTTGATTGATAAACATCTTCCGCTACTGCAATAAAAGCTTATTAACACTTTCCTGAGATACAAAGCTACTTTGGTAACAAAGGAAAACTGAAAGAACTATGACTCAAAACACTTCCCCTATTTTGCCCTAGCTGGACAATGTTCACCTTTTTGTTGTTGTTGTTGTTGCTGCTGTTGTTGTTGTTGTTGCTGCTGTTGTTGTTGTTGTTGCTGTTGTTGTTGTTGTTGCTGTTGTTGTTGTTGTTTCTGCTGTTGTTGTTGTTGTTGCTGTTGTTGTTGTTGTTGTTGTTGTTGTTGTTGCTGCTGTTGTTGTTGTTGTTGCTGCTGTTGTTGTTGTTGTTGCTGCTGTTGTTGTTGTTGTTGTTGCTGCTGTTGTTGTTGTTGTTGCTGCTGTTGTTGTTGTTGCTGCTGTTGTTGTTGTTGTTGCTGCTGCTGTTGTTGTTGTTGCTGCTGTTGTTGTTGTTGTTGCTACTATCTCAGATCACATACGTAAAGAATTCCACAACATTGTACTGTATGATAATAACTATGATAGTTAGTAAATTCATCAGAGCAATAAATGTATAGTTTAGCCTACAATGTATACAGTATATTTTCAGTGGTTATAATAATGTATTGTGTGATTGTAGCCAATTCAATTTACCATTAAAAATGTTTTCATCTGATGAGAAGAGCAACTGTGTGTGTTTCAAAAGCATGATGTTAACCAAATTACTCTCAAAAATATTTCATAATCTGCCAGTGTAGTACAGCAGATGGGATGTTGTGGTGAAGGTAGCTATGCGTCAACATTTACCAATATGCTATGAACGTCCTGCCTACTTCCTGGTTCAAGTCCCGTACTGTTTTTAAATGAGCTTCCAGCTTATATCATCAAAATCCTGAAAATGTGGTCATTTAAGATATATGTAAAACTATATTAATATTTTTGGATTTATGTACTTCTACCTGATGCCTTTCATGAATATTTTCAATTGCGTTATTTTTGTAATCAAAAACCTTAATTAAAGGCATTGGGTAAAGGTAAATTCATCTGCAAATACAATTATACATATTTCTTAAATTGCCACGTTTTCAGGAATGTGATGATATAAGCTTGAAGTTCATTAAAAACTAAATGGGACTTCATAACCAAGTGGGAAGGTGGTATTTACCACAAACGACTGGGGGAAATGAACTTGAACGTCTCTCCAACTCGTAATTCCCTATGAAAGTACTTGCAAGTTCCTGGTTCCTGTACCATATGGTTTTTTATGGGCTTCAAGCTTATATCATCAAATTCATGAAAATATATATATATATAAATATATAATGTATATATAATAGTAGAGAGAATTATTTATTTCAGCTTTTACTTCTTTCATCATATTTCCAGTGAGTCAGAAGTTTACATACACTCAATTAGTATTTGGTAGCATTGCCTTTAAATTGTTTAACTTGGGTCAAATGTTTCGGGTAGCCTTCCACAAGCTTCCCACAATAAGTTGGGTGAATTTTGGCCCATTCCTCTTGACAGAACTGGTGTAACCGAGTCAGGTTTGTAGGCCTTCTTGCTCGCACACGCTTTTTCAGTTCTGCCCACAAATTTGATATAGGATTGAGGTCAGGGCTTTGTGATGTCCACTCCAATACCTCGACTTTGTTGACCTTAAGCCATTTTGCCACAACGTTGGAAGTATGCTTGGGGTCATTGTCCATTTGGAAGACCCATGTGTGACCAAGCTTCAACTTCCAGACTGATGTCTTGAGATGTTGCTTCAATATATCCACATAATTTTCCGTCCTCATGATGCCATCTATTTTGTGAAGTGCACCAGTCCCTCCTGCAGCAAAGCACCCCTACAACATGATGCTGCTACCCCCATGCTTCACGGTTGGGATGGTGTTCTTCGGCTTGCAAGCCTCTCCCTTTTTCCTCCAAACATAACGATGGTCATTATGGCCAAACAGTTATATTTTTGTGTCATCAGACCAGAGGACATTTCTCCAAAAAGTACGATCTTTGTCCCCATGTGCAGTTGCAAACCGTAGTCCGGCTTTTTTATGGCGGTTTGGAGCAGTGGCTTCTTCCTTGCTGAGCGGCCTTTCAGGTTATGTCGATATAGGACACGTTTTACTGTGGATATAGATACTTTTGTACTGGTGTCCTCCAGCATCTTCACAAGGTCCTTTGCTGTTGTTCTGGGATTGATTTGCACTTTTCGCACCAAAGTACGTTCATCTCTAGGAGGCAGAACACATCTCCTTCCTGAGTGGTATGATGGCTGCGTGGTCCAATGGTGTTTATACTTGTGTACTATTGTTTGTACAGATGAATGTGGTACCTTCAGGCGTTTGGAAATTGCTCCCAAGGAAGAACCAGACTTGTGGAGGTATACCATTTATTTTCTGAGGTCTTGGCTGATTTCTTTTGATTTTCCCATGATGTCAAGCAAAGAGGCACTGAGTTTGAAAGTAGGCCTTGAAATACATCCACAGGTACACCTCCAATTGACTCATATAATGTCAATTAGTCTATCAGAAGCTTCTAAAGCCATGACATCATTTTCTGAGCTGTTTAAAGGCACAGTCAAATTAGTGTATGTAAACTTCTGACCCAATGGAATTGTGAAACAGTTGAATTATAAGTGAAATAATCTGTCTGTAAACAATTGTTGGAAAAATTACTTTTGTCATGCTTAAAGTAGATGTCCTAACCGACTTGCCAAAACTATAGTTTGTTAACAAGAAATTTGTGGAGTGGTTGAAAAACGAGTTTTAATGACTCCAACCTAAGTGTATGTAAACTTCCGACATCAACTGTATATTAATATATATATATATACTATTATATTTGTGTATCGACTTGCTCATACCCGATGCCATTTATCAAAATAATTGACCCTCAAGAAGCAAAACACATCGGTGTCACGCCCTGGTCTTAGTATTTTGTGTTTATATAATTATTTGGTCAGGCCAGGGTGTGACATGGGGTTATTTTGTGGTATTGGGGGTTTTAGTAGGTATCGGGGTTGTGGCTGAGTAGGGGTGTCTAGCATAGTCTATGGCTGCCTGAGGTTCTCAATCAGAGTCAGGTGATTCTCGTTGTCTCTGATTGGGAACCATATTTAGGTAGCCTGGGTTTCACTGTGTGTTTGTGGGTGATTGTTCCTGTCTCTGTGTTAGTTGTCACCAGACAGGCTGTATAGGTTTTCGTTTTCGCTTTTGGTTTGTTGTTTTTGTATTGTTCGTTTTCATCGTTATTAAAGATGTCTCGATTTAACCACGCTGCATTTTGGTCCGACTCTCCTTCAACGGAAGAAAGCCGTAACAATCGGTGGAAGTTACAAAAGTTGCATTTAAAAAAAAAAAATAGATGTATTTCACCTTTATTTAACCAGGTAGGCTAGTTGAGAACACCTTTATTTAACCCGGTAGGCTAGTTGAGAACACCTTTATTTAACCAGGTAGGCTAGTTGAGAACACCTTTATTTAACCAGGTAGACTAGTTGAGAACACCTTTATTTAACCAGGTAGGCTAGTTGAGAACACCTTTATTTAACCATGTAGGCTAGTTGAGAACACCTTTATTTAACCAGGTAGGCTAGTTGAGAACACCTTTATTTAACCATGTAGGCTAGTTGAGAACACCTTTATTTAACCAGGTAGGCTAGTTGAGAACACCTTTTTTTAACCAGGTAGGCTAGTTGAGAACACCTTTATTTAAGCAGGTAGGCTAGTTGAGAACACCTTTATTTAAACAGGTAGACAAGTTGAGAACACCTTTATTTAACCAGGTAGGCTAGTAGAGAACAAGTTCTCATTTACAACTGTGACCTGGCCAAGATAAAGAGTAGCAATTCGACACATACAACAACACAGAGTTACACATGGAATAAACAAAACATACAGTCAATAATACAGTAGAACAAAAGAAAACAAAAAGTCTATATACAGTGAGTGCAAATGAGGTAAGTTAAGGAATAGGCCTGGTGGTGAAGTAATTACAATATAGCAATTAAACACTGGAATGGTAGATCGGCAGAAGATGAATGTGCAGGTAGAGATACTGGGGTGCAAAGGAGCAAAATAAATAAATACCAGTATGGGGATGAGATAGGCTAAGTACAGGTGCAGTGATCTGTGAACTGCTCTGACAGCTGGTGCTTAAAGCTAGTGAGGGAGATGTGAGTCTCCAGCTTCAGAGATTTTTGCAATTCGTTCCAGTCATGGGCAGCAGAGAACTGGAAGGAAAGACGACCAAAGGAGGAATTGGCTTGGGGGTGACCAGTGAGATATACCTGCTGGAGCGTGTGCTACGAGTGGGTGCTGCTATGGTGACCAGTGTGCTGAGATAAGGCGGGGCTTTACCTAGCAGAGACTTGTAGATAACCTGTAGCCAGTGGGTTTGGCGACGAGTATGAATCGAGGGCCACCCAACGAGAGTGTACAGGTCGCAATGGTGGGTAGTGTATGGGGCTTTGGTGACAAAACGGATGGCACTGTGATAGACTGCATCCAAAAGAGAAGTATTTGGGGGTACGAGATTTGACTTTAGACGAGTTACAGGTCGTGTTGAGTGGTGGTGTCCTATTTAATTTGACATTTTAGGACCCCTTTAGGTGAATATTAAAAAAGTATTACAAAATTATTTGATAAAATATTGAATTGGGTCTTTACTAGTACAGCCCATAGAAACACATTGAATGACAAATTCATAAATGGCAAAAAAAGACAGTCCAAAAATAAATCATAAGGAATAAGGTTTTGAAGAGTCTGTCCTACATCTAGGAGATATAAGAAAGCGCAGGATTTAACCTATTATATTTTTTTGGGCACAAAAAAATCTCCATAGTTCTATTCATTTGTATGGGTTACTTTCAGACAAGTCCTGTGACACTTGTGGGAGTTTCCTCTTTCCTAGAGTGGTCACATTAATTTGAAGGCCAAACCGTTCGGACGCTACATATGTTTTTCTGCGAAGACTGATTTTCGGGATGTCTCATGGTGTGACAAACACCACTGTAGTTTAGCCACACTCCACCACAGATACGTAAGGCCGACATAGGCGGATGCTTTCTGTTTGAGACACAGCCAATGCCCCCCAAAAATCTTAAACTGACGGATTTTGATGGGGATTTTTTTATTACGTTACTTAGATTGACGCACTCATAGACTCTTAAGGATGAATGAATGTAGGTTTTTATTTGTATTGATTCTTTCTTTGTTTTATTCTCAATTTTGTGGATCAAAGTATAATGGATTTATTTCCCAGTCTAGTCGGTGGCATTATTTCAACATAAATTGGATAAAAACTGCTGTTAAAACTCACCAAAGAAGAAGAAACATAAGAGGAAGAAGAAGAAGAAGGTGCCTTCTTCTTCTTCTTTGGAGTTTTAACAGCCGTTTTTATCCAATTTATGTTGAAATAATGCCACCGACTAGGCAGAGAGCAGGCAGAGAGGCGGGACTTTCAAACGCTTACTGACAGGGAACTCAGCCAATCAACGCTGGAGGTGGGGTTGTTATTTCTAGTTGTCACTTTCACAGTGTAACTCTTCAGACTTTCTGTTTCACATTACTTTACGATTTCTGTGCAGAAAGGGGACTTCGAATGGCAGAGGAAGTGAAGTAAATTTACCATAGACTGGGTAGAAAAAAATACTTTTCGAGTTCAACGGATTCAGCCTGCTCATCACAAGACGGTGGGGCATGTGATATAGATTAAGTAAGCTTGCCTCGGGCTGGAGCTCACTAACCGCGATAGAGACCACATTATATTTGGTAACACAAGCCCCGCACAGGGACAATGTAGTTAGCTTGGTGATACTTTGTTTTGCCTCGACGTAATTTACGATAACAAGCAAAGATGGTTCACGTATACAACTGCCACCCCTTCGCGTCCCAGCAAATCGTGCCAACCGAGCAGGAACCGGGGTTGGTGTGCTGTGGCGGGGGTGCCCTATTCGTGGTGTCCGCTGGAGGATGCAAGATCGAGGCTTTTCAACTGGGAGAAGAGGGGTGTCCTCTCATCTGCCGCTTCGCCACTATGGGGACTGTGCAGAGCATCCTACACAGTGAGATAGGTGTGTAATTTTCTTTCTCTCACTTCTTCTTTCCCTATTGGCTGAGTTGTTTACTGCTGAGTGATTGAGGTACGTCTAATTACTAGAAGGGATTTGTCATGAACCCTCAAAGTTCCAGAATGGTGTGAAAATGGCAACCATATTGGTCAGGGAGAAGTCCAAGCAAGTCGAATTGAAATTTTGTGTTGCATTATTTTCCAGAGAACGGATAGAGCCAGGAGTTGATTATCCCATTTATACCATGGCTAAACATGTTTTCAACATCCACTGAAGTACACTACATGGCCAAAAGTAGGTGGACACCCCTGCAAATAAGTGGATTCTGCTATTTCAATTGAAAGTCAATATACAATTTTTTTTGTTAAACAGGGTGGTTTTTTTGTGTTTTTTTTTTTTACCCTCGCTGGTGTCGTCTCCAGAGTGCCTGGATACAGCCACAGAAAATCAAGAAATCTCTATAGATAAACATTGGCAGTAGAATGACCTTACTGAAGAGCTTAGTGACTTTCAACGTGGCACAGTCATAGGATGCCACCTTTCCAGCAAGTCAGTTTGTAATATGTCTGCCCTGCTAGAGCTGCCCGTTCAACTGTATGTGCTGTTATAGTGAAGTGGAGATGTCTATGAGCAACAACGGTTCAGCCGCAGTGGTAGGCCACACAACCTCACAGAATGGGACCGCTGAGCCATGTAGAACGTAAAAATCGTCTAGCCTTGGTTGCGACACTCACTACCGACTTCCAATGCCTATGGAAGCAACATCAGCATGACCCCATGCACAAAGCGACACCCATACAGAAATTATTTGTTGAGATCGGTGTGGAAGAACTTCACTGGCCTGTTCAGAGCCCTGACCTCAACTCCATCGAACACCTTTGGGATGAATTGGAACGCTGACTGTGAGCCAGGCCTAATCGCCCAACATCAGTGCCAGTGAGGTCTATGCCTCTTCATCGGTAATTGGTCAACAGTAAGGATTTTTGAGTAAAGTCTTTGTCTTTCAATGCGAGACTAATAGTTTTCATGCGCCTTTTCAAAATGAGTGACAGATTTCGGTTAGATTAATTCAGACTATTTTGAGTGGCTACGGCATCTCAAAATGGACAAACCGTACTATTGCCACTTTTTTCCCCTTGTTTTTCAAGCTAAGGTCTTTTGAGGAAGTATACGAGCACACTCGTTTGGTTCGCCTAGCCGACTGTGGCTAGCTGCCAGCCGAACTGAAGCATGCCGACGCCTTTAGTCTTAGCTTGCTATTATGAAAATTGAATTCAACAATGCCAGTAATGTTTTCAATTCAACTTTTGATTTCAAAAGCAGCTCGAACATATAAGAACGAATCATAGCCATTGAATTATACCGTGCAAATATACTGCGCGTTAATAGGGAAATAATGCACTCTAGAACGCCCTTCAAGCCAATCAGAAATGAGTATTCAACAATGCCATGGTAGATTGACCATGCAGAGCCTTTAAATATAACTTCTGAAGTGGCTGTACAGTATTTACTGTGATGCAGCCTCTGCAGACATCAGGGCTTTCATACTTCATGTGCTTAGCGGAGCAGAGGAGAGCTATTGTGAAGGAAGTTGTTAACGTCTTATGGCTGGGGGCATTATTGAGTAGTTTGGATAAATAAGGTGCCCAGAGTAAACTGCCTACTACTCAGTTCCAGTTGCTAATATATGCATATTATTAGTATATTTGGATAGAAAACACTCTGAAGTTTCTAAAACTGTTTGAACTCACATGGCAGGAAAAAACCTGAGAAAAAATCCAACCAGGAAGTGGGAAATCAGAGGTTGGTTGTTTTTCAACTCTTTCCCTATTGAAGATACAGTGGGATATTGGTCATGTTGCACTTCCTAAGGCTTCCACTAGATGTCAACAGTCTTTAGAACCTTGTTTGATGCTTCTACTGTGAAGTGGGACCAAATGACAGGGGAATGAGTCAGCGGTCTGCCAGAATGCCTTGAGCTCGTGATGCTCGTTCACGTGAGAGCGAGCTCTGTTCCATCACAATTCTACAGACAAAGGAATTCTCCGGTTGGAACATTATTGAAGATTTATGTTAAAAACATCCTAAAGATCAAATCAAATTTGATTTGTCACATACACATGGTTAGCAGTTAATGCGAGTGTAGCGAAATGCTTGTGCTTCTAGTTCCGACAATGCAGTAATAACCAACGAGTAATCTAACTAACAATTCCAAAACTACTACCTTATACACACACAAGTGTAAAGGGATAAGATTGATTCTATGGCGCGGGCGCAAGTTATGGGTTGGTAAACGTACCTCATTGCAGAGATGGGATATGCATTCTCCTGCCTTTCACGGGCTTTTGTGGAGCGATGGGTAACGATGCTTCGTGGGTGACTGTTGTTGATGTGTGCAGAGGGTCCCTGGTCCGCGCCCGGGTTTGGGCGAGGGGACGGTCTAAAGTTATACCGTTACACATACTTGTGAACATAAGTAACCATTTACATTTAATAAACAGGTTCTCCGGTACAAAATGAGTATCAGTCAATTTGCTTGCTCATGACCGAACACTAAATTGTAGCTGGTCCCATCAGATTACATGGCACACGTTAGCCCTATGCTAGCCTCAACAGGTGGCACTGACTATATCCTGTCACAAGTACTTCATCAGCCTATCAAAGATCTTAGACTATATATCCACCAACCAATGGCCGTTCTTTAAAATAGGTCTAAGTCAACCCTGGCCACTAGAGGGATATTTGAAACTTACAAGTTCAAAGTTTACGTTTGTTGTGTGCCAATATTGCAAAAATATGCATCCTCCAGTCTAAAGCACTGCATCTCAGTGCAAGAGGTGTCACTACAGTCCCTGGTTCGAATCCAAGCTGTATCTCATCCGGCCGTGCTTAGGCGGCCCATTAGGCGGCGCACAATTGGCTCAGCGTCGTCCGGGTTTGGCCAGGGTAGGCCGTCCATTGTAAATAAGAATTTGTTCTTAACTGACTTGGCTAGTTAAATAAATCCTTGACTAGTTTACTACTAACGTTGGACAACATTTTTTACATATGACAAAACCCCATGTTTCTGTTTCACACACATCCATGTGCTTTTATGGAAAAAGATAAATCTGGTCATTACATATGGTTTATTGAATTGCCTTATGGATTTGTCAAATAGCAGTCGTGTAAGCTATTGTTATTATCATCGCTTTTAAGAGGCACATGGTTGACTCGTAATGGATAGTGCACTTTAACTTTGAGCCCCTTTGCATAACAAGCTTTTGGGGGACGTTTAAATGACGGTCCTTGTTGCTCGATTCAAAATGCACATGACAAAGTAAATTATTATAATAATGCATAGCCTATAAAACAGGTTACACTTGCATGGAGGCCTACATATGAATATACTAGTGACAGCCATGTGTCTTCCTGACTGTCCATTTGAGTCCTCCAGACTCACGATAAACTTATTTTAAAAGAACTGCAATACTGCCTTCTGTAGTATGTATGATAACTACAATCCTACTGTATAGTTTGTAATTCTCATCCTCCTCAAGTCAAATAACATATTGTTAGGATATTGTTAGGGTTGCGTAAATTCAAATCTGGTATCATGATAAATATAACAATGAGTCACCGATTTTATACTATGTATTTTTTATTAGCTAAGTAATAAATGGCAAATGCAACTTTCGTATATACGGGCTCACTGTAATACCACGCAGGGCAGAACAGAGAACTGACAAGATGTATGTAAACAGTATTCTTTATACTGTGATAGGCCAACAGACGTGTTGGAACTGCCTATCACAGTAGAGACTGGGCGTGGTTTAAACTTGCTCAGCCTATTGCAGGCGCTCAGGCGGGTCCCCCGCCTCTTGGCGCTTCTGTTGATAGATGTGAAGAACATCCAGGCTCTCATGCTCCATACCATTATCTCGCACCTGGCTCCTGTTATCTAACAAAAGACCGCTTGTTCTCGCAACACCACGCTCTGAATGTGCCACCCCTAACTCATTGCACAGTTCCTGTCTTTTTTCCATCATGAGAAAGGCCCATGGCCCTGAAGCTTTTAACAATGTTTCAAGTCAGCTATGTTGCATAACACATGCATACATCCACACAAGCCAACAGCAGATAACAATTCAATCATATATGGTAATGGCTATAATGTAAAACACAGGATCCAACAATATAATCATTTTCTGTGTGTAACATTTTCTACTAGCAAGCAGGTAACTAGTCCAAACGTGGTAGCCGGTTGGCTAGCAGAGGAAAACGATGCTCAAATTATATTTTGACATGTAGGTTATGCCGTTTGCAAGACAAGTAGGCTAGCTAGTACACTTTCTGATAACCTCGTAGCCGCAGCTCAGTAACTCACGTATGGCAGGCTATGAAACCATCGTCTGCATCGGTTAAGGAAATATGTGTGATGATGTAGCTACCAAGCCAATATTATTCATTGAAAACGAGGGTCTCTCCTTGCTAACGATACATGACTGACTCATCTGCATTCATTCATGTGTACTGGCAAGATATGCAATGGCTGAGGCCGGGATATCTAGCTAGCTACCGCAGGCAGCATGTGGTCATTCGGTGTTCAAAGAAGATGGCTGAAAAATAACGAGACAAGAGCTGGAACTTAGCTAGGTAGTTGGGGGCTAACATTAGCTAGCTAGCTAATGTTTTTGCATGCTGCACAGTGCCGGTGTGTGAAGATTGGATAAATTGAAATACTTTCCATAAATGGAACAGATTAGCTATCTATCCAACATTGCAATTAGTTAGCAGACTGGTTGGCTAGCATACAGATGGGCTGCAACCAATACACTGTAGCTTTGTAGCTAGCATTTCCTACATGAACAACGCAACCTAGCGATCTAGCTACTAGGCTTGGGCAATATACCGTATACCGGGGTTTTTGAAATACAGACGGTATGATTTTCAATACTGTGAAAATAAAAATGCGGGGGGGGGATTGGAAACACCTGGAAACATTTTGATTTGGTCTATATAGCTGCAGTTGAAGTCAGAAGTTTACATACACTTAGGTTGGAGTCATTAAAACTCGTTTTTTTAACCACTCCAGAAATGTCTTGTTAACAAACTATAGTTTTGGCAAGTCGGTTAGGACATCTACTTTGTGCATGACACAAGTCATTTTTCCAACAATTGTTTAGAGTGAATTATAAGTTAAATCATCTTTCTGTATCACAATTCCAGTGGGTCAGAAGTTTACATACACTAATTTGACTGTGCCTTTAAACAGCTTGGGAAATTCCAGAAAATGATGTCATGGCTTTAGAAGCTTCTGATAGGCTAATTGACATGATTTGAGTCAATTGAAGGTGTACATGTGGATGTATTTCAAGGCCTACCTTCAAACTCAGTGCCTCTTTGCTTGACATCATGGGAAAATCAAAATAAATCAGCCAAGACCTCAGAAAAGAAATTGTAGACCTCCACAAGTCTGGTTCATCCTTGGGAGCAATTTCCAAACGCCTGAGGGCACCACGTTCATCTGTACAAACAATAGTACGCAAGTATAAACACCATGGGACCACACAGCTGTCATACTGCTCAGGAAGGAGACGCGTTCTGTCTCCTAGAGATTAATGTACTTTGGTGCGAAAAGTGCAAATCAATCCCAGAACAACAGCAAAGGTCCTTGTGAAGATGCTGGAGGAAACGGGTACAAAAGTATCTATATCCACAGTAAACCGTGTCCTATATCGACATAACCTGAAAGGCCGCTCAGCAAGGAAGAAGCCACTGCTCCAAAACAGCCATAAAAAAGCCAGACTACGGTTTGCAACTACACATTTATTTATTTTATTTTTATTTCACCTTTATTTAACCAGGTAGGCTAGTTGAGAACAAGTTCTCCTTTACAACTGCGACCTGGCCAAGATAAAGCATAGCAGTGTGAGCAGACAACACAGAGTTACACATGGAATAAACAAATTAACAAGTCAATAACACAGTAGAAAACAAAGGGGGAGTCTATATACAATGTACAATGTGTGCAAAAGGCATGAGGAGGTAGATGAATAGTTACAATTTTGCAGATTAACACTGGAGTGATATATGATCAGATGGTCATGTACAGGTAGAGATATTGGTGTGCAAAAGAGCAGAAAAGTAAATAAATAAAAACAGTATGGGGATGAGGTAGGTGAAAATGGGTGGGCTATTTACCAATAGACTATGTACAGCTGCAGCGATCGGTTAGCTGCTCAGATAGCTGATGTTTGAAGTTGGTGAGGGAGATAAAAGTCTCCATGGGGACAAAGATCGTGCTTTTTGGAGAAATGTCCTCTGGTCCGATGAAACAAAAATATAACTGTTTGGCCATAATGAGCATCGTTATGTTTAGAGGAAAAAGGGGGAGGCTTGCAAGTCGAAGAACACCATCCCAGCCATGAAGTATGGGGGTGGCAGCATCATGTTGTGGGGGTGCTTTGCTGTAGGAGGGACTGGTGCACTTCACAAAATAGATGGCTGCATGAGGATGGAAAATTATGTGGATATATTGAAGCAACATCTGAAGACATCAGTCAGGAAGTTAAAGCTTTGTCACAAATGGGTCTTCCAAATGGACAATGACCCCAAGCATACTTCCAAAGTTGTGGCAAAATAGCTTAAGGACAACAAAGTCAAGGTATTGGAGTGGCCATCACAAAGCCCTGACCTCAATCTTATAGAAAATTTGTGGGCAGAACTGAAAAAGCGTGTGCGAGCAAGAATTCCTACAAACCTGACTCAGTTACACCAGCTCTGTCAGGAGGAATGGGCCAAAATTCACCCAAGTTATTGTGGGAAGCTTGTGGAAGGCTCCCTGAAACGTTTGACTCAAGTTAAACAATTTAAAGGCAGTGCTACCAAATACTAATTGAGTGTATGTAAACTTCTGACCCACTGGAAATGTGATGAAAGACATGAAAGCTGAAATAAATCATTCTCTCTACTATTATTCTGACATTTCACATTCTTAAAATAAAGTGGTGATCCTAAATGACCTAAGACAAGGAATTTCTACTTGATTTAAATGTCAGGAATTGTGAAAAACTGTGTTTAAATGTATTTGGCTAAGGTGTATGTAAACTTCCTACTTCAACTGTATCTAATGGAGTTAGTTGAAATGCAATCAACAAAACAATACAAGGCTAATTTGGACCTCTAGTGTCAAAGGGATATGTCGTGATTTTAGCAACGAGGCTCTTTATCTACATCCCCAATAGTCAAATGAACAACGAGGCTCTTTGTCTACATTCCCCAGAGTCAGATGATTTAGTGGATACCATTTTTATGTCTCTGTGTCCAGTATGAAGGAGGTTAGTATTGGCTTGGAAAACTACCTCTAACTCATGACATTCTCCTCAGTAAGCATTTCACTGTTAGTCTACACCTGTTGTTTGTTTAGGAAGCATGTGACAAATAAAATAGTTTCTGACCCTCCTCCCCTTGTCCGCCCCTCCCTCCACAGGGGACTACCTGGTGACCATCGAGGAGAAGAACAACGCCCCCTACCTACGCGCCTACACCAACTGGCGCTACCAGGCGGCTGAGAAGACCCGCGTTGGCGTGCGTCTGCTCGGTCATTTCCTGCGCGGCTCGTCCATGCGCGGGGCTCCCAAAGAGCAGATGGAGATCATTGAGATTCCACTGTTTGAGCGGCCTCTGTGTGTGGCGTGCTGTGGGGTGACCGGAGACCTGCTGGTGGGGTGTCCTAAGAGCCTGGTGCTGTTCAGTCTAAAGAGACAGGCCCTCAACGACAAGCTCTCCATCCTGGACTTTGAGCGCTGTCTCATCATCCACCTCCCGGGACTGTCGCCCCAACAGGTAGGGATGGATGTAAGTTAGGGGTTGGGATTTCCGTAGTCTCTTTTTACCACCCAGATATTGAAAGTAAAACTTTTTTTTTTTTTCCCTGCGTGGACACTGAAATACATACAGTGCATTCAGAAAGTATTCAGACCCCTTGACTTTTTCAACATTTTGTTAAGTTAACAGCCATATTCTGAAATTGATTAAATAAATTTTTTGCCTCATCAATACACACACAATACCTGATAATAAAAAAGCGCGAACTTAAAAAAATGTAAAAAGTATTAAATATTAAAAAACAGGTACCTTATTTACATAGGTATTCAGACCCTTTGCTATGTGAAATTGAAGCTCGGGTGCATCCTGTTTCCATTGATCATCCTTGACATATTGATTGGTGTCCCTCCTGTGGTCAATTCAATTGATTGGACATGATTTGGAAAGGCTCAAACCTGTCTATATAAGGTCCTACAGTTGACAGTGCATGTCTGAGCAGAAACCAAACCATGAGGTCCAAGGAATTGTCCGTAGATCTCTGAGACAGGATTGTGTCGAGGCACAGATCTGGGGAAGGGTACCAAAGAATGTCTGCAGCATGGAAGGGCCCCAAGAACACAGTGGAAGAACACAGTGGAACCACCAAGACTCTTCCTAGAGCTGGCCTCCTGGCCAAACTAAGCAATCAGGGGAGAAGGGCCTTGGGAGGTGACCAAGAACCTGATGGTCTCTCTGTTAGAGCTCTAGAGTTCCTCTGTGGAGATGGGAGAATCTTCCAGAAGGACAACCATCTCTGCAGCATTCCAGCATTCCACCAATCAGGCCTTTATGGTAGTGTGGTCAGACGGAAGCCACTCATCAGTAAAAGGCACATGACAGCCCGCTTGGAGTTTGCCAAAAGGCACCTAAAGGACTCTGACCATGAGAAACAAGAATCTCTGGTCTGATGAAACCCAGATTAAACTCTTTGGCCTGAATGCCAACCGTCACATCTGGAGGAAACATGGTGGTGGCAGCATCATGCTGTGGTGATGTTTTTCAGTGGCAGGGACTGGGAGACTAGAAAACCTTGATGAAAACATGCTCCAGAGCACTCAGGACCTCAGACTGGGGTGAAGGTTCACCTTCCAACAGGACAATGACCCTTAGCGCACAGCCAAGACAATGCAGGAGTGACTTCGGGACAAGTCTCTGAATGTCCTTGAGTGGCCCAGCCAGAGCCCGGACTAGAACCCGATCGAACGACTCTGGAGAGACCTGAAAATAACTGCATCAACGCTCCCTATCCAACCTGATGGGGCTTGAGAGGATCTGCAGAGCAGAATGAGAGAAATTCCCCAAATACAGGTGTGCCAAGCTTGTATCGTCATACCCAAGAAGACTCGAGGCTGTAATCGCTGCCAAAGGTGCTTCAACAAAGTACTGAGTAAAGGGTCTGAATACCTATATGATATTTCAGTTTTGTTTTTTTAATACATTTGCAAAAATCTCTAAACGGTTTTTGCTTTGTCATTATGGGGTGTGTAGATTGATGAGGGGGAAAAAACTGTTTAATCAATTTTAGAATAAGGCTGTAACGTAACAAATGTGGAAAAAGTCAAGGGGTCTAAATACTTTACGAATGCACCGTACTTGTCAGCAACCGAGCCTAATGAAGTCACTGAAACCCTTAACAAGGAGTTGCAGTCAGTTTTGGAATGGGTGGCCAGTAATAAACTGGTCCTGAACATCTCTAAACTAAGAGCATTGTATTTGGTACAAATCATTCCCTAAGTTCTAGACCTCAGCTGAATCTGGTAATGAATGGTGTGGCTGTTGAACAAGTTAAGGAGACTAAATGACTTGTTACCTTGGATTGTAAACTGTCATAGTCAAACCATATAAACTCAGCAAAAAAAGAAATGTCCTCTCACTGTCAACTGCATTTATTTTCAGCAAACTTAACATGTATAAATATTTGTATGAACATAAGATTCAACAACTGAGACATAAACTGAACAAGTTCCACAGACATGTGACTAACAGAAATGGAATGTGTCCCTGAACAAAGGGTGGGTCAAAACCAAAAGTAACAGCCAGTATCTGGTGTGGCCACCAGCTGCATTAAGTCCTGCAGTGCATCTCCTCCTCATGGACTGCACCAGATTTGCTCAGTTCTTGCTGTGAGATGTTACTCCACTCTTCCACCAAGGCACCTGCAAGTTCCTGGACATTCCTGGGGGGGAATGGCCCTAGCCCTCACCCTCCGATCCAACAGGTCCCAGACGTGCTCATGAGCAGTATGGCTGGTGGCATTGTCATACTGGAGGGTCATGTCAGGATGAGCCTGCAGGAAGAGTACCACATGAGGGAGGAGGATGTCTTCTCTGTAACGCACAGCGTTGAGATTGCCTGCAATGACGACAAGCTCAGTTCGATGATGCAGGCTCACTGCCCCAGACTATGATGGACCCTCCACCTACAAATCGATCCCGCTCCAGAGTACAGGCCTCGGTGTAACGCTCATTCCATTCGACGATAAACACAGATCCATCCATCGCCCCTGGTGAGACAAAACTGCGATTCGTTAGTGAAGAGCACTTTTTGCCAGTCCTGTCTGATCCAGCGATCAGAAAGGCAGTTCTTGCCATCATGTACCTGTCCCGCAGGTGTGATGTTGGGATGTACCGATCCTGTGCAGGTGTTGTTACACGTAGCCTGCCACTGCGAGGACGATCAGCTGTCCGTCATGTCTTCCTGTAGCCCTGTCTTAGACGTCTCACAGTATGGACATTGCAATTTATTGCCCTGGCCACATGTGCAGTCATCATGCCTCCTTGCAGCATGTCTAAGGCACGTTCACGCAGATGAACAGGGACCCTGGGCATCTTTCTTTTGGTGTTTTTCAGAGTCAGTAGAAAGGCCTCTTTTAGTGTCCTGAGTTTTCCTAACTGTGACCTTAATTGCCTACCGTCTGTAAGCTGTTAGTGTCTTAACGACCGTTCCCCAGGTGCATGTTCATTAATTGTTTATGGTTCATTGAACAAGCATGGGAAACGGTGTTTAAACCCTTTACAATGAAGATCTGTGAAGTTATTTAGATTTTTACGAATTATCTTTGAAAAACAAGGTTCTGAAAAAGGGACGTTTTTCTTTTTTTTGCTGAGTTAAGATGCAATGGTTGTAAAGATAGGGAGAACTCTGTCCGTAATAGATGTTCTTCTTCTGACACCACACTCCACAAAGTAAGTCCTGCAGTCTCTAATTTGATCTTATGTTGACCACATGTCTGGACAATAACCAAGTGCTGCAATGAAAGACCTATTGAAGCTGCAGCTGGTCCAGAACAGAGCGGCACGTCTTACTCTTCATTGTCATCAGAGGGCTGATATAAATACTATGAATGCCAGTCTCTCTTGGCTGATAGATGAGGAGAGACTGACTGCATCACTTCTTCTTTTTATAAGAAACATTTAATGTGTTAAATTCCAAATTGTTTGCATAGTCAACATACACACAGCTCTGACACATACACTTACCCCACCAGACATGCCACCAGGGGTCTTTTCACAGTCCCCAAATCCAGATCAAATTCAAGAAAGCGTAAAGTATTATATAGTAGATAGCCTACATACACAAACTATGTGTGCCCTCTTTAAATGTATATAGTTCTTGTCTATCAATGTTCTGTATTATGTCATGTTTTATGTTCTGTGTTGGACCCCAGGAAGAGTAGCTACGGTTTTCACAACCACTAATGGGGATCCTAATAAAACACCAAATACAGGTTTTAGAGAGGTGGGGGGTGGGCTGTTGTGGG
The DNA here is from genome assembly GCF_018296145.1 of Oncorhynchus tshawytscha. Taxonomy (NCBI): domain Eukaryota; kingdom Metazoa; phylum Chordata; class Actinopteri; order Salmoniformes; family Salmonidae; genus Oncorhynchus; species Oncorhynchus tshawytscha. The sequence continues at coordinate 82,741,616 of NC_056433.1, forward strand.
GGGGTTCGTGCACAAAGGCAGGTAATGGCATCTAGGATTTGATACCCTCCTGTTGCCAGCTCACTTCCCGCCAGTTTTTTTCCTGTCTGACCTGGGATTCGAACTTGCAGCCCTCCGGTTGCTGGCTCACCTCTCTAACCGCTAGGCTACCTGCCGCTCTTAACTTAGAGAAGGTTATTCTGTCATGCAACCTTTTCATAGAATATGTATGCCCTCCCTGCCTGCAGGTGGCGATCTGTGCAGGGTACATTGCCCTGCAGACAGAGCTGGAGGTGCTGGTGGTCAAACTGGAGAGACTTCCTGGTGCTGCTTTTACCCAGAAGTCAGCTGACAAGAAGCCCCAGGACCACAGTCTGGTCCCCCAAGATATGATCACTGGAGCAGAACACGACAACGAGACGGGTAACAGTCTACACATGAAAACCGATGCTTCAGATACCACATACTACAGAACATGGTGTGATTTGCATGTTCTGTCTAACTAGGTTGTGTTTACACTGTGTTGTATTCGCCAGAGGGGAGGAGAGAGGGTCTGGCTGGTCACCGTGACCATGATGACTTCTTCATTTTCCCCAAGCACCAAGAGCTCCTGGGGGACAGGGCTAAGGACTGTGGGGTCAAGATCTCTCTGGAGTGGACAGGCATGGAGAGTGAGGCCAGGGGCAACCTCATCATCACCTATATCTTATACAGGTGTGTGTGTGTGTCTCTGTGTGTGTGTGTCTCTGTGTGTGTGTGTCAGTGTGTGTGTGTGTGTGTGTGTGTGTCTCTGTGTGTGTGTGTCTCTGTGTGTGTGTGTCTGTGTGTGTGTGTCTGTGTGTGTGTGTGTGTCTCTGTGTGTGTGTGTGTGTCTCTGTGTGTGTGTGTGTGTCTCTGTGTGTGTGTGTCTCTGTGTGTGTGTGTCTCTGTGTGTGTGTGTCTCTGTGTGTGTGTGTGTCTCTGTGTGTGTGTCTCTGTGTGTGGTCTCATCATATTGAGTCTCCCCTATCCAGGCGTTTTGCTCCAGACTTCTTCCAGGACTGTAGTGTTGAGGAGACCCACCTGCACTCCCTGCAGTTTCACCCAGTGTTCACCAGTGAGTCAGAACCTCATTACACTGTCCCATCCCAATAACCATATAGAGTTGAGCCAAATTTTAGAATTGAATTGTTCTCATTCTAGACATGCAGTTTTAAATAGCGCTGTTGAATTATTCCCTGTGAAGTGTGTGTGTGTGTGTGTGTGTGTGTGTGTGTGTGTGTGTGTGTGTGTCAGCTAACACATTGTCTTACTTCAGATAGCACACCGGTTCCACCTGCACTGATCAGTCTCCTATCGTGTAATGGGAGAGCTCAAAAGTAGTTTGTGCTGTCTAACATTTTTAACAGTGTTACCTAGGTGACATTGACATTGCTGATCCCCATTTTTGCGTCAACTGTCTGAATGAATCTAAAACAATAAATGCATTCGGAAAGTATTTAGACTTTTTTTTTTCACATTTTTGTTTACGTTACAGCCTTATTTTAAATTCATTACTTTCTTTCCCCTTCAATCTACAAACAATAATGACAAAGCAAAAACATGTTTTTTTAAAAGAAATTTCACCAAAGGTATCAAATAAAACTAAAATTACATATGTTTAAGTATTCAGACATTTTACTCAGTACTTTGTTGAAGTGCCTTTGTCAGCGATTACAGCCTCGAGTCTTCTTGGGTATGACGCTACAAGCTTGGCACACCTGTATTTGGGGAGTTTCTCCCCATTCTTCTCTGCAGATTCTCTGAAGCTCTGTCAGGTTGGATGGGGAGCGTCGCTACACAGGTGTTTTCAGGTCTCTCCAGAGATGTTTGATCGGGTTCAAGTACGGGCTCTGGCTGGGCCACTCAGACATTCAGACTTGTCCCGAAGCCACTCTTGTGTTGTCTTGGCTGTGTGCTTAGGGTCGTTTTCCAGTCTGAGGTCCTGAGTGCTCTGGGGCAGGTTTTCATCAAGGATCTCTCTGTACTTTGCTCTGTTCATCTTACCCTCGATCATCCTGACTAGTCTCCCAGTCCCTGACCCTGAAAAACATCCCCACAGCATGATTCTGTCACCACCATGCTTCACTGTAGGGATGGTGAGAGGTTTCCTCCAGACGTGACGCTTGGCATTCAGGCCAAAGATTTCAATCTTGGTTTCATCAGACCATAGAATCTTGTTTCTCATGGTCTGAGAATCTTTAGGTGCCTTTTGGTAAACTCCAAGCGGGCTGTTGTGTGTTTTACTGAGTAGTGGCTTCCGTCTGGCCACTCTACCATAAAGGCCTGATTGGTGGAGTGCTGCAGAGATGGTTGTCCTTCTGGAAGATTCTCCCATCTCCACAGAGGAACTCTGGAACTCTGTCAGTGACCATTGGACTCTTGGTCACCTCCCCCGACCAAGGCCCTTCTCCCCCTATTGCTCAGTTTAGTTGGGCGGCCAGCTCTAGGATAGTCTTGGTGGTTCCAAACTTCTTCCATTTAAGAATGATGGAGTCCACTGTGTTCTTGAGGACCTTCAATGCTGCAGACACCTTTTGGTACCCTTCCTCAGATTTGTGCCTAGACACAATCCTGTCTCGGAGCTCTACGGACAATTCCTTCGACCTCATGGCTTGGTTTTTGACATGCACTGTCAACTGTGGGACCTTATATAGACAGGTGTGTGCCTTTCCAAATCATATCCAATCAATTGAATTGACCACAGGTGGACTCTAAGTTGTAGAAACTTCTCAAGGATGATCAATGGAAACAGGATGCACCGGAGATCAATATAGAGTCTCATAGCAAAGGTTCTGAATACTTATGTAAATAAGCTATTTCTGTTTTTTTTAATACATTTGCTAAAATTTCTAAAAACCTGTATTCACTTTGCCATTATGGGATATTGTGCTTAGACTGAGGAATAAAATTCGATTCTAATCGATTTTAGAATAAGGTTCTAACGTAACAAAGTGGAAAAAAATCAAGGGTACTGAATATTTTCCAAATGCACTGTATGTAAAACATGTTATGTTGGTGAGGATTATTTTGCTTCAATGAACAGTATTTCTAAAGTTCGACAATGGGCACGAAAGCTAGCATAAATTTGTCCAACATTAACATTAGCTTGCTAACGTTAGCTGAAATCATCTACCTACCTAGTGCTGCACACACAATCTTAAAACGTACAACAAAAGCTGGCTAGCAAGCTACTGTAGTTAGCTAGTAGTGCAAATTATGCTCACATTGGTATGAGTTTTCATGAAGCAGTTGTTCGAGTCATTCCACCAGCCTCCTGAGTTAGCTGCTATGCTCAGCTGACCTCAACGATACAATTGCGGAGAAACATGCTGATCTATGGACCGATTTTCTGTTAAGTCACTTCTTAATTGTGGGGCTGCGTGTCTACAACTTCAGGGTAATTTAAACAGGTTAAGCAAGCTTTTTATGTTAGCTAGTTAGTGAAGGAAGAGCTAGCTAACTGTGTCAGTAAGCTAGCTACAACAGTTACACAGCTGATCAAGTCACTACACTGGCGACCAACATCCTGGCACAGAATTTGTACAGGAGACCACCGTTTTCTCCCCACATTTTTTTCACAATGGCAAACTATGAAATCACTGTCATAATGTGTGTAGTAATTTAGCTAGCTAGTTATTCTGACTATTTCATAGAGAGTCCTATGAGAGCACAGTGATATACAAAATTATCACTATGTTTTCATTTTTTGAATGGCGGATGCTCATTATTCAAATTTGAAGTTTCACGTCCTACAAGAACGATCGGTTTTGTGATGAGTGTCGCGGAGGAGTGACGCCATCTGACGCGAGACAATGTAGCCAACATGGCTGCCATAGAATGTTGTAGTGTCCTGTTAAATGCTTCATAATGTAGAAACCTCAATGTTCCAACTCTCTATGTACTTGGCTCTTTCCCTACCTATGGAATTAACATGTAGTGTAAATACATATGTATGAGGGACACTTAAAGTAGGAGCACCTATATTTTCTACATTCCCATCTGCTTCACATCTCATCCCTTTCTCTTCCATTGCTCTCCTCTCCCTGACAACCAGGCAACCAGGAAGTATGTGTGGAGGGGGGTAGAGGGGTGGAGCCGACGTGTTTGTTCTGTTTCTTCTCGCTGCCCAAGACGGGCTATTTGTACAGCGTGAGGGGCGGGGTTCAGATGGTCTCAGCCTATCAGTATCCAGAGAAGGCCCAGCAGGCCGTCCTCACTGACCTCTTCCTCCACATCATCACAAAGTAAGTACTGGGCTGGGCCTCTCGAGACGGTAAAGGAAGTCCATGAGACTAGTCTCTGACTTCGGTGATACCCCGGTACATGGTATAAACAGTTTTTTTTTACTGACGGTCTGATTTTCAATACAGTAAAAAAATATATACTTTTTGGGGGGTTGGTAATACTGTATACCCTGGTATGGTACAGAAACATCTGGATACTGCACGACCCTACAGTGTTGGCGCAATCATGTGTCATAGCGGCAGGGTAGCCTAGTGGTTAGAGCGTTGGTCTAGTAACCGAAAGGAAGTTCAAATCTCCGAGCTGACAAGGTCGTTCTGCCCCTGAACAAGGCAGTTAACGCACTGTTCCTAGGCCGTCATTGAAAATAAGAATTTGTTCTTAACTGACTTCCCTAGTAAAATAAATAGCAAGATTTTATCCTGTATTCGAAGCTTTGTCCAGAAATGAGAATTCCACCAAAAATGAAAGCAATTGTCTGGGGGATGGTTGCTGGACCATGTGACATAAGAAAAAAAAAAGGTTCAAATCTAGGCATGTCACATGATCTCACAAAACCCAGGGCCCTAATTTATACCTGTGTTTCTCAGGAATGCTCTCCAGTGCTTCTCAGTGAGGTGTGCAGCAGTGGCAGCCAGAGCTGAGGACCCTTACATCGATACCACCATGAAGGTGAGGATCACCCTATTTTCCTTAGCTAATGGAAGACAGATCGACCCACGGCCGGACCCCTAAGGAGCTCTTTATTGATCTGAGGACCGGAAAAGCTTTTAGTTATCCGTCAGGCTTGGTGGAATATTCACCATATCTACCCCCATTATTGGTCTTAAGGATGCTTTGACCTGAGGCTTCCCCTCGTATGTGATTGGTTGTGCCTCGGTTAGTTGTGCTCTGATTGGCCCTGCTACACAATAAGACAGGAAGTCATTAGATTGGATCACAGCTTCTCCAGAAATGCAGGTAGCTGTCTGCTTGGCTCAGATCACTGCGTTACTTTCACAAAGATGGTGGAGCTGGAAAGGGCTCATAATGGCAACCACCACTTACACAGTTGCATCTGGTGACAAGAGTGTCGTTGTTTTGTGCAGTGTGTGTCTGCATGCGTGCGTGTCTAACAGTGACACAGTGGAATCTGACTAGCACCATGTAAGGCAGGGCTGCAGTGTCTCTCAAGAATGGTAATTGAGAGCCTAAATGTGATTGGTCTGCACATGCTGGGAAGCCCAATTTTGATTTAAAGTGGAATCTTCATTGTGAGTAGCTACTTACCGCCCCTAGGGCCCATATTCCTCCCGTCAGGTTCCCAGAGTAAGACCATGATATCGGCAAGAAACAGTTTTCAATGAATATCTACTTGACATATAGCAGCAATATGATTATTTTAATAAATCCCAAAGATACAAAAGTGTAATTGTGAGTTATTAACAATGTAAAAATTGTGTGTGTGTGTGTGCGCGCACGCAGGCCTGTCCTCCCATCACCATGGAGTTGTGTGCTCTGCGTATTCAGCTGTTCATTGGTCTGAAGGCTCTGTGTCACTACCGACACCACATCGTCCTGCTGACCACTGCAGATGTGGAGACCAGGGAGGACACAGAGAGGACCGCACGCAGAGTCATGTAGGTCACACGCACACACTTAGACACTGTAGTCATAGCTAGAGCCACACATGATGTAGAAAGGAAATATACATTTCGAAATTGTCTCACGGCAAAGTAAATACTACTTCAAAATTGGACCAATTCAAATGTAGGCAATGCTATAGATTTATGGTAAGACATCCGATCTAGGGCTGGGTAATGCTATATATTTATGGTAAGACATCCGATCTAGGGCTGGGCAATGCTATAGATTTATGGTAAGACATCCGATCTAGGGCTGGGCAATGCTATAGATTTATGGTAAGACATCCGATCTAGGGCTGGGTAATGCTATAGATTTATGGTAAGACATCCGATCTAGGGCTGGGTAATGCTATAGATTTATGGTAAGACATCCGATCTAGGGCTGGGCAATGCTATAGATTTATGGTAAGACATCCGATCTAGGGCTGGGTAATGCTATAGATTTATGGTAAGACATCCGATCTAGGGCTGGGTGATGCTATAGATTTATGGTAAGACATCCGATCTAGGGCTGGGCGATGCTATAGATTTATGGTAAGACATCCGATCTAGGGCTGGGTGATGCTATAGATTTATGGTAAGACATCCGATCTAGGGCTGGGTAATGCTATAGATTTATGGTAAGACATCCGATCTAGGGCTGGGCAATGCTATAGATTTATGGTAAGACATCCGATCTAGGGCTGGGCAATGCTATAGATTTATGGTAAGACATCCGATCTAGGGCTGGGTAATGCTATAGATTTATGGTAAGACATCCGATCTAGGGCTGGGCAATGCTATAGATTTATGGTAAGACATCTGATCTAGGGCTGGGTAATGCTATAGATTTATGGTAAGACATCCGATCTAGGGCTGGGTAATGCTATAGATTTATGGTAAGACATCCGATCTAGGGCTGGGTAATAATGCTATAGATTTATGGTAAGACATCCGATCTAGGGCTGGGTAATGCTATAGATTTATGGTAAGACATCCGATCTAGGGCTGGGCAATGCTATAGATTTATGGTAAGACATCCGATCTAGGGCTGGGTAATGCTATAGATTTATGGTAAGACATCCGATCTAGGGCTGGGCAATGCTATAGATTTATGGTAAGACATCCAATCTAGGGCTGGGCAATGCTATAGATTTATGGTAAGACATCCGATCTAGGGCTGGGTAATGCTATAGATTTATGGTAAGACATCCGATCTAGGGCTGGGTAATGCTATAGATTTATGGTAAGACATCCGATCTAGGGCTGGGTAATAATGCTATAGATTTATGGTAAGACATCCGATCTAGGGCTGGGCAATGCTATAGATTTATGGTAAGACATCCGATCTAGGGCTGGGCAATGCTATAGATTTATGGTAAGACATCCGATCTAGGGCTGGGTAATGCTATAGATTTATGGTAAGACATCCGATCTAGGGCTGGGCAATGCTATAGATTTATGGTAAGACATCCGATCTAGGGCTGGGTAATGCTATAGATTTATGGTAAGACATCCGATCTAGGGCTGGGTAATGCTATATATTTATGGTAAGACATCCGATCTAGGGCTGGGTAATGCTATAGATTTATGGTAAGACATCTGATCTAGGGCTGGGTAATGCTATATATTTATGGTAAGACATCCGATCTAGGGCTGGGCAATGCTATAGATTTATGGTAAGACATCCGATCTAGGGCTGGGTAATGCTATAGATTTATGGTAAGACATCCGATCTAGGGCTGGGTAATGCTATATATTTATGGTAAGACATCCGATCTAGGGCTGGGTAATGCTATAGATTTATGGTAAGACATCTGATCTAGGGCTGGGTAATGCTATATATTTATGGTAAGACATCCGATCTAGGGCTGGGTAATGCTATATATTTATGGTAAGACATCCGATCTAGGGCTGGGTAATGCTATAGATTTATGGTAAGACATCCGATCTAGGGCTGGGCAATGCTATAGATTTATGGTAAGACATCCGATCTAGGGCTGGGCAATGCTATAGATTTATGGTAAGACATCCGATCTAGGGCTGAGCATTGCTATAGATTTATGGTAAGACATCCGATCTAGGGCTGGGTAATGCTATAGATTTATGGTAAGACATCCGATCTAGGGCTGGGCAATGCTATAGATTTATGGTAAGACATCCGATCTAGGGCTGGGCAATGCTATAGATTTATGGTAAGACATCCGATCTAGGGCTGGGCAATGCTATAGATTTATGGTAAGACATCCGATCTAGGGCTGGGCAATGCTATAGATTTATGGTAAGACATCCGATCTAGGGCTGGGCAATGCTATAGATTTATGGTAAGACATCCGATCTAGGGCTGGGTAATGCTATATATTTTATGGTAAGACATCCGATCTAGGCTGGGTAATGCTGGATTTATGGTAAGACATCCGATCTAGGCCTGGGTAATGATATTATATTTTAAGGTATGCCTGTGATCTAGACCTGGGTAATGATATTGTATTTTAAATTATGCCAGTGTCGAACCACATACGACAAAGGATTTTTCTCTATAATTAAATTTTGATACCATCTATATTCTATCATTTACATTTTGATACAGTGATAAACAAATGAAAAGTTCTACAAATTGGACTACTTTACTGTCAGTTTTGGTTTAGTATAAAACAATCAGAATGGGGGAAAGCTCATTTTAAAACCACGTATAATTAATTTGTTGCCATCCTAGGGTCATGGGTTACACAGAAAAACATATGAAGAACTTGTGTTATTCCCGAAGCATAAAATGCAGGCATACCATCAAATGTAGAAAATCACCCAGCCCTTATCTAATCCTATACCCATGGTCAGAGCATCTTACTGTGGAGCACAAGTAAAGCAGCATTCAGACAATAGACACACTCATCATTTATTAAGCACTGAAAATACACTGTTATTACTTCACATTTGTGTTTAAAATATTTCATTTGTTAATTTATAGGATTTTAAATATCTGAAATCTCCCTTCTCTTTGTCCTTCAATTGTACCTGTAAACTCTTATTGTAGAGAATACAAAGATCACCAAACCCTTAGGGGGATTTTCCTAGCAGTAGGTATAGAGCCTTCCACCACACCGGCTCTGAAGCGTTTTCTGGCCCACTCCTTCCTGTAAGTCTCTTGACCTCCTTGATGGTGTGTCCCTCTGTAGTCCACCTGGAATAAACCCCCCCCCCACCCCACCAACCCTACTAAAACAACATCCCCCTGTGTGTCTCGTCACTAACTGATGGACTAAACAGGACATCGTATCAGTGTGATGATATCACCTACTGGACATAATATAATGTCATTCGTATAGTGGTCTGTATGTAGCTCAGTTGTTAGAGTGTGGCGGTTCGATTCCCGGGACCACTAGTATGTAAAATGTATGAAAGGATGACTCTTAAGTCGCGTTTGGATAAAAGCGTCGGCTAAATGGCATATATGACGTACTGTGAGCATTAACGTCTGAAAACCCAGTACGCCTGATTAGACTAAAGCATGATGGATCCAGAGGTTGGAAGGCCGCGGCCAGTGGAGACCCGCCTCGCGGCCAGTGGAGACCCGCCGCGCGGCCAGTGGAGACCCGCCGCGCGGCCAGTGGAGACCCGCCGCGCGGCCAGTGGAGACCCGCCGCGCGGCCAGTGGAGACCCGCCGCGCGGCCAGTGGAGACCCGCCGCGCGGCCAGTGGAGACCCGCCGCGCGGCCAGTGGAGACCCGCCGCGCGGCCAGTGGAGACCCGCCGCGCGGCCAGTGGAGACCCGCCGCGCGGCCAGTGGAGACCCGCCGCGCGGCCAGTGGAGACCCGCCGCGCGGCCAGTGGAGACCCGCCGCGCGGCCAGTGGAGACCCGCCGCGCGTAGAATCAGGAAGTGAGACCATGCATTCACAGACGAGAAGTGGGGAAACATGCAGAAAATACCATTCCTCCACCAAGCTGACCTTTTTTATCCAAATCTCACACACAGGGGCTTTGTTATCACATGAGACTGCTTGACACTGCCGCGTGTTTCACTGGCTAAGAGCATCAGGTCTGTTAGCTATCGCTGCTACAGGCTGTACTGGACAGGGAAGCCGATAGAACACACACACACACAGTGTTCAGCACATGGGTCAGTAGAGGCCTTGTGTGTTAACATGTGGAGTTGTGAAGAAAAGCATGCAACATGTCTGATTCACATTAACGCCCAAAACCCCTTGCCCTCAATAACATCCTCTGTTGATTGGTTTGCATTGGTAGGTAGTCCGACTAATCTCTAGGGAGAAGTGCTACTACTCACTTTGCTAATAGCTGCTTTGTTTAGGAATTGTTTTTGCTGACTATGTTATGTAGTTGTCTCATCTCGCTCTCTTCACTTAACTGTAAGTCCCTCTGGATAAGAACGTCTGCTAAATGACTAACGTGTTAACTGGATCTAAAACTAAATGTTTGGTGTTTTTTTTAGCTCATAGGTTTGTCATTCATGCGAACTCCCAATTGAGCTACACGCTTTCGCATTCTGGTCCAGCCCAGGAGCTATTGTTTCCTTCATGTGCTTGTTGTGGCAGCTGAGCTGTAGTTTCTGACCACCTAGATAGAAGCTGTAATGTCAGCCATCTGTGGCCATTTAAAAAATATATATATATATATTATAGAGATGAGCTGACTTGTACTTCCTGCTTCTCTGACCCAGGAACAGGAAGTCACCCTTCACCAAGCCCCAGAATCCCAGTGAGATGGGTCACGGCTGGAACCTGTACGTGGTCAACACCGTCCCCCCGCTCCAGCTCTACAACGAGATGGTAACGCACCATGAGAACATGTCAACAATAGCCTTAATGTTATGACACCTTACCTCCATTTTACCATTTCTTTTTTTCTTTGACCTTTGTTGGTTGTGCTGAACCTTGGCGTTCAACAGTCATTTATACTGTTTAACCTTGGCGTTCAACAGTCAACCGTTTCTCTGGGCTAGGTGGAGTACAGTAAGACGTATGAGGAGACCAACCCTCTGTCTCACAGCCGTCTGCACCTGCTCAGTGAAGCCCACCTCCTCCTGAGAGCCACGCTCCTGGACCCCCGGGTTGGAAACCCTGTAGAACGGCCTCAGACCACTGGTCAGAACCTAGCCCAGGCCCTGGGATATAATACAACCCGCACCACAGACAGACAGGAGCTGCAGCAGGCCTTCCAGGAGAGCTGCGCCCAGTTAGGAGACTGCTTCAGCAGGTCAGTGGGGTCGGATCACATTAACATCAAGGTTGATATGTTGGTTGGCTGATGTGTTGGTGGACTGGTTGGTTGGTGGACTGGTTGGTTGATGTGTTGGTGGACTGGTTGATTGGTTGATGTGTTGGTGGACTGGTTGATTGGTTGATGTGTTGGTGGACTGGTTGGTTGGTTGATGTGTTGGTGGACTGGTTGGTTGATGTGTTGGTGGACTGGTTGGTTGATGTGTTGGTGGACTGGTTGGTTGATGTGTTGGTGGACGGGTTGATTGGTGTGTTGGTGGACGGGTTGATTGGTGTGTTGGTGGGATTGGTGTGTTGGTGGACGGGTTGATTGGTGTGTTGGTGGACGGGTTGATTGGTGTGTTGGTGGACGGGTTGATTGGTGGACTGGTTGGTTGATGTGTTGGTGGACTGGTTGGTTGGTGGACGGGTTGGTTGATGTGTTGGTGGACGGGTTGGTTGGTGTGCTGGTGGACGGGTTGGTTGGTGTGTTGGTGGACGGGTTGGTTGGTGTGTTGGTGGACGGGTTGGTTGGTGTGTTGGTGGACGGGTTGGTTGGTGTGTTGGTGGACGGGTTGGTTGGTGTGTTGGTGGACGGGTTGGTTGGTGGACGGGTTGGTTGGTGGACGGGTTGGTGTGTTGGTGGACTGGTTGGTGTGTTGGTGGACTGGTTGGTTGGTGTGTTGGTGGACTGGTTGGTTGATGTGTTGGTGGACGTGTTGGTTGATGTGTTGGTGGACGGGTTGGTTGGTGTGTTGGTGGACGGGTTGGTTGGTGTGTTGGTGGACGGGTTGGTTGGTGTGTTGGTGGACGGGTTGGTTGGTGTGTTGGTGGACGGGTTGGTTGGTGTGTTGGTGGACGGGTTGGTTGGTGTGTTGGTGGACGAGTTGATTGTTGTGTTGGTGGACTGGTTGGTTGGTGGACGGGTTGGTTGATGTGTTGGTGGACGGGTTGGTTGGTGTGTTGGTGGACGGGTTGGTTGGTGTGTTGGTTGGTTGGTGTGTTGGTGGACGGGTTGGTTGGTGTGTTGGTGGACGGGTTGGTGGACGGGTTGGTTGGTGTGTTGGTGGACGGGTTGATTGGTGTGTTGGTGGACGGGTTGGTTGGTGTGTTGGTGGACGGGTTGGTTGGTGTGTTGGTGGACGGGTTGGTTGGTGTGTTGGTGGACTGGTTGGTTGGTGTGTTGGTGGACTGGTTGGTTGATGTGTTGGTTGATGTGTTGGTGGACGGGTTGGTTGGTGGACGGGTTGGTGTGTTGGTGGACTGGTTGGTTGGTGTGTTGGTGGACTGGTTGGTTGGTGTGTTGGTGGACTGGTTGGTTGATGTGTTGGTTGATGTGTTGGTTGATGTGTTGGTGGACTGGTTGGTTGATGTGGACTGGTTGGTTGATGTGTTGGTTGATGTGTTGGTGGACTGGTTGGTTGATGTGTTGGTGGACTGGTTGATGTGTTGGTGGACTGGTTGGTTGATGTGTTGGTGGACTGGTTGATGTGTTGGTGGACTGGTTGATGTGTTGGTTGGTGTGTTGGTGGATTGGTTGATGTGGACTGGTTGGTGTGTTGGTGGACTGGTTGATGTGGACTGGTTGGTGGACTGGTTGGTGTGTTGGTGGACTGGTTGATGTGGACTGGTTGATGTGGACTGGTTGGTTGATGTGTTGGTGGACTGGTTGATGTGTTGGTTGATGTGTTGGTTGGGGTGTTGGTGGACTGGTTGATGTGTTGGTGGACTGGTTGATGTGTTTGTTGGTGGACTGGTTGATGTGTTTGTTGGTGGACTGGTTGATGTGTTGGTTGGTGGACTGGTTGATGTGTTGGTTGGTGGACTGGTTGATGTGTTGGTTGGTGGACTGGTTGATGTGTTGGTTGGTGGACTGGTTGGTGGACTGGTTGATGTGTTGGTTGGTGGACTGGTTGATGTGTTGGTTGGTGGACTGGTTGATGTGTTGGTTGGTGGACTGGTTGATGTGTTGGTTGGTGGACTGGTTGATGTGTTGGTTGGTGGACTGGTTGATGTGTTGGTTGGTGGACTGGTTGATGTGTTGGTTGGTGGACTGGTTGATGTGTTGGTTGGTGGACTGGTTGATGTGTTGGTTGGTGGACTGGTTGGTGGACTGGTTGATGTGTTGGTTGATGTGTTGGTGGACTGGTTGATGTGTTGGTGGACTGGTTGATGTGTTGGTTGATGTGTTGGTGGACTAGTTGATGTGTTGGTTGGTGGACTGGTTGATGTGTTGGTTGGTGGACTGGTTGATGTGTTGGTTGATGTGTTGGTTGATGTGTTGGTTGATGTGTTGATGTGTTGGTGGACTGGTTGATGTGTTGCTGGACTGGTTGATGTGTTGGTTGGTTTACTGAATGTGAAGTGCGACCATCCCTTCCACCGACGTGTAGGTTTGACAAGCGGGACTGCCACCTGGCCCTGCCCTACTATAAGATGTCAGGCCTGTCTCTGACAGAGGTGATCTCCAGGAACAGGGGTCTGTCTAACAGCCTCTGTGGCTACGGGAAGGGCTTCCTCTTCTTCCTCAAACACTCCCTCTATGAGGAGACCCTGGAGCTGCTCACTGAGGTAACTTTCACCAGTCCCTGGACACCTCCAGCCATTCCAATAGAAGCTCTTCTGATTCAATAGCCACACTGTTGAGATTCAGTGGTTGGTGTCTGTCTGTGTGTGTGTGTTGTAGGAGACGGCCAACGAGGTGCTGGATATCTTCGGTGTGGCCGAGCCGTCCCAGCTTCCCCATGTTATAGCCAGCCCTTCCATGGCCAGAGCCAGCCCTGACTGTGGCCTGGCCCACCTAGAGCGGCTGGAGTCCATCGGAGCCCCCTCCGTACCCCTCACCCTGTCCAAGGCTGCCCTGGCCCTGCGCATGGCAGACCTGCAGCTCTACAGGCAACACATGGACCGACACACAGAGGTCAGATCATGTTAGTGTATGCTGGTGGGGGAAGAGGTGTGTGTGTGTGTGTGTGTGAACAGTGTATCTGCTCTATGCCCCGTCCCAGATGCTGCAGGTGTATGGGTTCATTGAGGAAGCCAAGCTGCTGCTGCATGGCAGAGGGGATACGGTGGTACCTACTCTCCTGGCTCGTCACCTCAGGGACAACCAGGACGGCCTGCTGGTGGCAGCCATGGTGGCGCTGCACGAGAACGACAAGGTCAAACTGGACGAGGCTGACCTCTTCTTCCAGGTCAGGGTTACTGTGTGTGTACTTCCGTGTACTTCCGGCGCCGACAGAGATGGCCGCCTCGCTTCGCGTTCCTAGGAAACTATGCAGTTTTTTTACGTGTTATTTCTTACACTAGTACCCCAGGTCATCTTAGGTTTCTTTACATACACCCGAGAAGAACTACTGAATATAAGATCAGCGTCAACTCACCATCAGTACGACCAAGAATATGTTTTTCGCGATGCGGATCCTGAGTTCTGCCTTACAACCAGTGTAACCGAGTGGATCACATGCAGCGACCAAAAAAAAAACGACTCAGAAAAAGAGGGAAACGAAGCGGTCTTCTGGTCAGACTCCGGAGACGGGCACATCGTGCACCACTCCCTAGCATTCTTCTTGCCAATGTCCAGTCTCTTGACAACAAGGTTGATGAAATCCGAGCAAGGGTAGCATTCCAGAGGGACATCAGAGACTGTAACGTTCTCTGCTTCACGGAAACATGGCTAACTGGAGAGACGCAATCCGACGGTGCAGCCAGCGGGTTTCTCCACGCATCGCGCCGACAGAAACAAACATCTCTCTGGTAAGAAGACGGGCGGGGGCGTATGCCTTATGGCCAACGTGACATGGTGTGATGAAGGAAACATACAGGAACTCAAATCCTTCTGTTCACCTGATTTAGAATTCCTCACAATCAAATGTAGACCGCATTACCTACCAAGAGAATTCTCTTCGATTATAATCACAGCCGTATATATCCCCCCCCCAAGCAGACACATCGATGGCTCTGAACGAACTTTATTTAACTCTCTGCAAACTGGAAACGATTTATCCGGAGGCTGCATTCATTGTAGCTGGGGATTTTAACAAGGCTAATCTGAAAACAAGACTCCCTAAATTTTATCAGCATATTGATTGCGCAACCAGGGGTGGAAAGACCCTGGATCATTGTTACTCTAACTTCCGCGACGCATATAAGGCCCTGCCCCGCCCCCTTTCGGAAAAGCTGACCACGACTCCATTTTGTTGATCCCTGCCTACAGACAGAAACTAAAACAAGAAGCTCCCACGCTGAGGTCTGTCCAACGCTGGTCCGACCAAGCTGACTCCACACTCCAAGACTGCTTCCATCACGTGGACTGGGAGATGTTTCGTATTGCGTCAGACAACAACATTGACGAATACGCTGATTCGGTGTGCGAGTTCATTAGAACGTGCGTTGAAGATGTCGTTCCCATAGCAACGATTAAAACATTCCCTAACCAGAAACCGTGGATTGATGGCAGCATTTGTGTGAAACTGAAGGCACGAACCACTGCTTTTAATCAGGGCAAGGTGTCTGGTAACATGACTGAATACAAACAGTGCAGCTATTCCCTCCGCAAGGCTATCAAACAAGCTAAGCGCCAGTACAGAGACAAAGTAGAATCTCAATTCAACGGCTCAGACACAAGAGGTATGTGGCAGGGTCTACAGTCAATCACGGACTACAGGAAGAAACCCAGCCCAGTCACGGACCAGGATGTCTTGCTCCCAGGCAGACTAAATAACTTTTTTGCCCGCTTTGAGGACAATACAGTGCCACTGACACGGCCTGCAACGGAATCATGCGGTCTCTCCTTCACTGCAGCCGAAGTGAGTAAGACATTTAAACGTGTTAACCCTCGCAAGGCTGCAGGCCCAGACGGCATCCCCAGCCGCGCCCTCAGAGCATGCGCAGACCAGCTGGCCGGTGTGTTTACGGACATATTCAACCAATCCCTATACCAGTCTGCTGTTCCCACATGCTTCAAGAGGGCCACCATTGTTCCTGTTCCCAAGAAAGCTAAGGTAACTGAGCTAAACGACTACCGCCCGTAGCACTCACATCCGTCATCATGAAGTGCTTTGAGAGACTAGTCAAGGACCATATCACCTCCACCCTACCTGACACCCTTGACCCACTCCAATTTGCTTACCGCCCAAATAGGTCCACAGACGATGCAATCTCAACCACACTGCACACTGCCCTAACCCATCTGGACAAGAGGAATACCTATGTGAGAATGCTGTTCATCGACTACAGCTCGGCATTCAACACCATAGTACCCTCCAAGCTCGTCATCAAGCTCGAGACCCTGGGTCTCGACCCCGCCCTGTGCAACTGGGTACTGGACTTCCTGACGGGCCGCCCCAGGTGGTGAGGGTAGGCAACAACATCTCCTCCCCGCTGATCCTCAACACTGGGGCCCCACAAGGGTGCGTTCTGAGCCCCCTCCTGTACTCCCTGTTCACCCACGACTGCGTGGCCATGCACGCCTCCAACTCAATCATCAAGTTTGCGGACGACACAACAGTGGTAGGCTTGATTACCAACAACGACGAGACGGCCTACAGGGAGGAGGTGAGGGCCCTCGGAGTGTGGTGTCAGGAAAATAACCTCACACTCAACGTCAACAAAACTAAGGAGATGATTGTGGACTTCAGGAAACAGCAGAGGGAACACCCCCATCCACATCGATGGAACAGTAGTGGAGAGGGTAGCAAGTTTTAAGTTCCTCGGCATACACATCACAGACAAACTGAATTGGTCCACTCACACAGACAGCATCGTGAGGAAGGCGCAGCAGCGCCTCTTCAACCTCAGGAGGCTGAAGAAATTCGGCTTGTCACCAAAAGCACTCACAAACTTCTACAGATGCACAATCGAGAGCATCCTGGCGGGCTGTATCACCGCCTGGTATGGCAACTGCACCGCCCTCAACCGTAAGGCTATCCAGAGGGTAGTGAGGTCTGCACAACGCATCACCGGGGGCAAACTACCTGCCCTCCAGGACACCTACACCACCCGATGCTACAGGAAGGCCATAAAGATCATCAAGGACATCAACCACCCGAGCCACTGCCTGTTCACCCCGCTGTCATCCAGAAGGCGAGGTCAGTACAGGTGCATCAAAGCTGGGACCGAGAGACTGAAAAACAGCTTCTATCTCAAGGCCATCAGACTGTTAAACAGCCACCACTAACATTGAGTGGCTACTGCCAACACACTGTCAATGACACTGACTCTACTCCAGCCACTTTAATCATGGGAATTGATGGGAAATGATGTAAATATATCACTAGCCACTTTAAACAATGCTACCTTATATAATGTTACTTACCCTACATTGTTCATCTCATATGCATACGTTGATACTGTACTCTATATCATCGACTGCATCCTTATGTAATACATGTATCACTAGCCACTTTAACTATGCCACTTGGTTTACATACTTATCTCATATGTATATACTGTACTCGATATCATCTACTGTATCTTGCCTATGCTGCTCTGTACCATCACTCATTCATATATCCTTATGTACATATTCTTTATCCCCTTACACTGTGTATAAGACAGTAGTTTTTTTGGAATTGTTAGTTAGATTACTTGCTCGTTATTACTGCATTGTTGGAACTAGAAGCACAAGCATTTCGCTACACTCGCATTAACATCTGCTAACCATGTGTATGTGACAAATAAAATTTGATTTGATTTGTCATTCCTCCAGGATTCAATTCCAAAATGTGACCATATATAATGCGTTTCATTGTGCGTGTTTCCTGTAGGAGCTGTGTGGGGATGTGTCAGGGCCCCAGGGAGGCCCTCAGCTGCTGGTTGACTTCTGGGAAGCCTTGCTGATGGCCTCGTCACAGGAAGCCGTCATCCAGGAGCTGCTGTTCCGCCTCACCACTGTCTACATCGATCGCGTCACACGCCGAGATGGCCGCGGATTCAAACCGCTCAAGAGCGCAGACGACCTGGTGTGTTTTTCTGTGTGTCTGTAGCGTGTTCTTCGCACTAAGGTGTGATGTCCCCCAAGGCTGGAGTCTAGGAGGTAGTGGAGATCCCTGGGCGACGGTTTCTGTGTTACAGATTAACTGGTGTTCCCACTACAGCGTGTTGTAACCCTGGGTGACGGTTTCTGTGTTACAGATTAACTGGTGTTCCCACTATGGCGTGTTGTAACCCTGGGTGACGGTTTCTGTGTTACAGATTAACTGGTGTTCCCACTATGGTGTGTTGTAACCCTGGGCGACTGTTTCTGTGTTACAGATTAACTGGTGTTCCCACTACAGCGTGTTGTAACCCTGGGTGACTGTTTCTGTGTTACAGATTAACTGGTGTTCCCACTATGGCACTACAGCGTGTTGTAACCCTGGGTGACGGTTTCTGTGTTACAGATTAACTGGTGTTCCCACTATGGCACTACAGCGTGTTGTAACCCTGGGTGAAGGTTTCTGTGTTACAGATTAACTGGTGTTCCCACTACAGCGTGTTGTAACCCTGGGTGACGGTTTCTGTGTTACAGATTAACTGGTGTTCCCACTATGGCGTGTTGTAACCCTGGGTGACGGTTTCTGTGTTACAGATTAACTGGTGTTCCCACTATGGCACTACAGCGTGTTGTAACCCTGGGTGAAGGTTTCTGTGTTACAGATTAACTGGTGTTCCCACTACAGCGTGTTGTAACCCTGGGTGACTGTTTCTGTGTTACAGATTAACTGGTGTTCCCACTATGGCACTACAGCGTGTTGTAACCCTGGGTGACGGTTTCTGTGTTACAGATTAACTGGTGTTCCCACTATGGCGTGTTGTAACCCTGGGTGACGGTTTCTGTGTTACAGATTAACTGGTGTACCCACTACAGCGTGTTGTAACCCTGGGTGACTGTTTCTGTGTTACAGATTAACTGGTGTTCCCACTATGGCACTACAGCGTGTTGTAACCCTGGGTGACGGTTTCTGTGTTACAGATTAACTGGTGTTCCCACTACAGCGTGTTGTATCCCTGGGTGACTGTTTCTGTGTTACAGATTAACTGGTGTTCCCACTATGGCGTGTTGTAACCCTGGGTGATGGTTTCGGTGTTACAGATTAACTGGTGTTCCCACTACGACACTACAGCGTGTTGTAACCCTGGGTGACGGTTTCTGTGTTACAGATTAGCTGGTGTTCCCACTACGACACTACAGCGTGTTGTATCCCTGGGTGACGGTTTCTGTGTTACAGATTAACTGGTGTTCCCACTATGGCGTGTTGTAACCCTGGGTGATGGTTTCGGTGTTACAGATTAACTGGTGTTCCCACTACGACACTACAGCGTGTTGTATCCCTGGGTGACGGTTTCTGTGTTACAGATTAACTGGTGTTCCCACTATGGTTCGTTGTATCCCTGGGTCAGCATCCTGACTCCAGCTCACGTCAACATCATTCCAGAGGACCTCCACAAACTACAGGTCAGTCTCTCTGCATCATGTCTGTGCTATTTATCAATTTATCAGTCAGACATGGAATCAATCAACCAACCAATCAACTTGTAAAATAAAGTTGTTGTTTTTTTAACCCTTACATGTACAGTGGGGCAAAAAAGTATTTAGTCGGCCACCAATTGTGCATGTTCTCACACTTAAAAAGATGAGGCCTGTAATTTTCATCATAGGTACACTTCAACTATGACAGACAAAATGAGAAAAAAAATCCAGAAAATCACATTGTAGGATTTTTATGAATTTATTTGCAAATTATGGTGGAAAATAAGCATTTGGTCACCTACAAACAAGCCAGATTTCTGGCTCTCACAGACCTGTAACTTGTTCTTTAAGAGGCTCCTCTGTCCTCCACTCATTACCTGTATTAATGGCACCTGTTTAAACTTGTTATCAGTATAAAAGACACCTGTCCACAACCTCAAACAGTCACACTCCAAACTCCACTATGACCAAGACCAAAGAGCTGTCAAAGAGACACCAGAAACAAAATTGTAGACCTGCACCAGGCTGGGAAGACTGAATCTGCAATAGGTAAGCAGCTTGGTTTGAAGAAATCAACTGTGGGAGCAATTATTAGGAAATGGAAGACATACAAGACCACTGATAATCTCCCTCGATCTGGGGCTCCACGCAAGATCTCACCCTGTGGGGACAAAATGATGAGAGCTGGGACCAAAGTAACAAAGCCTACCATCAGTAACACACTACGCCGCCAGGGACTCAAATCCTGCAGTGCCAGACGTTTCCCCCTGCTTAAGCCAGTACATGTCCAGGCCTGTCTGAAGTTTGCTAGAGAGCATTTGGATGATCCAGAAGAAGATTGGGAGAATGTCATATGGTCAGATGAAACCAAAATATAACTTTTTGGTAAAAACTCAACTCATGGTCTTTAGAGGACAAAGAATGCTGAGTTGCATCCAAAGAACACCATACCTACTGTGAAGCATGGGGGTGGAAACATCATGCTTTGGGGCTGTTTTTCTGCAAAGGGACCAGGACCACTGATCCGTGTAAAGGAAAGAATGAATGGGGCCATGTATCGTGAGATTTTGAGTGAAAACCTCCTTCCATCAGCAAGGGCATTGAAGATGAAACGTGGCTGGGTCTGTCAGCATGACAATGATCCCAAACACACCGCCCGGGCAACGAAGGAGTGGCTTCGTAAGAAGCATTTCAAGGTCCTGGAGTGGCCTAGCCAGTCTCCAGATCTCAACCCCATAGAAAATCTTTGGAGGGAGTTGAAAGTCTGTGTTGCCCAGCAACAGCCCCAAAACATCACTGCTCTAGAGGAGATCTGCATGGAGGAATGGACCAAAATACCAGCAACAGTGTGTGAAAACCTTGTGAAGACTTACAGAAAACATTTGACCTCTGTCATTGCCAACAAAGGGTATATAACAAAGTATTGAGAAACTTTTGTTATTGACCAAATACTTATTTTCCACCATAATTTGCAAATAAATTCATTAAAAATCCTACAATGTGATTTTTTTTCTCATTTTGTCTGTGTACCTATGATGAAAATTACAGGCCTCTCTCATCTTTTTAAGTGGGAGAACTTGCACAATTGGTGGCTGACCTAAATACTTTTTTGCCCCACTGTAAATGTACCACTATGGTGTACAAACAATGAATCATCCAGTCCCTGCTGTGCGGTCCCACCCTGGACGCGTCATCCATCCTGCCCCTGTTGGAGCAGCTGCCTGACGAGGACAACGCTGGGCTCAGTGTGCACGTGCTCTGTGCCACCAAGCTGGGTCACTACGAGAGCTCCATCGAGAGGTTGCTAGACCGCTGTCCTCAGGCCATCATCCCTTATGCTAATCATGAGCTGCAGAACAATAACATGGTGGGTACTGTGGAACTGTTGCCCCAACTCCTTTTGACCCTACTGTGGATCTTACCCTATGCGTACTTACACAACCTTAAATCCTCATAAGCTCTAACCTCAGTCCTATGGTCTGAATGCTAAGGGCTAGATTCAATCAGTACCGCAGAAGGCCCACATAATAGCGTAAATTAAGGTAATTTCTGCTTTTAATAGTGAATTCGGTCTCTGTGAACATGGGAACATTGCCTTTTAAAAAAATATATATTTCAATGGTTCTATAGTGCATATCTTCCTAATGGTTTCGTGTGTTTTTTTTGTTCAGGCTCTGTGGTGGCAGAAGCTGTTCCCCGAGCTGTGTGAGAGAACCAGAGCAACACAGGGAGAGAACACCATCCTGCTGGCTGCACTCAAAGGTACACTCACAGCCTTAACTACACCGTCATCGCCACGTCTCTGTAAAACGTGCTGTATCGCACGGGGAAAGCAGTACGTCGTCTGCGACGCGAGTCTCTCTTGAAGCAGTGTAGTTTTTACGCTTCCAGTTTATTTTCCTCGGCAGCGTGGCAAAGATGCAGCTGCACAGAAATAAACACATAATATCAGATATAAATTCACAAATAATCGCAATAATCCTAAAACTAAGTAGGAAAATAACAAAAATAACCCTGCATACATTGAAAGGTTTGGTATTGCATTTTAGGTTAAATGTTGAAAAATGTATATATAACTACTTTAAATCATTTTAATTACAACAAACATGCACATTTGTTGCTGAAGTAGCAAGAATATGCTCCCGTTGTGAAGCGTGGCGACGTGTAGGCGGTGCTCTAATATCCTCCCGTTGTGAAGCGTGACCGACGTGCAGGCGGCGCTCTAATATCCTCCCGTTGTGAAGTGTGGCCGACGTGCAGGTGGTGCTCTAATATCCTCCCGATGTGAAGCGTGGTCGACGTGCAGGCGGTGCTCTAATATCCTCCCGTTGTGAAGCGTGACCGACGTGCAGGCGGTGCTCTAATATCCTCCCGTTGTGAAGCGTGACCGACGTGCAGGCGGCGCTCTAATATCCTCCCGTTGTGAAGCGTGGTCGACGTGCAGGCGGTGCTCTAATATCCTCCCGTTGTGAAGCGTGGTCGACGTGCAGGCGGTGCTCTAATATCCTCCCGTTGTGAAGCGTGGTCGACGTGCAGGCGGTGCTCTAATATCCTCCCGTTGTGAAGTGTGGCCGACGTGCGGGCGGTGCTCTAATATCCTCCCGTTGTGAAGTGTGGCCGACGTGCAGGCGGTGCTCTAATATCCTCCCGTTGTGAAGGGTGGTCGACGTGCAGGCGGTGCGCTTCCATTCTATCTGCACATCACAAGAAGTTAATTTTGTAGCCACGCATCTCGTCACGCTCCCAGAGCAGCACCATGAAAACCATGTTGAGGGAGATATGACGGTACACTCTCGTCACGGTGTCAGTATAGTTTCACCAGTTAGACTCTAGCCTGTGTTTTCAAGCATAGGGTTTAACTCCAGAATGTCAACACCTTTTCTGTGGTTAA
Source organism: Oncorhynchus tshawytscha (assembly GCF_018296145.1). Taxonomy (NCBI): domain Eukaryota; kingdom Metazoa; phylum Chordata; class Actinopteri; order Salmoniformes; family Salmonidae; genus Oncorhynchus; species Oncorhynchus tshawytscha. The sequence goes on from NC_056433.1 coordinate 82,764,523, forward strand.
AGGGGCAATTTACAGTTTAAACAATTAACAAAGGGCACCCCACCACTGTTTTGGGTAACAGCTTAGGGATGGGGCTGGATAAGTATAACCAGTCTCAAGTGATTATAGAGTTATGGATGCAAGGACTGACCACCCATGCTATCAAAATGTATCGTTTGAAACATGTTTTGAGGGTATACTGTGTGTGTGTGTGTGTGTGTGTGTGTGTGTGTGTGTGTGTGTGTGTGTGTGTGTGTGTGTGTGTGTGTGTGTGTGTGTGTGTGTGTGTGTGTGTGTGTGTTTACATTGTTTACAAACAGTGGAGTAAAACATGCTTTTGGTTTCTGATGGGTTACCACAGTTGACCTAAGATCATGTGGCGTATAGATGTTTTACACCGAACAAAAAATATAAATGCAACATGTATTTCATGAGCTGAAATGAAAGATCCCAGAAATGTGACATACACACAAAAAGCTTATTTCTCTAAAATGTTGTACACAAATGTGTTTACATCCCTGTTAGTGAGCATTTCTCAAGATAACCCACCTACCTGACAGGTGTGGCATATCAAGAAGCTGATTAAACAGCATGATCATTACACAGGTGCACCTTGTGCTGGGGACAATAAAAGGCCACTCTAAAATGTGAAGTTTTGTCACACAACACAATGCCACAGATGTCTCAAGTTTTGAGGGAGAGTGCAATTGGCATGACGACTGCAGGAATGTCCACCAGAGCTGTTGCCAGATAATTTAATGTTCATTTGTCAGTATGTCCAACTGGCCTAACATCCGCAGACCACATGTAACCACGCCAGCTCAGGACCTTCACATCTAGCTTCTTCTCCGGTAGGATCATTTGAGACCAGTCACACCGGACAGCTGATGAAACTGAGGAGTATTTCTGTCCGTTTGTGGGGAGAAACTCATTCTGATTGGCTGTGCCTGGCTTCCCGGTGGGTGGGCCTGCCTCCCAAGTGGGTGGGCATATACCCACCCATGGCTGCGTCCCTGCCCAGTCATGTGAAACCCATAGATTAGGGCCTAATGAATTTATTTCAATTGAGTGATTTCTTTATATGAACTGTAACTCACTAAAATCGTTGAAATTGTTACGTGTTGCGTTTTTTGTTCAGTATAGATTCTTCAAGAATCATTGGATTGAATATAATTAATTTAAAAGTAAAAAAATGTATGAATTGCAGATTGCCCCTTTTCATATTCAGAGTTGGGCCATAACATCTGCATTTTCCCTGACAACAGAAACGCTGGTGGTGGTTGCCATGGAGCTGAACCCCCTGGAGTTACTGGACCTGTTGCCTGACGATGGGACGGTCCACTTCTTCCTGCCTCACCTGCTGGAGTGCAGCCAGAGAAACCTCATGATGTGAGGAGGAGGAGCCGTAGAATTACAACTAGTAGAACAGACATACAGTAGCTCTAAAAGACACTGTTTTATTTCATGGTCCATCCAATATGGCAGATTAGTTGAATTTGACATTTCTGCCTAAGTAGAACAGGTTAGTTAGTGTCCATTTTAAGCATACATTCCAAGTGGTACGCCCAGTACAGGAACTGATGCAACGGACCGCTGGTTTGAATGGAATAGTCCCTTCTACTGATTCTATTTCTATGGAGGATCCTAAACCTGGAAGGCGCTGGACAATCAACCACTTAGTGTGGAGTGAGCCTTTCAAAACGCTACTACTGTAGAGCCTTATGGAAATGGTACCCATAGAAAACCACCGTTTGTAGTCCTATTAGTCAAATTAATATGAACAGAGAATTTTGCTGTGCAGAGATATGACTATTTTCTGATTTTAATAAGGAAATCCTGAATTATTTTAAACTTTTTTTTCTGACCTCAATTTTTCTATGACTGTTTTAGTATTGTCACGTCACTAGTCATACCCTGCAGTGGTACAGTACCTCTTCTGTGTGGACTTGTGGATACCCCTGAGACCTTTTATTACTGAGTATTAGGAACTGGATGTTGAGTTATACACTGGACTAGTCTTTCTGGTGTTTATTGGAAGAAGAGATAAGAAAAGGTGGTTAAATAACGTGGAAGGAAGCTTCTCTGAGATGTATAACCTCACTATGAAACCCCGTAATATCATCTATTCCCAGTGTTTGTTTTTATCAGTTTTTTTTTTTTGATGTTGGTTCACTGTGTTTAATAAATGCTCTCTAAAAACATTTTATGTTATGTTCTGCTCCTTTCACAAACACATTAGCAATATATTGAAGTGTACACCCACCGGGCCAGTTTATTATTTAAACCCATCTAGTACTGGGTCGGATTCCCCTTTGCTTCCAGAACAGCCTGAATTATTCAGGGAATTGATTCTACAAGTGGGAAACGTTCCACAGGGATGTTGGTACATGCTGACACCATGGAATCAGGCATGTTGCTGCATATTGGACAGAGGAACACCACCGCCTCCAGCCTGTACCGTTGACACCAGGCAGGACGGGTCCATGGACTAATGCAGCTTATGTTAAATCCTGACTCTGCCATCAGAGATTTGTCGGACAAGGCATTGTTTTTTTCCACTCGTCTATTGTCCAGTTCTGGTGATCGCATGCCCACTGGAGCCACTTCTTCTTGTTCTTAGCTGACAGGAGTGGAACCCAGTGTGGTCGTCTGCTGCAATAGCCCATCCGTGAGAAGGACCGAGATGCTGTTCTCCATACTACTGTCGTACTGCGCCGTTATTTTGTCTGTTTGGCCCGCCAGTTCGCCTTCACGATTCTTTCCATTCTCCTTCGACCTCTCGTCCACAAGACTGCCGCTGACGGGATGTTGGTTTTTTTTCCGCGCTGTTCTCTGAAAACTTTTAAAGACACTGTCGTTCATGCCAATGGTGGACAACATCAGAAACGACACCAGGAACGATCAGAAACGACACCAGGAACGACATCAGGAACGACACCAGGAAGGATTTTATATTTTCTTTATTCAAAATGTATTAGACATTGACATTAGACATTGCTCATTGCTTTTTTATTTCACCTTTTTTTAACCAGGTAGGCTTAAACCCTGTATTAAAGCCGTTTAGTTAGTTCATGCATTGTCAGTGGTCACTGTGCTCCTTATGTGGAATACGAGGTCAATGTGTAATTACTGAAGAGATGTACGTAGCTTTTATTCGCTTGTTTGTGTTACTGCTCCGCGTTCATCCAAAAAAGCCCTTCTTTTCTGAAGACACAAAAACACAAGAGAGGTTAGTTGTATAAACATTCACAAGTGGGGAGTAACAGCTAAATTATAGAGTGTAAACACACACACACACACACACACGGTAACCCATACTTCACACACACTGAACCAAACCTACACACTCCTTACCCTTCTCAGTGACTTTGTAGACTGTTACCATGCCGGCCTTGATGTGGTCTGCCACGTGGCAGTGCAGCAGCCAGGAGCCAGGGTACTTCGGTCTCATCTTCACCGTCTGGAAGGTGCCTGGGAACAGGCCAAACACATCTGCACGGTGGGACCCTCCACTCAGCTGGGGAACAGGACCAGAGAATGTATGTAACCATTTAGTTGATTCAGATGTATTAGTTCTAGGCTAGAAGATCAAGGGCTCGATTCAAGAGTTTTTTTTTTTTAAGTTTAAAAAAAAAAATGGTGTGATTTGGAATTTAAAGGTAATTTCTGATTTGAGCCATCCTATGCAGCATTTAATGCAGTCTCCGGCTAATACGAGAACATTTGCCTTTAAATGTCTATAAGGCTGTAGCGCAGATTGAATGCAGCCACATCCTGTGTGTTCCCAAGACAACCTTGAAGAAAATTTTAGATAAAGTGTATGTAATACTTGACTGACCGCCTACATCTGGGCTTATGGTCCAAAATTCAATGTGGTCAGAGAACCTCTCTGTTCTGTTTTTTTTTAAATAAAAGTTCTGATGATTTAGAGCTTCATACACTTAAATTGGAGGGAAGTTATGCTGCTTTGAAAGTTTCCAGGAAAGGTTTTGAGGAAATGTACACCTCTAATGGGTTTTTTTTTTAGACTTTTTTTTTTTGAATATGGTCAAATGGGATCTTACCTTATAGTCAAAGCTGTGCCCGTGGAAGTGGGCAGTGTGAATGTCTATCTCGTTGCCCATCCCCATCAGGTACCAGTACACCTTGTCCCCCACTTCCATGTTCAGTCCCAGCAGGTTTCCATACAGCTGCCCGTTGATGCCTACAGCAGAGACATGTCAGTGACAAAAACATCAATTTACCCGGGGCAGTATTTATCAAGTGTCTCAGAGTAGGAGTGCTGATCTAGGATCTGATCTATAAAAGGCAAAAAACTGATCCTAGATCACTCCTATTTAAAAAAAAAAAATGCTTTGTGAATAGGCACTGGTCCCACTTTAAACAAACAATAGCTTTTTAATAAGGCCTAGTAATGAAGTCTTAATAAATCCCCTTTTTATAAGGCCTTTCTTTTATAAATGGTTCAGAAATCATGAAGCAAAAGGCTTTCCTATGAACGCTGGATAAAGAACACACACCCTTTCTTTCCCCAGCCTCACCGTGCATTTTATTGCTCTCGATGAAGTCCTCATCCTCTTTGATGTTCCTGGTGGGGGTCTTGATGTTTGTTTTGATGTTGTCGTCCAGGTACCAGGACTCGTTCTCATCAAACACCATGAAAAGGAGAGCAAACTCTTCCACTTCCTTCTTCAGTCCAAATGATCTCGCATAGCTCCGCCTACATATCACTAAGGGACCAATTAGACCGCTGTACAGGTCCTGGGGGTAGAGACCAATGATATATGTAAATATGTGTTTTAACGTGTAGGTATTTATATGTACACTATATATACAAAAGTATGTGGACACCCCTTCAAATTAGTGCATTCGGCTATTTCAGCCACACCCGTTGCTGACAGGTGTATAAAATCGAGCATACAGCCATGCAATCTCCATAGACAAATATTGGCAGTTGAATGGCCTTATTGATGAGCTCAGTGACTTTCAATGTGGCACTGTCATAGGATGCCACCTTTCCAACAAGTCAGTTTGTCAAATTTCTGCACTGGTAAAGCTGCCCTGGCCAACTGTAAATGTTGTTATTGTGAAGTGGAAACATCTAGAACAGAGCTGCCCAACCCTCTTCCTGGAGATCTACTGTCCTGTAGGTTTTCAGTCCTACCCTAATTTAGCATATCTGATTCAGCTAGTTAAGGTCTTGCTGAGCAGCTAATAAGTAGAACCAAGTGTGTTAAATTAGGGTTGGACTGAAAACCCACAGGACGGTAGATCTCCAGGAAGATGGTTGGGCAGCCCTGGTCTAGGAGCAACAACGGCTCAGCCGCGACGTGGTAGCACCACACAAGCTCACTGAACGGGACTGCCGAGTGCTGATGCACATTGCACGTAAAAAATATTCTGTCCTCGGTTGCAACACTTATTACCAAGTTTCAAACAGCCTCTGGAAGCAACATCAGCATAAGAAGTGTTCGTCGGGAGCTTCATGAAATTTCCATGGCTGAGCAGCTGCACACAAGCCTAAGATCACCATATGCAACGCCGAGCATTGGAGGGAGTGGTGTAAATCTTGCCGTCTCTGGAGTAGTGGAAACGTGTTAAATCACGTTTCACCATCTCTCAGTACAAGGGACGAATCTGAGTTTGGCGGATGCCAGGAGAACGCTACCTGCCCCAATGCATAGTGTCAACTGTAAAGTTTGGTGGAGGAGGAATAGTGGTCTGGGGCTGTTTTTCATGGTTCAGGCTTGGCCCCTTAGTTCCAGTGATGGGAAATCTTAATGCTACACCATACAATGACATTCTTGACGATTCTGTGCTTTTCTATTTCAGTGTAACAATGCCCCTGTGCACAAATCGAGGTCCATACTGAAATGGTTTGTTAAGATCGGTGTGGAAGAACTTGACTGGCCTGCAGAAAGCCCTGACCTCAACCCCATGAAACACCTTTTGGATGAATTGGAACGCCGACCGTGAGCCAGGCCTAATCGCCCAACATCATCAGTACCAAAGCCTTCACAGAGGAGTGGAGGCTGTTATTGCAGCAAAGGGGGGTCCAAGTCCATATTTTAATGCCCATGATTTTGGAATGAGATGTTGGACGAGCAGGCGTCCACATACTTCTGGTCATGTAGTGTACAGGTGAAGTCAGAAGTTTACATAAACCTCAGTCAAATACATTTAAACTCAGTTTTTCACAATTCCTGACATTTAATCCTAGTAAAAATTCCCTGTCTTAAGTCAGTTAGGATCACCACTTTATTTTAAGATTGTGAAATGTCAGAATAATAGTTGAGAAAATGGTTTATTTCAGCTTTTATTCCTTTCATCACATTCCCAGTGGGTCAGAAGTTTACATACACTCAATTAGTATTTGGTAGCATTGCCTTTAAATTGTTTAACTTGGGTCAAATGTTTTAGGTAGCCTTCCACAAGCTTCCCACAATGAGTTGGGTGAATTTTGGCCCATTCCTCCTGACAGAGCTGGTGTAACTAAGTCAGGTTTGTAGGTCTCCTTGCTTGCACACGCTTTTTCAGTTCTGCCCACAAATTTTCTATAGGATTGAGGTCAGGGCTTTGTGATGGCCAGTCCAATACCTTGACTTTGTTGTCCTTAAGCCATTTTTCCACAACTTTGGAAGTATGCTTGGGTTCATTGTCCATTTGGAAGACTCATTTGCGACCAAGCTTTAACTTCCTGACTGATGTCTTGAGATGTTGCTTCAATATATCCACATAATTTTCTGTCCTCATGATGCCATCTATTTTGTGAAGTGCACCACCAGTCCCTCCTGCAGCAAAGCACCCCCACAACATGATGCTGCCACCCCCGTGCTTCACGGTTGGGATGGTGTTCTTTGGCGTCCAAGCCTCTTTCCTCCAAACATAACGATGGTTATTATGGCCAAACGGTTCTATTTTTGTTTCATCAGACCAGAGGACATTTCTCCAAAAAGTACAATCTTTGTCCCCATATGCAGTTGCAAACCGTAGTCTGGCTTTTTTATGGCACTTTTGGAGCAGTGGCTTCTTCCTTGCTGAGCGGCCTTTCAGGTTATGTCGATATAGGACTCGTTTTACTGTGGATATAGATACTTTTGTACCTGTTTCCTCCAGCATCTTCACAAGGTCCTTTGCTGTTGATCTGCGATTGATTTGCACTTTTCGCACCAAATTATGTTCATCTCTAGGAGACAGAATGCGTCTCCTTTCTGAGCAGTATGACGGCTGCGTGGTCTCATGGTGTTTATACTTGTGTACTATTGTTTGTACAGATGAACGTGGTACCTTCAGGCGTTTGGAAATTGCTCCCAAGGATGAACCAGACTTGTGGAGGTCTACAATTGTTTTCTGAGGTTTTGGCTGATTTCTTTTGATTTTGCCATGATGCCAAGCAAAGAGGCACTGAGTTTGAATGTAGGCCTTGAATATATCAATATAGATCTACATTTATTTTGCAACGCGAGCGGTGTAGTCAGCCTGTAACAGTGACATGTTTACCTACGGATGTACGATGTCATTTACCGTTATTTACGAGTCAAGTTTCCCAAACAAGCACGTAGAGATAACGTTAGTTAAATTCATCGTTAGACCGTGTCTTGATACCGATATGATCAAAAGAAAAACATCGATCAGCTTCCTCCATTCAAATTTTACCTTAACATTATTATTTTTCCACAATATCGATGACGGATTAGCACCTAGAGAGATATTATCGCCTATGACTAAGTAGGCTATTGAGGGTTAGGTACTGTACATCATTGCGCACATCATGAAACACATTGAGGCAAAAAAAAATAGACAGTAGCCTAGTAGCAAAATAAAACTCAATTTATTGAACTTTACCTTTATTTAAATATGATTGAAATAGCCTATATAGGCCCATGAAGCCGATCCTATTAATATTTTTATGCTGTCATCTCGGTTTTCATTTGAAGCATTCTTTTTATCATTCACTTGTTTGTAACAATTGCAAATACTTTGACAACTTTTGAATTTGTAGTCAACTTAGTTCTGAAGTTAATGGCGGTCACCGTCAGACCATAGACTTTAAAAATCAGTAGAGCGTGATAGCGCTGACATCATCCCAAAAAAATAGACCAGAGCCTGTCGTTTCCAATTGGAGCAAATTAACCATAGTGTGCAGAACAAGCAAGGAGGTATGGCAGAGCCAAGCACGAGCTAGTGAAACCCTGCGTTATAGCAAGTATTTGCATATTTCTGAAGTGCGTTTGTGAAATAACTCAATTCGCCTTTGCACTCCAACTAAAAATTAAAAATACATTTTGTTTTACTTTGGCAAAGGGTAAAGTCTACAAAACTTTGTCCGCTCTGTTCATAACAGATTGTAGTTTTGGGAAACGAAAACTGTATTGAGATCAAATGTTTAATCGGAGAACATTTTGCCGAATGTCGGCCAAAATCCATCTCGTTCCTGCTTCTCCCTCTGCCAGCCTGGAAACGCCAACTGGATGCTTCGGGTTCATACATCCGGTGAAACACCTGGCTCATTGTTCTAACTGGTATTCCTACGGACAACTTCTGATGTTGCGTGAAGCCTGAAGAATTTGAAGCTCGCCATATTGCTGAATAGGCTGAAATATAATAAGCAGTAGCCTGTATTCGTGGATGCCAAGGGAACTAATTAAACACATTTTTGTGTTTCATAAGTTTTCTTCAATTTGCAAGAAGTTGAATCTTTCATCACGTGTAGCCCATCTATTTTATGCTGGCTGGTCAAAAAGAGTATGACATTGTTGCCGCCCGTAGCATTGAATGTAAGGCAAGCCAGAGAGTATTTGGCCTCCATTGAGAATTTTCTTTCAAAAAGGTATTAAATAATGGCCAATCAGCATTGAGCTAAACTGAGTGAGCGCCACTGTGAATGGTCCTGGCGCACCAAAAAGAGAAATGTCAAGAGAAATCAGTTTGGGTTTGGCTTCACGTCAAAAGCAAAACGTTATTGACAGAAAATAACTTGAATTGTTGCATTTAGTTTTCGTTGTCTTCCGGTGGCTAGCTAGCTAAAAGTGGCCCATTCCTAAATTAGTCATGGATGGAGATAGGGATTTGAACTTGGGGTTTTACTTAATTGTCCGTACTGGTCAATGATTATAACGGTGATTCTGATCCAACCATAAAGTAATACATTGTTTCCCTGGCCTGAGAGGATGGAAGTTCAATATGTAGCTAGATATAGTAGGCTAATGTTAACTAGCTGGCTCATCGTTGCCCATGAAAGGCAGTTAGGCTAGCGAGCAAGCAAGCTTTTTAGCCAGGTTGCCCAGGACAACAAACACTAAAAGCAGGTACTGTATGACAGTCATAGACCATTTCATCAACATGAAAGAGAGGAGGATGGCATCGGCATTTCTCTAGAAGTAGGGTGAGTAAATGTATTTTCTATGCACACACACACACACACACACCAGTGGAGGCTGCTCAGGGGAGAAAGGCTCATAATAATGGCTGGAACAGAGCCAATGGAATGGCATCAAACACAGAAACCATGTGACGCATAGAAACCATGTGACGCATAGAAACCATGTGACGCATAGAAACCATGTGTTTGATACCATTCCACTGATTCCGTTCCAGCCTTTCCCATGGGCCTGTCCTCACCAACTAAGGTGCCACCAACCTCCTGTGACACAGACACACACAGAGAGCGAGAGAGAGAAATCAGAACTACTGAAAACGACATCATATTTAGCTTACGTTGATTGGACTAAATTGTTTTTGGTATCTTTTAGTTGTCACTGTATGAGACTACTCCAAGGTGATTTGATAATGTTGAAGTGTAAATGGTTCTGGAATAGTGGAGGCAGCTCCTGTTTTCTTTGAGACCTGCGGTAACTCTCCGTGGTTCTAAATCAATAGTTTTAGGAAAGGTCAGAAACATTACCTTGCCTGACCATGCTGTAGATCATGTAGCTGTTTGTTACATGCATTATGCTTTGTGAACTTCACTGAACAGAGGTTAAGGTCCAGATTTGTGATGAAACAAAGGTGTGGTTGTATTTATTCTGAACTAACAGGTTATAGAGCAAACGCAATTTATCACAACACATACAGTGCATTGGGAAAGTATTCAGACCCCTTGCATTTTTACACATTTTGTTACGTTACAGCCTTATTCTGAAATGGATTAATTAGTTTTTCCCTTAATCAATCTACACACAATACTCCATAATGACATCACAATAACCATTAATTACAAAGCAAAAACTGTTTATTAGCACTTTTACAAATGTATTAAATGAAAAAATCTGAAATGTCACATTTACATAAGTATTCAGACCCTTTACTCAGTACTTTGTTGAAGCACCTTTAGCAGCAATTACAGCCTCGAGTCTCCTTGAATTTGACACTACAAGCTCGGCATACCTGGATTTGGGGAGTTTTCTCCCATTCTTCTCTGCAGATCCTCTCAAGCTGTCAGGTTGGATGGGGAGCGTCGCTGCACAGCTATTTTCAGGTCTCTCCAGAGATGTTAGATCGGTGTCCGGGCTCTGGCTGGGCTATTCAAGGGCATTCGGAGACATGTCCCGAAGCCACTCCTGCATTCTCTGGGCTGTGTGCTAAGGGTCGTTGTCCTGTTGGAAGGTGAACCTTCACCCCAGTCTGAGGTCCTGAATACTCTGGAGCAGGTTTTCATCAAGGATCTCTCTGTACTTTGCTCTGTTAATCTTTCCCTCGATCCTGACTAGTCTCCCAGTCCCTGCCGCTGAAAAACTTCCCCACAGCATGATGCTGCCACCACCATGCTTCACTGTAGGGATGGTGCCAGGTTTCCTCCAGATGTGACGCTTGGTATTCAAGCCAAAGAGTTCAATCTTGGTTTCATCAGAACAGAGAATCTTGTTTCTCATGGTCTTTAGTTGCCTTTTGGCAAACGCCAAGCAGGCTGTCATGTGCCTTTTACTGAGGAGTGGCTCCTTCCATTTAAGAATGATGGAGGCCACTGTGTTCTTGGGGACCTTCAATGCTACCCTTCCCCAGATCTATGCCTTGACACAAACCTGTCTCGGAGCTCTACGGACAATTCCTTTGACCTCATGGCTTGGTTTTTGACATTCACTGTCAACTGTGGTACCTTCTACAGACAGGTGTGTGCCTTTCCAAATCATGTCCAATCAATTGAATTTACCACAGGTGGACTCCAATCAAGTTGTAGAAACATTTCAAGGATGATCAATGGAAACAGGATGCACCGGAGCTCAATTTCGAGTCTCATAGAAAAGGGTCTGAATACTTATTTAAATATGTAGGTTTTTTTGCTTTTATTTTTAATACATTTACAAACATATCTAAAAACCTGTTGTTGCTTTGTCATTATGGGGTATTGTATGTAGATTGATGAGGATAAACATTAATTTAATCAATTTTATAATAAGGCTCCTGAGTAGCACAGCAGTGTAAGGCACTTCATCTCAGTGCAAGAGGCAGGCCCTGGTTCAAATCCAGGCTTTATCACCTCCGGCCGGGATTGGGAGTCCCATAGGGCAGCGCACAATTGTCCCAGCGTCGTCCGGGTTTGGCCGGTGTAGGCCGTCATTGTAAATAAGAATTTGTTCTTAACTGACTTGCCTAGTTAAATTAAGGTTAAATTTAAAAAATACGGCTGTAACGTAACGAAATGTGGAAAAGGGGAAGGGGTCTGAATATTTTCCAAATGCACCGTATGTTGTAATATGGCTTTTTGTTTTGCCATGTTTTGGCTTCCCCAGTGACTTTACCCATAAACAACAACTACTGATAATAACTGAATCCAAGATGTACGACCGTTGTTTTCAAAGTAATCTATTCTCTTTCACATACACGATTCTCTATCCAGGTTGTATGCGATTTATGTGACCAACATCACATGCGCGCTAGCAGTATGTGCAGCGCGAGCAGCGACTACGTCGTCATGTCATCCAAAAACATGACATTTGATGAATATAAAATGTTAATATCTTACGCTGTAAGTGATTTGAAAAAAGATCGACCTCAGCGACAGTAATTTGGATGTTTTGTGCATAAAGGTGATGACTAAATTGTCTTATTAGGAAATTTCAAGTCTTGACTTCTCTATGTGGCCATCTATTGAAATAATTTTTCTGGGCCGGGCATCAGTTAAACTGCAATACCAGGTCAAAACTGTAGGAGCAGTCAAAACCGTGTTTTTAGACTGGAACCTTGGTCCCTTGGGCTTAACGGCACCAAGAAATAGTTAAAGATCATAGTGAAAGTGGCCGTGACTAGAACGTTTTTTGTTTGACAGTTCTGCTAATCGTAATTTACGTAGGCTTTCCAGGGCAAACCAGGGCTTTTGGCAACGCTATGTTGCCATGCCGTAGCCGACCAGCGGAGCTCGTGACTTCACGCTCCAGACCGGACACTGGGGGCCGAGTCAGACATCTTGATTCCATGTTTAGCGGAGATCTTCTGTGACTCGGAATGGGTAAAAAAAAAAAACTTTAGCCGCTGTACGTGTGGTCTGGATCACTCGTAGATGTTTTTATTTGTGTAAGTCTGAGAAACACCTTGGCTACTAAAGACAGAACCTTCTTACGATCTAACAATGATCTCAACGCTACTAAAGGCTTTGGGAAACAAGACCCTGATCTAGAGATTGAGTTTGTGGCTCAGTTTGTGTTCTCATTTACCTTGTTGACGTCGACTGTGGAGTAATAAGCTCCCACACTGCATGTCTCCTGTTTGTCTGTAGGCCCAGCTGTATTGGGGACATACCATGTGTATATCTGGGTCTCACCTGTATGGGACAACTCTTCTTTAGGAAACTAACTCTCATTCACTACAAAGTTGTTATTATGTAGAACAGGGTCATGAAATATATATGAGTAACCATAGTAATAAAAGATCAATGACACAGGTTTTTGTTGCGATCAAAAGTACTTTCTGCTATTGAAACTACTACATATCACTATCACAAATCCAATCTCAATAAAACTAGCTGGTCAAATCCAATGTTTAAAAAACGAGCTGGTCAAATCCAATGTCTAAAACACTAGCTGGTCAAATCCAATGTCTATACCACTAGCTGGTCAAATCCAATGTCTAAAACACTAGCTGGTCAAATCCAATGTCTATATCACTAGCTGGTCAAATCCAATGTCTATAAACACTAGCTGGTCAAATCCAATGTCTAAAACACTAGCTGGTCAAATCCAATGTCTATATCACTAGCTGGTCAAATCCAATGTCTATAAACACTAGCTGGTCAAATCCAATGTCTAAAACACTAGCTGGTCAAATGCAATGGATTATGGGTGCTGTTTATTTTACCTGGCTTAGTTTCCTTGACTTGTGGAACGTCTGTCTTCACCCCGTGTGCGTGAATAGAGTAAGTTCTTGTGGCCATGTTCTTGAAGACTATATTGACTTTGTCACCAATGTCTGCGTGGATCATAGGGCCTGGGGAACGAAACGAGAGGGGTCATCAATCAGGATTCATAACAGGTCAGTTTAATAATGAAAATAATGTCAAGTCATCGCTTGGTTCCTGGGAAGTAAAGTATGGCAATTAAATTCCATATGTTATGTACCTATAAGCCTACTGTACCGCCAAACCCTTTATACTACAACTTACCCAGAGCCAAACCCTTTATACTACAACTTACCCAGAGCCAAACCCTTTATACTACAACTTACCCAGAGCCAAACCCTTTATACTACAACTTACCCAGAGCCAAACCCTTTATACTACAACTTACCCAAAGCCAAACCCTTTATACTACAACTTACCCAGAGGCAAACCCTTTATACTACAACTTACCCAGAGCCAACCCCTTTATACTACAACTTACCCAGAACCAAACCCTTTATACTACAACTTACCCAGAGCCAAACCCTTTATACTACAACTTACCCAGAGCCAAACCCTTTATACTACAACTTACCCAGAACCAAACCCTTTATACTACAACTTACCCAGAACCAGACCCTTTATACTACAACTTACCCAGAACCAAAACCCTTTATACTACAACTTACCCAGAACCAAAACCCTTTATTCTACAACTTACCCAGAACCAAACCCTTTATACTACAACTTACCCAGAACCAGACCCTTTATACTACAACTTACCCAGAACCAGACCCTTTATACTACAACTTACCCAGAGCCAAACCCTTTATACTACAACTTACCCAAAACCAAACCCTTTATACTACAACTTACCCAGAGCCAAACCCTTTATTCTACAACTTACCCAGGATCCCCAGGTGTTGCATGTCTGCTGATCTCTCCTTCTGTTTGGTGAATTTATTGTTGGTGAACTCCCTGTACACAACCTTCTTGTACATGGAGCCGATGAACTTACCCTGTTTATCAATGAAAGCATTTCCTGGACTGGAGACAAAGAAAACATACTGATACTGATGTATTGTAGATCCATGTCTCAAACATGGAACACAAATGTTTCTAGGGTTATGGCTGGGGTTAGGGTTATGGCTGCGGTTAGGGTTATGGCTGCGGTTAGGGTTGAGCTGGGGTTAGGGTTGAGCTGGGGTTAGGGTTGGGCTGGGGTTAGGGTTGAGCTGGGGTTAGGGTTATGGCTGCGGTTAGGGTTGAGCTGGGGTTAGGGTTATGGCTGGGGTTAGGGTTGAGCTGGGGTTAGGGTTGAGCTGGGGTTAGGGTTGGGCTGGGGTTAGGGTTATGGCTGCGGTTAGGGTTGAGCTGGGGTTAGGGTTGAGCTGGGGTTAGGGTTGAGCTGGGGTTAGGGTTGAGCTGGGGTTAGGGTTGAGCTGGGGTTAGGGTTGAGCTGGGGTTAGAGTTATGGCTGCGGTTAGGGTTGAGCTGGGGTTAGGGTTGAGCTGGGGTTAGGGTTGAGCTGGGGTTAGGGTTGAGCTGGGGTTAGGGTTGAGCTGGGGTTAGGGTTATGGCTGGGGTTAGGGTTATGGCTGGGGTTAGGGTTATGGCTGGGGTTAGGGTTATGGCTGGGGGCTTGTAGGGTTATGGCTGGGGTTAGGGTTATGGCTGGGGTTAGGGTTATGGCTGGGGTTAGGGTTATGGCCGGGGTTAGGGTTGAGCTAGGGCTGTGGACATGAAGCTATAGTTAGGGTTAGTGTTGAAAAATTCGGAACTTTCAATAAATTCCCTAGTTTTCCCGAAATCCCGGTTGGAGGTTTCTAGAATCAGGAGAGAATAAACAGAAAATCCGTAATCCTCCAACCATGATTTCTGGAAAACTAGGGAATTTATTGAAAGTTCCAGGAATTTTGTAACCCTAGTTAGGGTTATGGCTGGGGTTAGGGTTATGGCTGGGGTTAGGGTTATGGCTGGGGTTAGGGTTATGGCCGGGGTTAGGGTTGAGCCGGGGTTATGGCTGGGGTTAGGGTTATGGCTGGGGTTAGGGTTATGGCTGGGGTTAGGGTTATGGCTGGGGTTAGGGTTATGGCTGGGGTTAGGGTTATGGCTGGGGTTAGAGTTATGGCTGGGGTTAGGTTATGGCTGGGGTTAGGGTTATGGCTGGGGTTAGGGTTATGGCTGGGGTTAGGGTTATGGCTGAGCCGGGGTTAGGGTTATGGCTGGGGTTAGTGTTATGGCCGGGGTTATGGTTGAGCCGGTGTTAGGGTTGAGCTGGGGTTAGGGTTAAGCTGGGGTTAGGGTTGGGCTGGGGTTGTGGACATGAAGCTACGGTTAGATTACCTCTGTGTGAGGCCATGGTACATCTCCTGTTCCCAAGTCCGGTTGGGGGAGTAGTCCCAGTCTATCTCCATGGCAGCAATGTAGTAGGTCTTCGAGTGGAGCATGATCTCTGACTGCCTGTTGAACATACTACACTTCTGCACAGTGTAGTTGGCCCTCATACCACCCTGGTAATGGTCCGTCGTCTTGCACACCACCTCAAACTGACCTGGAGGGGGGGAAACAAATGCATTGTCTGTCATTATAATTTGTTTTAATTGATTTGCAATTAGAACAGAAGTAAACATTTACGATTCTGTCTTTCTGTCTGCCCCTCCTTCCATCCATCTCTCCATTAGTCCATCCGCCCATCCCTCTATTCATCCATCCACTCACCCACTCATCCATCCATCCTTCCTTCCATTCATTCCTCCATGCATCCATCCATCTCTCCATTAGTCCATCTGCCCATCCCTCTATTCATCCATCCACTCACCCACTCATCCATCCATCCTTCCTTCCATTCATTCCTCCATGCATCCATCCATCTCTCCATTAGTCCATCTGCCCATCCCTCTATTCATCCATCCACTCACCCACTCATCCATCCATCCATTCATTCCTCCATGCATCCCTCCATCCATAATGTGTCTTACCCATGCTGTCTGGCTCCATCATGACAGTGTGGGAGATGTGAGGGAACACGTTCATGACGTCTCTGCGTGTCTCTCTGTAGATGAACCTGTTCCCTTCAAAGTATAGGCCGTGGATATCAGCCTCCGAGCCCAGGCCAGACAGGTGCCAAGACACCTTGTCCCCCTTACACATGGTCAGCCCTGGAAGGTTCCCATACATGTAGCCATTGATCGCTGTGGGAACAGGAAATGGAAAAGTTAGTGCCCTACAGAAGACCAGTGAGAGGTTGAAACGTGTTAGGTTGTTGGTAACTGCTCTGTGTTTTGGTGTTTACTTTTTTTTTTTATCCATAGGGAAATCCCATTACAATATAGGCTTTTTGAAAGTAACTGAGAAGGAATGAGTTTAATTACAACTTTGCCAAAGATGTACATGTTTTGTAGCTGAATTAGCATCAGTTGAACACGTTTCCATGATAGATCAGTGTTCTAAGGCTGTGTTTACACAAGCAGCCCAATTCTGATCTATTTCCACTAATTTGGTCTTTTGACCAATCAGATCAGCTATTTTACAAATAGTTGAGTAAAAGACTAGAACTGGGCTGCGTGTGTGAACAAAGCCTAAAAGACTCACAGTGCATTTTGTTAGATTCCTGGAAGTCCTCGTCCTCCTTGTTGACAGTTTTGGGAGCCTTGGTAAACTGGTTAATGTTGTCATCCAGGAACCAGCTCAGGTTCTCATCAAACACTGTAGCCAGAATGTGAAACTCCTTGTTGACGTTTTTCTGAAATGGGAAATAAATAAACGTGAAAATATTTGATGTGAGTGCTCTGTCTGTATTTGACCTTTTTCTAATGCCAAGTCAGCTGATGAACACATTACAGATTCAATATTTCAACACACTGACAATAAAGGTATTCAATCCAATTCCATTTCTTTACCTGTTTCCCTTTTTTGAGGGTCTTTTTTTTGCAGACCAGGAGGGGTCCAACAAGGCCGGAGCTGGTGTCTTTCACAGGATCCACGGCTGAGTAGTAGAAGTATGTAATGCAGTCTGCATCGTCCGCCACCGGCCCGCCACCCTTAGGGACCACCCACTCATAGGTGTGGGTGGTGCCTGGTTTGACCAGCGCTGCCGGGGGAGGGGTTACAGTTCCTGGAGGGTAGGGGTTAGAGGTTAATAAGATAAAGATTCCATGGCTTGGTGATTAGTTTTAATAAACGGTCTGTGTTATGGCAAAAACAGAAGGACCAGGATTAGAGCTGTCCCAGAAAACATGCCCACATTGGCACCACGTGGGCCCAATGCGGGCTAAAATATTGGCCCCATCTAGGCTGTCTACATTGGGCCGATGCGCCTTTGCTATTTTAATAGGAATTTATTTATAATATATTTATTACAATTTAATTCAATGCATAAATTTCATAATTTTACAAGCCTTCGAGGTGTTTAAGGAACGTGTTAGATTTGGTTGTCTTTCTGATACAATATATCGTGCATATACGCATATACACTGCATATACGCATACACACTGCATATACACTGCATATACGCATACACACTGCATATACACTGCATATACGCATACACACTGCATATACGCATACACACTGCATATACGCATACACTGCATATACGCATACACACTGCATATACACTGCATATACGCATACACACTGCATATACGCATACACACTGCATATACGCATACACTGCATATACGCATACACACTGCACACTGCATACCCACTGCATATACGTCATACACACTGTCATATACACTGCATATACACATATGCATTCCTAATATTGAGTTGCACAATTTCATAATTTTACAAGCCTTCGAGGTGTTTAAGGAACGTGTTAGAGTTGTCTTTCTGATACAATATATCGTGCATATACGCACCACTGCATATACGCATACACACTGCATATCACTGCATATACGCATACACACTGCATATACGCATACACACTGCATATACACTGCATATACGCATACACACTGCATATACGCATACACACTGCATATACGCATACACTGCATATACGCATACACACTGCACACACTGCATACACACTGCATATACGCATACACACTGCATATACACTGCATATACACATATGCATTCCTAATATTGAGTTGCACCCTCTTTTTGCCCTCAGAACAGCCTCAATTCGTCAGGTCATGGACTACAAGGTGTCGTGGAAAGCGTTCCACAGGGATGCTGGCCCATGTTGGCTGGATGTACTTTGAGTGGCGGACCATTCTTGATACACATGGGAAACTGTTGAGCTTTTTAAACCCCACAGCGTTGCAGTTCTTGACAGACTCAAACCGTGTGTGCCTGGCACCTACTGTACTACCAGACCCCGTTCAAACAGTGTGTGCCTGGCACCTACTGTACTACCAGACCCCGTTCAAACAGTGTGTGCCTGGCACCTACTGTACTACCAGACCCCGTTCAAACAGTGTGTGCCTGGCACCTACTGTACTACCAGACCCCAAACAGTTCAAACAGTGTGTGCCTGGCACCTACTGTACTACCAGACCCCGTTCAAACAGTGTGTGCCTGGCACCTACTGTACTACCAGACCCGTTCAAACAGTGTGTGCCTGGCACCTACTGTACTACCAGACCCCGTTCAAACAGTGTGTGCCTGGCACCTACTGTACTACCAGACCCCGTTCAAACAGTGTGTGCCTGGCACCTACTGTACTACCAGACCCCATTCAAACAGTGTGTGCCTGGCACCTACTGTACTACCAGACCCCGTTCAAACAGTGTGTGCCTGGCACCTACTGTACTACCAGACCCCGTTCAAACAGTGTGTGCCTGGCACCTACTGTACTACCAGACCCCGTTCAAACAGTGTGTGCCTGGCACCTACTGTACTACCAGACCCCGTTCAAATGCACTTCAATATGTTGTCTTGCCCATTCACCCTATGAATGGCACACATACACAATCCATGCCTCAATTGTCTCAAGGCTTAAAAATCTTTCTTTAACCTGTCTTCTCCACTTCATCTACACTGATTTGAGGTGGATTTAACAAGTGACATCAATAAGGGATCATAGCTTTCACCTGGATTCACCTGGTCAGTCTATGTCATGGAAACAGCAGGTGTTCCTAATGTTTTGTACACTTTAAAAAATATATATATTATTTTCTTTTTTTAAACAAGATGTGAGATGCACTTATTTAAAGGGGCAATCAACAGTTGAAACAATAACAGCGAAACAATAGTAAATCCAAGGGATGGGGCTGGAGAAATGTGAACATTCTCAAATTCATGTTTTGAGGCTACACAGTGTTTGTTTATATTTACTTTGTTTACAAACAAAGGAGTAAAACAATCTTATATTTTAGGTTCTGATGGGTTCGACCGTTGAACTAAGATCATGAGGCATTTATAAGTTATGTTCTTGAAGAATCAATGAGAACCTACAGTAGCGTTCATTTATAAGTCCAAACATTGAGGTAGTAACTACAGATTGCCCCTTTAGGAACTTTTTAAAGACTGCATCATTGACAGTGTACAAGATCGAAAAACATTGGCCATCACACAACAGAACACAGACACTCAGTAAAATAAAGTGTGAGAACTGTGTGCAAACCACACCCTAAAATATTAAAATGAGCCCCTGCTTTTAGCTGGACTTGGTGTGGGCTAGCTCCTATTGGGCTGGTGTGGGCTAGCCCCTATTGGGTTGGTGTGGGCTAGCCCCTATTGGGTTGGTGTGGGCTAGCCCCTATTGGGTTGGTGTGGGCTAGCCCCTATTGGGTTGGTGTGGGCTAGCCCCTATTGGGTTGGTGTGGGCTAGCCCCTATTGGGTTGGTGTGGGCTAGCCCCTATTGGGCTGGTGTGGGCTAGCCCCTATTGGGCTGGTGTGGGCTAGCCCCTATTGGGCTGGTGTGGGCTGGGGCTGGTGGGGCTAGCCCCTATTGGGCTGGTGTGGGCTAGCCCCTATTGGGTTGGTGTGGGCTAGCCCCTATTGGGTTGGTGTGGGCTAGCCCCTATTGGGTTGGTGTGGGCTAGCCCCTATTGGGTTGGTGTGGGCTAGCCCCTATTGGGTTGGTGTGGGCTAGCCCCTATTGGGTTGGTGTGGGCTAGCCCCTATTGGGTTGGTGTGGGCTAGCCCCTATTGGGCTGGTGTGGGCTAGCCCCTATTGGGCTGGTGTGGGCTAGCCTCTATTGGGCTGGTGTGGGCTAGCCCCTATTGGGTTGGTGTGGGCTAGCCTGTGCTGGGCTTGGTGTGGTCTAGTCTGGGCTGGGCTTGGTGTGGTCTAGTCTGGGCTGGGCTTGGTGTGGGCTAGGCTGGGCTTGGTGTGGGCTAGGCTGGGCTTGGTGTGGGCTAGTCTGGGCTGGGCTTGGTGTGGGCTAGCATGGGCTGGGCTTGGTGTGGGCTAGCCTGGGCTGGGCTTGGTGAGGGCTAGCCTGTGCTGGGCTTGGTGTGGGCTAGCCTGTGCTGGGCTTGGTGTGGGCTAGCCTGTGCTGGGCTTGGTGTGGGCTAGCCTGTGCTGGGCTTGGTGTGGGCTAGCCTGGGCTGAGCTTGGTGTGGGCTAGCATGTGCTGGGCTTGGTGTGGGCTAGCATGTGCTGGGCTTGGTGTGGGCTAGCATGTGCTGGGCTGGCCCATGTTGAGGTGGTGTGGGCTAGTCTGTGTGAAAGGTTGGTGTAGGCGATCCCGTGTTGGGCTGATGTGGGATTGGTGTAAGCTAGCCTGTGCTGAGCTTGTTGTGGGCTAGCCCAATGTTGGGCTGGTGTGGGCTAGGCCGTGCCCATCTTGCCAACCAAAAAGCCACACGGGGCCAATGGGGTCATGTTTTCTGGGTATCTTTCTCTGAGACTGCCCTTCTCTGTGTCAAGACTGCCCTTCTCTGTGTCAGGGAGGCTCTCTGCCAAAGCTGACTTTCTCTCCTCTGTTCTCATCCACCTAAATCTATCTGCTGCCTTCGACACCGTGAACCATCAGATCCTCCTCTCCACCCTCTCAGGGCTGGACGTCTCAGGCTCTGCACACTCCTGGATTGCGTCCTACTTGGCAGACCTCTCCTAGCAGATGACGTGGAGAGGATCTGTGTCTGCACCATGTACTCTCACGTGTCCCAAGGCTCGGGTTCTAGGCCCTCTGCTATTGCCTCTATACACCAAGTAACTCAGCCCTATCATATCTTCACATGGTGAGGAATACCTTTCGTGAACTAACGCTTTACTTTTTTTGTTTTTCGTCTTACTAGCTCTGACTTTGCTGATATCTACTTTTTTGAGGAAAAATGTCCTTATTATGACTGTGATATGTGGTTGTCCAACCCAGCTACAGTATCTTAACTTCACTTACTGTAAGTCACTCTGGATAAGGGTGTGTGCTAAATGACTAACATGTAAAGGTAAAATTGGGCCTACGGTCATAATATGTTCTGTGCTTATTCTGGGCAGGTGTAAATGTGTGTACACTGCCAGCAGGACTCAGTAACTAACCAGCCACTACTGTAGCTAATGTCCTAGGTTCCACTGTCAGACCACTGAATATAGACTTTTAGACTTTACACTGTGGATGTCTAGCATCACTACCTAGCAAGAGCAAATTAAGTGACATTGTTTAGTTTTATTTGGACCGAGTTTGGTGAGAGAAAGATGCTGGTGACCAAACATAAAACATCCCTGGCCAGCTGGCCGGGTCCCCACCTCTTCCTCAGTGTGGCTGAACACCTGCAGGAACTGGATACCAGGGTTTGGGGTCAATTCTATTTAAATTCCAGTCAATTCAGAAAGTAAGGGCTCAATTCAATCCGTAGTGCTGAAGATCTGTGCTGTAGCATAATTTCCATTTAAAGGTAATTTTCGATTGAGCTGACATATACAGCGTTTACAATGAATGCAGAGTCTCCGCGAATGATGGCACACTACCTTTAAATTTATATCACGCTGTAGCGCCGATCATTAGTGCTACGGATTGAATGGGGCCCATTGAAAAGCATTAAATAAAGTTGGAACTCCAATTGACTGGCATTGAAATGAAATTGACCCTTGCTGGATACTGTAGTTCTATAAAAAAAAAAAAATTAAAAAGGCATAAATGAGCATACTTACTCGTCTCCTTCTTGATTTCTCTGAGTTTTTTGGCAGTGTAGGATTCTGTGAAAGCATTACGAGCGTTAATTGATGGTAATGAGACGTTTGTCACTGAAAGGAAAACATTTTTTACAACAAAAATAATAAACGGTGCTGTCTTGAAAAAAAAAAGGAGTCTCGCACTCTGGGAGCTCAGATGTAAATAATTGTGTAACCAACGTTTGGACAGACAAACTGTCCTCATCAGGGTGTTGACTCTTAACATGTAATTAATAATCATCACTCGTGTTTTACAACCTCTAACCTTCCAGTTCGTTATAGTAGAGAGTCCCTGACTGCTCGACGTTGTACTGCACTCCATGTGGCTGCACGGAGAACGGACGGCTGGCCTTGTTCTTAAACACCACCTTGATGGTGTCTTCCTCCTCGGCCCTGATCACAGGACCTGCAACACACACGGCAGCCATTCAGTCATTAATACATTTGTAGAAATATGCAATTTAGCAGTCGCTTTTATCCAAAGTAACAAAAAGTATGCATGCATTAAAAAATAAAAATAAACTTTTGGGTATCGATCCCACTATCCAAGTCTTGCCATGATCTACCATGTATTATAAACTGGGTGGTTCAAGCCCTGAATGCTGATTAGCTGACAGCCATGGTATATCAGACTGTATACCACGGGCATGACGAAACATATTTTTTACTGCTCTAATTACATTGGTAACCAGTTTTATAATAGCAGTAAGGCACCTCGGAGATTTGGCCAATATACCACAGCTAAGGGCTGTATCCAGGCACTCCGCGTTGCGTCGTGCTGAGAACAGCCCACAGCTCTGGTATATTTCCCATAACCACAAACCTCCGGGGTGTCATTGCTTAAATCTACAGAGGACCCACTACAAGACTAGTGGGATAGTTCTCCTACTCCCGGAGCAACAGAATCAACCTGCAGTATGAATGAACTACAGTGACTAGTGGGATAGTTCTCCTACTCCCGGAGCAACAGAATCAACCTGCAGTATGAATGAACTACAGTGACTAGTGAAAGTCTACACATCCATTGCATAGTCTTCACATTTTATAAATGACCTCTAAAAAGGGATTCAATTGGATTTACAGAGTTAGAGGCATAAATATCACCAAAAATGCTAACCACCCATGTTATTGGTGAGAGGTTAGCATGTTTTCGGGGTATGATCTTTGTGCCTCTGTAACTTTCTCTCTCATCATTATTCATGATTCATTCATGATTATCTGTATTATCTGTAGTCAGGGAGGCATCCACATTAATGTGAAAGCGTTCAGAAACATATTCTGTTCTTATTTACAATAAAAAGTGACTCCAAAATGACACAATTCATTATTACCCAATAATTTCTATTTTTTTAATATTTTTTTTGATTGAACCTCTATTTAACTAAGCAAGTCAGTTAAGAACAAATTCTTATTTGCAATGATGGCCTACCAAAAGGCCTCCTGCGGGGACAGGGGCCTGGGATTAAAAAAATATTTAAAAAGTACAATATAAATATAGGACAAAACACACATCACAACAAGAGAGACAACATTACCTAAAGAGAGACCTAAAGACAACAAAATAGCAAGGCAGCAACACATGACAGCACAGCATGGTAGCAACACAACATGACAACAACATGGTAGCAACACAACATGGTACAAACATTGTTGGGCACAGACAACAGCACAAAGGGCAAGAAGGTAGAGACAATCAATACATCACACAAAGCAGCCACAACTGTCTGTAAGATTGTCCATGATTGAGTCTTTGAATGAAGAGATTGAGACAAAACTGTCCAGTTGAGTGTTTGTTGCAGCTCGTTCCAGTCGCTAGCTGTAGCGAACTGGAAAGAGGAGCCACCCATTGATGTGTGTGCTTTGGGGACCTTTAACAGAATGTGACTGGCAGAACAGGTGTTGTATGTGGAGGATGAGGGCTGCAGTAGATATCTCAGATAGGGGGGAGTGAACAGGTGTTGTAAGTGGAGGATGAGGGCTGCAGTAGGTATCTCAGATAGGGGGGAGTGAGGCCTTAGAGGGTTTTATAAATAAGCGTCAACCAGTGGGTCTTGCGACGGGTATACAGAGATGACCAGTTTACAGAGGAGTATAGAGTGCATTGATGTGCAGTGATGTGTCCTATTAGGAGCATTGGTGACAAATCTGATGGCCGAATGGTAAAGAACATCTAGCCGCTCGAGAGCACCGTTACCTGCCGATCTATAAATTACTTTTCATAATCTAGCATGGGTAGGATGGTCATCTGAATCAGGGTTAGTTTGGCTGCTGAGGTGAAAGAGGAGCAATTACAATAGAGGAAACCAAGTCTAGATTTAACTTTAGCCTGCAGCATTGATATGTGCTGAGAGAAGGACAGTGCACTGTCTAGCCATGCTCCCAAGTATTTGTATGACTACCTCAAGCTCTAAACCCTCAGAGGTAGTAATCACACTTGTGGGGAGAGGGGCATTCCTCTTACCAAACCACATGACCTTTGTTTTGGAGGTGTTCAGAAAAAGGTTAAGGGCAGAGAAAGCTTGTTGGACACTAAGAAAGCTTTGTTGTAGAGCATTTAACACAAAATACTGGGAGGGCACAGCATTAGGCACAACATAATCCAAAGCACAACCAAAACAAACTGCAAATGCATCCGACAAGTTTGTAGAATCACATGCTTGATGTGTATTTAGTCATTGCGTGCTAGGAATATGGGACCAAATACAACATTTTTAACTACTAGTGAATTTGTCCGAATAGTAATGACACCTGCAAATGGGGGGGCATAAAGTGCTTTAATTTCTATAGAGCAAAAAAATATATTTAAGAAAATACTCTGAAGTTAAAGGAGTGTCTATTTTTTTCATCAAAATTGTTCAAGCTCAGGGCCTCCTGGGTGGCGCAGTGGTCTAAGGCCCTGCATTGCAGTGCTAGCTGTGCCACCAGAGACTCTGGGTTTGCGCCCAGGCTCTGTCGCAGCCGGCCGCGACTGGGAGGTCCGTGGGGCGACGCACAATTGGCCTAGCGTCGTCCGGGTTAGGGAGGGTTTGGCCGGTAGGGATATCCTTGTCTCATCACGCACTAGCGACTTCTGTGGCGGGCCGGGCGCAGTGCACACTAGTCGCCAGGTGCACGGTGTTTCCTCCGACACATTGGTGCGGCTGGCTTCCGGGTTGGATGCGCGCTGTGTTAAGAAGCAGTGCGGCTTGATTGGGTTGTGTTTCGGAGGACGCATGACTTTCGACCTTCGTCTCTCCCGAGCCCGTACGGGAGTTGTAGCGATGAGACAAGATAGTAACTACTAACAATTGGATACCATGAAATTGGGCTAAAAATAATAATAATAATACATTTGGTTGGGAATTATTGATGGACAGAAATATTAAAACCTTGTCTGTAATTTTCAAGCAGATTTAAGTCAGGACTGACTTAAACAAGAGCATAATAATTGATTGGACTAAATTGTTTTGGTATTGTTTTTGGTATCTTTAAGTTTGTTTTCAGTGTATTACACTAAACTTTGTTGATTTGATGATGTTTAAGTTGAAATGGTGCTGAAATAGTGGAGTCAGGGCTCCTGTTGTCTTTGTGCTGACTTGTGGGTAACTCTGAGGTTGTAAATCAGTAGTTGTTCAGTAAACTGTTGAAAAGATTAACTTGCGTGACCACGCTGCAGGTCATATAACTGTTTGTTACATGCAATATTTGCTTTGTGGACTTCACCACAGATGTTGCTCTTTTGGTTTTGTGATGAAACAAACATACGTGTAGTTTAATTGATTCTGCCACTGTGTGACTGCTGTCTTTTTGTTGTCACAGCCTTGTTGTATATCATGGTGGCATGTGAATGAATGGGTTGAAGAGCAAACGCCGCAAATATCACAACAGATTTAATATGGTATTTTTACTGGCTTGGCTTGGCTTCCTCAGTGATTTTACCCACGCACCGCTACTGCTGATTTACACCTTTTGGAAAGCCCTTCTGGTGTGTCTTTGGCATAAAAATTGGTGTAATTGTCCCTGGGCTTTGCTCCTTTCATATTTCTTCTGATCCTGACAAACTCCCCAGTCCCTGCAAATGACAAGCATACCCATAACATGATGCTGCCACCCCAATACTTGAAAATACAGAGGGTTTCACACTGTGTTGTATTGGATTTGACCCAAACCTGTCGTTAATGTCTTTGCCATGTTGTCTTGCAGTACCTCTTAACGGCCTTGTTGCACACAGAATGGATGATTTGGAGTGGAATTTTTAACACAGGCTTGTGGCATTTATCATGTTATGGGTATGCTTGTCACCAGCAGGGGAGTTTGTTAGGATAAAAATACATATGAAAGGAGCAAAGCCCAGGTAAGTAGTTAAAATCCGCCTCAGTCTTTTGATTTTGAAAAAAATCTATGAATATATGTTTCCCTAAGAGTTTTTCTAACATTACTCAAAATTATTCACAGCCGTAATGGCTGTCAACAGTGCATCCACCAAGTATTAACTCAGGGATGTGGAGACATCAAATAAAATGTTATTTGTCACATGCTTGGTAAACAACAGGTATAGACGAACAGTGAAATGCTGACTTACATGCCCTTTCCCAACAATGCAGAGAGAAAGAAAATAGAAAAAGAAAAGTAATACCTCGTAATAATAAATACACAGTGAGTATAACTTGGCTCTATTACATGGGGTACCAGTACAGAGTCGAAGTGCAGGGGTACGAGGTGATTGAGGTAGACACTGTATGTACATATAACTAGGAGTTATACTGTATGTACATATATGTATGTACATATAACTAGGAGTAATACTGTATGTACATATAACTAGGAGTAATACTGTATGTACATATAACTAGGAGTAAAGTGACATGATAAACAGTAGCAGCAGCAGATGTGATGAGTTTAAAAAAGTTAGTGCAAAAACGGTCAATGCAGATCGTTTGGTTAGCTATTTGGTTAACTATTTAACTAACTATTTAGCAGGCTTATGGCTTGGGGTTTGAAGCTGTTCAGGGTCCTGTTGGTCCTGCATTGGTACCACTTGCCGTGCGATTGCAGAGAGAACAGTCTATGACTTGGGTGACAGGAGTATTTGACCATTTTTAGGGCCTTCCTCTGACACCGCCTGGTATATAGATCCTGGATGGCAGGGAGCTCTGCCCCAGTGATGTACTTGGCCGTACGCACTACCCTCTGTGGCGCCTTGCCAAGCAGTCACCATACCAGGCGGTGATGCAGCCAGTCAAGATGCTCTCAATGGTGCAGCTGTATAACTTTTTGAGGATCTGAGGACCCATTCTCAATCTTTTCAGCGTCCTGAGGGGAAAGAGGCATTGCCATGCCTTCTTTACGACTGTGTTGGTGTGTGTCGACCATGATAGATCCTTAGTGATTTCAACACTGAGGAACTTGAAGCTCTCGACCCGCTCAACTTCAGCCCGTCGATTTGAATGATCAATCAATACATCCTATTTTTTATTTTTTATTCATTTGGACAGTTTTATATAATTTTTCTTTCACTTTGAAAATGTGGAGTAGGTTGTGTAGATCGATAGAAAAAAATTAGAATGTAATCCCTTTTTTAGATTTAATTTCAAGGCAGCATAATGTGAAGACAGTGCAAGAGGTGTGTAGTACATTACCCAGAATCCCTAGGTGCAACTCCTCAGGTGTTCTCTCCTTTTGCACGGTGAAGGTGTTGTCTGTGTACTCCTTGTACTGGACCTTCTTATATTTCCCGCCAATACGATCGTTACCCCTCTGGAAAAACGTCTCTGAATCACTGAGGACATTCAGGAGGGACAAAGAACATGGTACCAGTCAGATCAGCACCAATACAAGACCAGAAAACAACCCCCTTCAGTCCGTTTCTATATTTTTTGGGGGGACCAGGTTTAAATTGGTAATGGGCAATAGTTACGCACTCAAAAATCCCGTTTCAACTCAAAACAAGTTCTCCCAAACCACAGACGACAGTGATGTTACTGACCCATCTGTGTTCAGAGGTTTCCCTGTGCCGTGGTTGACCTGTGAAGGGGCATAGTCCCACAGCACCTCCTCGGCAGCGATGAAGTACTCCCTCACCTCCCCATTGGGCCGCGGCTTGTGGACGGCAGGGAAACACTTCTTGACCTCGAAGAGGGCCTGCATGCCCGCTGAGGTGGAGGAAATCACAGGAAGACTATCACTTTATCCTATTGGACACAGACGTCAGTTTAACATCTAGTTTTGATTGACATTTGATTGAATTGTCAACTAATGTGAAATCAACCAAAAAATGTCACCATGTCGTTGAATTTAGGTTCAAAGTTGGGCGAAGAAAGGATATTCCTTTACACTGAGGAACTTTTTGCAAATCCAATCAGTTTTCCTCGTTGATTCAACGTCATCGCATTGAATTGTTTTTTGAAGTCATGTGGAAACGGCGTTGATTCAACCGGTTTGTGTCCATTAACTCGGACTCTGGCAAATAAAATGTTCACTCTGTGGCATGTCTTGTAACTTGTTGGGAAGTTGTTGTACTACCCTCTGATTGGCTGTCTATCTGGGCCCTAAGAATCTCGGAGTAGGTGATTCATTTTAACCTTCTAGATCTTTATTATTAATAGCATATGGCAAGGGAACACCTGGTCCTACATTGGTTCAGCAGCCTATTCTCTGAGATGCTTATTGGATACAGTCCCTGGCTTGTGAAATACATACATACCCATTAGGTGGTCGTTGACCTGGCAGCTCAGCAGCCAGTGACCAGGGTTGTCAGCAGTCATCTCCACATTGGTGAATGTGGCTGGGAACAAGCTGACCGCGTCAGTGTGGTGACCAAGGTTGGTCAGGATCTGGCCATGAAAGAACACTGAATGGATGTCCACCTCATTGCCCATGCCGATCAGGTGCCAGTGGATCTTGTTTCCGACACACATGCTCAGGTCAGGCAGGTTGCCGTACACAAAGCCATTGATCGCTGCAAAACAGTGGACACACTATGTTAGTGGCCTATGATCTCATAGGCTTTGTGCGTTGTTTAGCGCGTGTGTGTGTGTGTGTGTGTAAGTGTTATTTACGTTAATAATCTCACAGTGCATCAGGTTGCTCTCCTGGAAGGCTTCATCATCTTTGTCTACTTTAGTTATGGGTTGTTGTGGGCTGTTGGCTGCTGGTGATGGTTGTTGTGGGCTGTTGGCTGCTGTTGATGGCTGTTGTGGGCTGTTGGCTGCTGTTGATGGCTGTTGTGGGCTGTTGGCTGCTGTTGATGGCTGTTGTGGGCTATTGGCTGCTGTTGATGGCTGTTGTGGGCTGTTGGCTGCTGTTGATGGCTGAGTGCAGTAGGTCTTGATGTTGTCGTCCAGGTACCAGCTCATGTTCTCGTCCGACACGGTGAACATCAGGACGTACGAGTAGTCTGCTGCCTTGTCACCATAGACATCCAGGGTACCTGCGCATCTCAGAAATAAACATCCATGTACATGATGACATACTATGGCCTTTATGACACAGGGAGATGGTGTGTGTTCTCTCTTCTGTAACCTCTTCTGTCGCCACAATGGGCTAATAACACTATACATAAAACTCAAATATATATATTTTTTTTTAAACATTTTTGTATTTTTATTTAACCTTCATTTAACTAGGCAAGTCAGTTAAGAACAAATTCTTATTTACAATGACGGCCTTACGTCGGCCAAACCTGGACGACGCTGGGCCTATGGGACTTCCAATCACGTCCGGTTGTGATACAGCCTGGAATCTAACCAGGGTGTCTGTAGTGATGCCTCAAGCACTGAGATACAGTGCCATAGATCGCTGTGCCACTCGGGGGCTCCAGTGGTGCAACATGTTGTTGTTCAAAACCAGATCAGACCTCCTACTGTACATAACCAGCGTTTAGGTGCCCGATAAGAAGCCTGTACCTTTTTTACAGATGATGAGGGGTCCAACAAGTCCTGAGGCGATGTCTTGAGGTGCGTGGAGGTGGGAGTGATAGGCGCGTGCCAGGCAGTTGGTGTCATCCTTGGTGGGGGCGTGGGTGTCGCTCAGGACCCACACGTAAGTGTAGCTCTTCCCAGGATCCACCCGGTCGTCATGTTTCTCCGCATCTGTCGTCTCGTCCGGGTACAAAGCACCTGGCAATATGGGAGTTATCTGGATCAGTGACTGACTTCAATATGGGAGTTATCTGGATCAGTGACTGACTTCAATATGGGAGTTATCTGGATCAGTGACTGACTTCAATATGGGAGTTATCTGGATCAGTGACTGACTTCAATATGGGAGTTATCTGGATCAGTGACGGACTTCAATATGGGAGTTATCTGGATCAGTGACTGACTTCAATATGGGAGTTATCTGGATCAGTGACTGACTTCAATATGGGAGTTATCTGGATCAGTGACTGACTTCAATATGGGAGTTATCTGGATTAGTGACTGACTTCAATATGGGAGTTATCTGGATCAGTGACTGACTTCAATATGGGAGTTATCTGGATCAGTGACTGACTTCAATATGGGAGTTATCTGGATCAGTGACTGACTTCAATATGGGAGTTATCTGGATCAGTGACTGACTTCAATATGGGAGTTATCTGGATCAGTGACTGACTTCAATATGGGACTTATCTGGATCAGTGACTGACTTCAATATGGGAGTTATCTGGATCAGTGACTGACTTCAATATGGGAGTTATCTGGATCAGTGACTGACTTCAATTTGTCTTGGGGAGGGGGGAGTGTATTTTCACACTTTATTGAGATAGTATGTAAATATGATGGGGATACAGGCAGGTGGGAAAAGTGGACGCAGGGATTGAATCCCGGTCCCCATCATGTGACTTGTGCCAGGAGTATTACCCACCTCACCCCACTCACTACAGGATTCACATTAGAGGGTGTCACTCCCACTCACTACAGGATTCACATTAGAGGGTGTCACTCCCACTCACTACAGGATTCACATTAGGTGTCACTCCCACTCACTATAGGATTCACATTAGAGGGTGTCACTCACACTCACTACAGGATTCACATTAGAGGGTGTCACTCACACTCACTACAGGATTCACATTAGAGGGTGTCACTCACACTTAGAGGGTGTCACTACTAGGATTCACATTAGAGGGTGTCACTCCCACTCACTACAGGATTCACATTAGAGGGTGTCACTCCCACTCACTACAGGATTCACATTAGAGGGTGTCACTCCCACTCACTACAGGATTCACATTAGAGGGTGTCACTCCCACTCACTACAGGATTCACATTAGAGGGTGTCACTCCCACTCACTACAGGATTCACATTAGAGGGTGTCACTCCCACTCACTACAGGATTCACATTAGAGGGTGTCACTCCCACTCACTACAGGATTCACATTAGAGGGTGTCACTCCCACTCACTACAGGATTCATATTAGAGGGTGTCACTCCCACTCACTACAGGATTCACATTAGAGGGTGTCACTCACACTCACTACATTCATACGATTCACATTAGAGGGTGTCACTCACACTCACTACATTCATACGATTCACATTAGAGGGTGTCACTCACACTCACTACATTCATACGATTCACATTAGAGGGTGTCACTCACACTCACTACATTCATAAGATTCACATACCATAATCTACAGACGGCTCCACACTCCATAATTAATAGGGCAACACAATCCATCATCTCTGTTGCCTGCAGTTATGGCAAATGTCCATTTTGTCTTGGAGGTTTTGCGTTGATAATTAAATAGGATATTCTTTCCTCTATTCTACTGTTCTAGACACCTATCCACATCCACTCACCCTCATTGGTCTTGTTGTACATGATTCCATGGGAGTGGATGGAGTAGGCCCTAGTGGCCATGTTCTTCAGGTGGACCTTGATCACGTCCCCTTCCTCAGCCGACATCACAGGACCCAGGAAGCCCAGCCACTTGGGCTTGGTTATCTCCTTTGTATAGGTGGCGTCCGTGTACTGCAGGTAAACTGCTTTCTTGTACACACTGCCGATTCTCTGGGGCCCGCGCTCCAGGAACGTAGCAGCGTGTCTGTCGTGGAGTGGAGAGAGGGGGGGTTAGGAGAAGAGACATAATTACATTTATACACACGCAACAACAAAAAAGTCTACATAGTATACAATCTATATTACTTTAAAAAAAATATATGTATAAATAATGATCTAAATATTCTTACACTTTTGACAGTATTTTGTGTAGATTTTTACAATTAAATCAGTTTTAATCTCACTTTGTCACACAACAAAATGTTGAACTAGTCAAGAGGTGTGAATACTTACTGAAGACTCTGTATAATGTAGATTTTACTGTAGTATATTATACAGGAAATACTGTGTTCAATGAATTCCTAAAACCCTCCTATCATAACTTCCCAAAACTTCTACATATACAGTCTGTGTGTGTGTATATATATATATACAGTACGCCCTAAATATATTCTATTATATTTTATTACTTCTTCATGACAGTTGTACTGAATTACTCACTCATCTTCCTTCAGAAGTTTGTTGAGGATGATGTTTTTCCCAGTGGGAGCGTAATCCCACTGAATCTCCCGAATCCCAATAAAATATTCCCGTGTGATACAGAACACAGGGATGAAGCAGCCCAGTAGAAGGAACAGGCTCGCTGTAGAACTCCCCATTTTGTCTCCAGACAGTCAGATGATTTTGTTATAGAACTCACAGCTTTTTATAGATACTGGGGTGATGGGTCCACACAGCCAATCACAAACAGGCAATGTGACCTCACACAAACACACACAGATGCAGAATTTCCAGACCTTTGACCTGGAGAAGACCATCGCTTATTTTCCCCAAATGGTATGTAGTACCTTATGTCTATCTGACTGCTACAAACACGTACACACACAAACATTGGTTTTACTCTCCAAGTGGGGACCAAATAAACGTATTCTCATTCAAAATCCTATTTTCCCTAACTGAACCTTAACCCCAAACCCCTAACCCTAAACTGAACCCCTAATACTAACCCTAAACTGAACCCCTGAGCCTAAAATATTATTTTTTCCTTTTGGTAACATGTCCTAAAAATGTCCTAATTTCTTTGTTTTTTTTCTTGTTTTACTATCCTTGTGAGGACTTTTGGAACTTTAAAGGCTAGTAAAGTTAGACAACAAACACTGGCCACTCTGTACATGATTCCATTGTTACTTTGTCTACCAAATCCACAAAGAGAGCTTTATTTCTGACAACAATGGCCAATCACATCATAGGACAATGAGTTGCTTCAGTCAATCACTGGTAAACAGACACTATTTACATAAGACCCCAAAGAGCACAGAGCATGACGAAGGGGTTTTCTGACTCAGAGAATCAACATGGTTTACAGGAATAGTCAAGGGAAATGTAATATTCGTTCTAACAAAGATATCTACAAATATTTTAGGATGTTGAGTAACCCTGGAAATATATATTTTTTAACATAAGGTATGAGGTGAGTTACGCTAGAGGACAGGGTGAGTTAAGCTGCCTACAAATTTCTGTACTAAATTTAATTTGACCACTTCCTTTTTAAAACAGGTCTATCTTTTATTTCCCAAACACAGTTCAACACAATCACAGTTTTTTGTCTTTTAATAATTTGAAGCATCTTTTAACACGGGCTTAACACCTAACAAACACAATGTACTTTTTAAACACTTTTAATATAGGCCCTGGGGTTACCTCATTTCACAGCAATAATGATTTGCGTTTTGCCTGGGAAGAAAACACTTCAATTTGCTTAACTTGCCATTGGCTCAGCTTACCCCAAGGCCATTGGCTCAGCTTACCCCAAGGCCATTGGCTCAGCTTACCCCAAGGCCATTGGCTCAGCTTACCCCAAGGCCATTGGCTCAGCTTACCCCAAGGCCATTGGCTCAGCTTACCCCAAGGCCATTGGCTCAGCTTACCCCAAGGCCATTGGCTCAGCTTACCCCAAGGCCATTGGCTCAGCTTACCCCAAGGCCATTGGCTCAGCTTACCCCAAGGCCATTGGCTCAGTTTACCCCAAGGCAAACAATTTGACTATATTTGCCAACACAGGAACAAGGATGCACTTTCATGCTAGGTTTAGGACCTCATATTGAAGGTTAATGAGACCTCAACTGATGTATAGAACAATCTTAAAAAGATCTACTTTGGTTTAGATACAAGCACCATGAAACCTCTAACACAATAAATGAATTTGACTTGGTGAAAATGTGTTTTCTGGACCTAACTTGCTTACTACTTTTTCCCCCATGTGGCTTCTTCCTTCACAGACGCCATGAAATGATGACATCTTCCTTAATATTTGGTCACGTGATTCATTTTGTGTTTCCTAGAACAACGGTGGCTCAACTTACCCTTTTGGCTCAACTTACCCCACATCTCCCCTATGGGAAATCCAACATGTCCTCACCATGTCCTCACCATGTCCTCACCATGTCCTCACCATGTCCTCACCATGTCCTCAACATGTCCTCACCATGTCCTCACGGTGGCTCAACTTACCCCACATCTCCCCTATGGGAAATCCAACATGTCCTCACCATGGGCTACTGAGGGCCAAGCAGTGATGTGAGGGGACAACAATGCAATCTAAGGTCATGCAAAAAAAAAAATCCCAATTAGTCAATGACTAACCACTTCCCCAGTCTAAAATGGGTCCGGCCCAATCTAACTAGTCAATGACAATAACCAAATCTACTTTTTGCTCTTGGACCAAATGGTTGTAGCCCAGCGTATTCCAAGTGGTGTTCAAATATTGTAGTTCTACATTTGAGCCAGATAGTGGGAGTATAACATCAGAACTATGGAAGTCTATGAAATGATGTGACAGTATGGTCCTATACCAAATCGACCCCCTAAACCCTATACCCTATGCACTTGTGGAGATATGAGAGGATTTGACAAGGTTAGCATATTGTAACAGCTCCACCTTTCCTTCTGATAGGCTAGGTGGAAGTTTCAACATATTGATTAGAAGTTGAGTGAAGGATTTAGGGGTTGATTTGTGGATTACGCCTATGACTTTAATAGCTGTCCTTGGTAAATACTCAAATAGGTATCAAAGTATACAACTTTGACAAATATAGCATGTTTACTATAAAACAAAATAGGAATAATCAGAACAATTGAAATAGAAAATACTTTTATTTAAGGCAGCACAAACGTTATAAAAATATTACAAAATGCACTAAATATATCAAATTGATTTATCTTAACATCTAGAATCTGTGAGACAATCATTTACAATACACTTCAAATGAAAACATTAATACAAAAGACAACTCTCCTACATCGACATCATTTCAACAACAAAAAATCAATGTGAAAAACTGCTTTGGATTTGCTCAAAAAAATATTTTTATCCACCAAACTTAAAACATTTTACTGCAGTGGGCTAAATCAAGGTCACAAGGTTGGTGTTTCTGGGTAGTCTTCAACAAATCTACTTTGAAACAAAAGTATACACCTCAAACACATGGTTATGGGTTTAAGACGACACCTGTACCATGTCAGATATAGAGTTTAAATGTATTACATTTTGAGTTTGCATCCCAATACTACACTTTAGATATATCACAGAAGACTAAAATATAACAAAACTGTTTGACAGGGAAACACTCCATTTTTGTTAATTTTTTAATAGTGTTTATTATTTGACTTTTTGTTGATTTCATGTCAAATTCACCTTTAGTTGACAACTCAACCAAATGTAAATCAAAACTAGATGTTGAACTGACGTCTGTGCCCAGTGTGTTAAACATAATATTTAAAAATACAGACAACAAATGGCTATTGTTGCGGTCTACAAACTTTCATCCGGTGTTTTTATAATACAGTGTTTTGTAATGAATACCATAAATTAACTGAACATTCAAACAGGTATCTCTCCCTCATACAGAGATGAGGCAGCATTCGCTTGAAAAAAAAAATCACACTTCCTGATTAGAAACCAATAAGGAGATAACAACGAGTGTCTAGGAAAGCAATGTTCCCCCGGCTGGTAATGTACACTCTCCTGTTTTATGTGTCATTTCATGGGTATGCCACTGGATCTTATGTTATATGCATACATGTGTATGTATCATGTACACGTGTGTGTGTGTGTGTGTGTGTGTGTCACATTTGTGTGTGTGTGTGTCACATTTGTGTGTGTCACATTTGTGTGTGTGTGTGTCACATTTGTGTGTGTGTGTGTGTGTCACATTTGTGTGTGTGTGTCACATTTGTGTGTGTGTGTGTGTGTCACATTTGTGTGTGTGTGTTCAGGCGTTGAGGGTATAGTCCTGTTTGTAGCAGCAGGGTCTGCAGACGGCTGTCACCAGTCCATTGATGACCTGTAGGAAACAGATGATAAACTCCAACCCACTGAGACCCAGCAGGATGGACAGCAGAGTCACGTTCCACTCCACAATGCTGACGGGATATGAACAGTTAGACCACGTCTCCTGCTCAAACAGGTACCTGTAGACAAACACAGGGGGAGAGTTGTAATTTTGTGTATATATTCTGTCGTAATGTGTATATTGTAGTGTTGTTCTATACATATTGGTTAGTATTGTTGATAATAAGTTTAGAAGTTGCGAGGTGTTAAGAACAGGCTGTTATTTCATACTACTTCAACCAGTGTTGGAGTAGTAAACTACATGTAGTTGAACATTTAACACCATTTTGCAGTAGCTTGCTGGTAGTTTAACTACATTTAAACCTACGTAGTGTTTTCAGGAGTTAAATACTTCTCTGCCATGTAGCATTGTAGCTAACTGTTGGCACTACACACTACTTTTTTTTTTGCAAAAAGAAAAGACAATACCCACATGAAAAATACTATAGTATAATATGGTAGAAATACTATACTATTTCCTGTAGTGTTTTTGCAGACTTTACTGTAGTATTTCCTGTTGTGTTTTTGTGGACTAAAGTCTGTAGAGGCACTACAGTGAATACTGTAGTAGTTACTGTAGTATACTGTAGTATTTAAAGTTAACTATAGTATAAATACCGTAGTAAAAGAGAACTGTAGTATAAACTATAGTAATGGATTTTTTTTTTGTGGATTGTAGTATAATGTTGTATTTGCTGTAGTGTTTTTACAGACATTACTGTAGTATTTACTAAAATGTTTGTGTTTTATTATATTTGAAATAGAAGTCTTTGTCCTTCAGGAAACCTACTGGAGAAATACTAAAAGAACACATTTTCTACATCCTGCAGGGAGTTAGGACTGGGATCTGAACAGGAAGTTCAGAGATCCTGTTCTTTTCTACATCCTGCAGGGAGTTAGGACTGGGATCTGAACAGGTAGTTCAGAGATCCTGTTCTTTTCTACAACCTGCAGGGAGTTAGGACTGGGATCTGAACAGGAAGTTCAGAGATCCTGTTCTTTTCTACATCCTGCAGGGAGTTAGGACTGGGATCTGAACAGGAAGTTCAGAGATCCTGTTCTTTTCTACATCCTGCAGGGAGTTAGGACTGGGATCTGAACAGGAAGTTCAGAGATCCTGTTCTTTTCTACATCCTGCAGGGAGTTAGGACTGGGATCTGAACAGGAAGTTCAGAGATCCTGTTCTTTTCTACATCCTGCAGGGAGTTAGGACTGGGATCTGAACAGGAAGTTCAGAGATCCTGTTCTTTTCTACATCCTGCAGGGAGTTAGGACTGGGATCTGAACAGGTAGTTCAGAGATCCTGTTCTTTTCTACATCCTGCAGGGAACACAATATATGGTCTATACTTGGCATGTAGGTTTTTCACTTATGGTTGCCACAAATTACGATATGTGGGAGGTGAATGGACAGGGTATATGTAAATTAAATACCACTTTTTTTGTGGATAATACTGTAGTATTTACTAGAGTGCTTTTTTTGTGTGGATAGTATTTACTAAAGTGATGTTTTTTTTCCATTTTATTTGGAATGGCAAGCCAGACAAAATTAAACATGCCTATTTATATAATGAATATGAATTTGGAGGGCAGAAATAATTTAATATTAATATCATTAGACCGCTCACTAAAGGCTTCAGTCATACAAAACATACGCTTAAATCTGAACTCGTTCTCTAACAGATTAGCTCACTCGTGTTCAAGAATGGCCTTTTCCCAATTTATTCAGATTACAACCTTTCACTTTCAGTTATTTGAAAATGAAATAATCTCCAAAATGTCACTATTTTTAAAAACAAGCCATAGAAAGTTGGTTGCAATTGCATTTTAATCCACCAGAAAAGACCGAACAAATATGACAACAAATATTATGGTTAAACTCGAATATACTAATTGATTGATTAATATACTAATTGATTGATTAATATACTAATTGATTGTGGGGTGGCAGGTAGCCTCGTGGTTAGAGCGTTGGGCCAGTAACCGAAAGGTTGCTGGATCGAATCCCTGAGCTGACTAGTAAACAGCATACAATGTGATTTTCTGGATTTTTGTTTTAGATTCCGTCTCTCACAGTTGAAGTGTACCTAAAAAAAAATTACAGACCTCTACATGCTTTGTAAGTAGGAAAACCTGCAAAATCGGCAGTGTATCAAATACTTGTTCTCCCCAGTGTATTTGTTGATCATTTATTTATTTTACCAGGTAAATTGACTGAGAACACGTTCTCATTTGCAGCAACGACCTGGGGAATAGTTACAGGGGAGAGGAGGAGGAGGATGAATGAGCCAATTGTAAACTGGGGGTTATTAGGTGACCGTGATGGTTTGAGGGCCAGATTGGGAATTTAGCCAGGACACCTGTATATGGAAATATCTGCTCTATCCGAAATTACAACCAACTAATTGCAGCTTTACCGCAAAAATGGAAGAGACAAGTGGTATGGGGAGAAAATTAGGAACTTGTCTGTTGACCCTGCATTAAAGACCACAATTGGTTAAATTGTGATAATTAAAAAAGTATACCAGTTTCATTTAAGAATCAAAAAATTGACAGCTGTGCCATACAGATCGTAAAATACACTACACGGTGCATTCGGAAAGTATTCAGACCCATTGACTTTTTGTTCCTCATCGATCTACACAAAATACCGTATGAAGACAAAGCAAAAACAGGTTTTTAGGCATTTTTGCAAAGGTATACTTTTTTTTTTTTTTAAATGTAAAAAAAATAAATACCCAATTTACATTAGTAGGCCATTTGCTACGAGACTCAAAATTGAGGTCAGGTGCATTCTGTTTCCATTGATCATCCTTGAGATGTTTCTGAAACTTGATTGGAGTCCACCTGTGGTGAATTCAATTGATTGGACATGATTTGGAAAGGCACACACCAGTCTTCTATATAAGGTCCCACAGTTGACAGTGCATGTGAGAGCAAAAACCAAGCCATGAGGTCGAAGGAATTGTCTGTAGTGCTCCAAGACAAGATCGTGTCGAGGAACAGATATGGGGACGGGTTCCAATTTCTGGAGCGTTGAAGGTCCCCAAGAACACAGTGGCCTCCATCATTCTTAAATGGAAGAAGTTTGGAACCACCAAGACTCTTCCTAGAGTTGGCTGCCCGGCCAAACTGAACAATCGGGGGAGAAGGGCCTTGGTCACTCTGACAGAGCTCCAGAGTTCTTCTGTGGAGATGGAAGAACCTTCCAGAAGAACAACCATCTCTGCAGCACTCCACCAATCAGGCCTTTATGGTAGAGTGACCAGACGCAAGCCACTCCTCAGTAAAAGGCACACGACAGCCCACTTGGAGTTTGCCTAAAAGGTACCTAAAGAATCTCAGGCCATGAGAAATAAGATTTTCTGGTCTGATGAAACCAAATTGAACTCTTTGGCCTAAATGCCAAGTGAGCAATTTCCGAATGCACTGTATACACAAGTACCAGTACCGAGTCCACAGGTGGACTCAATTCAAGTTGTAGAAACATCTCAAGGAGGATCAATGGAAACAGGACGCACCTGATCTCAATTTCGAGTCTCAAAGCCGAGGGTCTGAAATACCTTTTGTAAATAAGGTATTTATGTATAAAAACCTGTTTTCGCTTTGTCATTATGGGCTGTTGTGTGTAGATTGATGAGGATTTTTAAAATTCATTTCATCCATTTTATAATATGGCTGTGATGTAACAAAATGTGGAAAAAGTCAAGGGGTCTGAATACTTTCTAAATGCAATGTAGTCAAGTTATTGTTACTCGTAGACATCCTGGACCCACCCTCATTGGGGGAAAGGTAATACCTAGTACCTAAATTCCAACTGAATTTATTCAACTGAAATGTGTCTTCCGCATTTAAACCAACCCCTCTGAATCAGAGGGGGGGGCTGCCTTAATCAACATCCACGTCTTCGATGCCCGGGGAACTGTGGGTTAACTATATATTATTATATATTAGCACTAACCTGCCTCCCTCGTTGGCGAAGGGATAGGACCATCCCAGACCGGTGTCACACTGAGGTCCCTCCAACATGGCCATGGCAGAGATGACAAAACAGTACCCCGACCCGGCCAACCCAACTAACGCTGCCGTGACTGATCCACACATCTGGAATAAACACACACAACACACACATCTATAATACACACACACACACACCTATAATACACACACACATCTCTAATACACACACACATCTATAATACACACACACCTCTATAATACACACACACACACATCAATAATACACACACACACACCTCTATAATACACACACACACACACACCTCTATAATACACACACACACACACACACATCTATAATACACACACACACACACATCTATAATACACACACACACACACATCTATAATACACACACACCTCTATAATACACACACACATCTATAATACACACACACACACACATCTATAATACACACACACATCTATAATACACACACACACACACACATCTATAATACACACACACATCTATAATACACACACACACACACACATCTATAATACACACACACACCTATAATACACACACACACATCTATAATACACACACACATCTATAATACACACACACACATCTATAATACACACACACACATCTATAATACACACACATCTGTAATACACATATATAATACAAATCTACAATACACACACACACACACATATATATATATATATATATAAAATACACACACATATTTATATATATATAATGCACATATATAATACAAATATATAATACACATCTATAATACACAAATACACATATATAATATACAATATACATCTATAATACACACATAATACACACATATAATATACACGTATATAATACATGTGTATTATATACGTGTATTATATACATCTATAATACACATCTATAATACACGCATACTTGTAAAACACACATATAATACACATAATATACACATATAATACACATATATATATATATACACATGTATAATAAACATATGTAATACACATCTATAATACACATCTATATATATATGTGTATTATATAAGTGTATTATATGTGTATATTATGATGTGTATTATATGTGTGTTTTACAAGTATGTGTGTATTATAGATGTGTATTATAGATGTATATAATACACATGTATATATATAATACATTAGTATATACTGTACACACATACACTACTGTTCAAAAGTTTGGGGTCACTTGGGTATATCCTTGTTTTTTAAAGAAAAACACGTTTTTTGTCCATTTAAAATAACATCAAATTGATCAGAAATACTGTGTAGACATGGTTAATGTTGTAAATGACTATTGTAGCTGGAAACGGCTGATTTGTTATGGAATATCTACATAGGCGTACAGAGGCCCAATTTCAGCAACCATCACTCCTGTGTTCCAATGGCACGTTGTGTTAGCTAATCAAAGTTCATTTTAAAAGGTTAATTGATCATTAGAAAACCCTTCTGCAA
This sequence comes from Oncorhynchus tshawytscha, assembly GCF_018296145.1. NCBI lineage: Eukaryota > Metazoa > Chordata > Actinopteri > Salmoniformes > Salmonidae > Oncorhynchus > Oncorhynchus tshawytscha. Next base: position 82,806,723 of record NC_056433.1, read on the forward strand.
TTATGTTAGTACAGCTGAAAACTGTTGTGCTGATTAAAGAAGCAATAAAACTGGCCCTCTTTAGGCTAGTTGAGTATCTGGATCATCAGCATTTGTGGGTCGATTACAGGCTCAAAATGGCCAGAAACAAAGTACTTTCTTCTGAAACTCGTCAGTCTATTCTTGTTCTGAGTAATGAAGGCCAAGATTGCCAAGAAACGTAAGATTTCGTACAACGCTGTGTACTACTCCCTTTACAGAACAGCGCAAACTGGCACTAACCAGAATAGAAAGAGGGAGTGGGAGGCCCCAGTGCACAAAAGAGCAAGAGGACAAGTACATTAGAGTGTCTAGTTTGAGAAACAGACGCCTCACAAGTCCTCAACTCACAGCTTCATTAAATGGTACCCGCAAAACACCAGTCTCAACGTCAACAGTGAAGAGGCGACTCCGGGATGCTGACCTTTAGGCAGAGTTGCAAAGAAAAAGCCATATCTCAGACTGGCCAATAAAAAGAAAAGATTAAGATGGGCAGAAGAACACAGACGGACAGAGGAAGATTGGAAAAAAGTGATTTGGACAGACTAATATAAGTTTGAGGTGATCGGATTACAAAGAAGAACATTTGTGAGACGCCAAAAAATTTGTCAAGCATGGTGGAGGCAATGTGATGGTCTGGGAGTGCTTTGGTGGTACAGGGTAAAAGGGACCTTGAAGAAGGAAGGCTATCACTCCATTTTGGAACGCCATGCCATACCTTCTGGACGGTGCTTAATTAGAGCCAATTTCCTCCTACAACAGGACAATGATCCAAAGTACAGCTCCAAACTATGCAAGAACTATTTAGCGAAGAAGCAAGCAGTCAGCTGGTATTCTGTCTATAATGGAGTTACCAGCACAGTCACCAGATCTCAACCCTATTGAGCTGTTGTGGGAGCAGCTTGATCGTATGGTACGTAAGAAGTGCCCATCAAGCCACTCCAACTTGTGGGAGGTGCTTCAGGAAATATGGGGAAAAACCACTTCAGATTACCTCAACAAATTGACAACTAGAATGCCAAAGGTCTGTAAGGCTGTAATTGCTACAAATGGAGGATTCTTTGATGAAAGCGAAGTTTGAAGGACCCAATTATTATTTAAATTAAAAATCATTATTTATAACCTTGTCTTGACGATATTTTCTATTCATTTTGCAATTCATTTCATGTATGTTTTCATAGGAAACAGAAATTTCTAAGTGACCCCAAACTTTCGAACGGTAGTATATATATATACCGTGGGGCAAAAAAAGTATTTAGTCAGCCACCAATTGTGCAAGTTCTCCCACTTAAAAAGATGAGAGAGGCCTGTAATTTTCATTATAGGTACACTTCAACTATGACAAAATGACAAAATGAGGGAAAAAATCCAGAAAATCACATTGTAGGATTTTAATGAATTTATTTGCAAATTATGGTGGGAAATAAGTATTTGGTTACGTACAAACAAGCAAGATTTCTGGCTCTCACAGACCTGTAACTTCTTTAAGAGGCTCCTCTGTCCTCCACTCGTTACCTGTATTAATGGAACCTGTTTGAACTTGTTATCAGTATAAAAGACACCTGTCCACAACCTCAAACAGTCACACTCCAAACTCCACTATGGCCAAGACCAAAGAGCCAGAAACAAAATTGTAGACCTGGCAGCTTGGTTTGAAGAAATCAACTGTGGGAGCAATTATTAGGAAATGGAAGACATACAAGACCACTGATAATCTCCCTCGATCTGGGGCTCCACGCAAGATCTCACCCCATGGGGTCAAAATGATCACAAGAACGGTGAGCAAAAATCCCAGAACCACACGGGGGGACCTAGTGAATGACCTGCAGAGAGCTGGGACCAAAGTAACAAAGCCTACCATCAGTAACACACTACGCCGCCAGGGACTCAAATCCTGCAGTGCCAGACGTGTCCCTCTGCTTAAGCCAGTACATGTCCAGGCCCGTCTGAAGTTTGCTAGAGAGCATTTGGATGATCCAGAAGAAGATTGGGAGAATGTCATATGGTCAGATCAAACCAAAATATAACTTTTTGGTAAAAACTCAACTCGTCGTGTTTGGAGGACAAAGAATGCTGAGTTGCATCCAAAGAACACCATACCTACTGTGAAGGATGGGGGTGGAAACATCATGCTTTGGGGGTGTTTTTCTGCAAAGGGACCAGGACGACTGATCAGTGTAAAGGAAAGAATGAATGGGGCCATGTATCGTGAGATTTTGAGTGAAAACCTTCCATCAGCAAGGGCATTGAAGATGAAACGTGGCTGGGTCTTTCAGCATGACAAGGATCCCAAACACACCGCCCGGGCAATGAAGGAGTGGCTTCGTAAGAAGCATTTCAAGGTCCTGGAGTGGCCTAGCCAGTCTCCAGATCTCAACCCCATAGAAAATCTTTGGAGGGAGTTGAAAGTCTGTGTTGCCCAGCAACAGCCCCAAAACATCACTGCTCTAGAGGAGATCTGCATGGAGGAATGGGCCAAAATACCAGCAACAGTGTGTGAAAACCTTGTGAAGACTTACAGAAAACGTTTGACCTCTGTCATTGCCAACAAAGGGTATATAACAAAGTATTGAGAAACTTTTGTTATTGACAAAATACTTATTTTCCACCATAATTTGCAAATAAATTCATTAAAAATCCTACAATGTGATTTTCTGGATTTTTTTTCTTCTCATTTTGTCTGTCATAGTTGAAGTGTACCTATGATGAAAATTACAAGCCTCTCTCATCTTTTTAAGTGGGAGAACTTGCACAATTGGTGGCTGACTAAATACTTTTTTGCCCCACTGTATAATCTCTCTTTCTCACACACACGCTCGCGGTCAGGCCTGCCTGTTACACCCAGAACAGCTGCATAACAATCCCCATGAGAGGAGTGGGTGTGTGAGGAGAAATGTTGGCTGTTACAAAACGTCTTATACACAGATAAGGTTCAGCTCCTCTTCCCGGCCCAGATGCTTTGTACTCCCTGATGGTGAGGCCTCCTCCTCATATCATTAGTGTACCTGCTAATAGTGTTACAATGGCCCTCATTTTTATTTATTTATTTATTGGAATTTTACCCCCTTTTCTCCCCAATTTCGTGGTATCCAATTGTTAGTAGTTACTATCTTGTCTCATCGCTACAACTCCCGTACGGGCTCGGGAGAGACGAAGGTCGAGAGTCATGCGTCCTCCGAAACACAACCCAACCAAGCCGCACTGCTTCTTAACACAGTTCGCTTCCAACCCGGAAGGAATCCGCACCAATGTGTAGGAGGAAACACTGTGCACCTGGCAACCTGGTTAGCGTGCACTGCGCCCGGCCCGCCACAGGAGTTGCTAGTGCGCAATGAGACAAGGATATCCCTACCGGCCAAACCCTCCCTAACCCGGAGGACGCTAGGCCAATTGTGCGTCGCCCCACGGACCTCCCGGTCACGGCCGGCTGCGACAGGGCCTGGGCTCGAACCCAGAGTGTCTGGTGGCACAGCTAACACTGCGATGCAGTGCCCTAGACCACTGCGCCACCCGGGAGGCCACAATGGCCCTATTTTCTATTCATTTTGCAATTCATTTCATGTAGGTTTTCATGGAAAACATGGACATTTCTAAGTGACTCCAAACTTTCAAACGGTACTATATATATAATCTTTCTCTGTCTTTCACTTTCATGTTCTGCCTGTTACACCCAGAACAGCTGCATAACAATCCCCATGAGAGGAGTGGGTGTGTGAGGAGAAATGTTGGCTGTTACAAAACATCTTGTACACAGATAAGGTTCAGCTCCTCTTCCCGGCCCAGATGCTTTGTACTCCCTGATGGTGAGGCCTCCTCCTCATATCATTAGTGTACCTGCTAATAGTGTTACAATGGCCCTATGTATAATTAGCTAAGCACAGCCTACCTAGTTTTTGCATTTTAATTTTTAATTTTACCTTTATTTAACTAGGCATGTCAGTTAAGAACAAATTCTTATTTTCAATGACGGCCTAGGAACAGTGGGTTAACTGCCTGTTCAGGGGCAGAACGACAGATTTCTACCTTGTCAGCTCGGGGGTTTGAACTTGCAACCTTCCGGTTCCTAGTCCAACGCTCCAGGGTAGCCTTAGTTTAGCACAAGTGTTAAAATTGACCTTTTGTAATATCAGAGATTTTATATTAATAGGATCAAAGCTAAAAATATAAAAAAAGTGGTGGACAGTTTGATGAAAAAGCTTGAAATAAAGTTTAAAATCCAGGCACGTCACATGATCTCACAAAACACAAGGCCCCTTAATGACGAGACGTAACCAAAGCATCAGTACTCACCACGACGCTTTCATTCCAACAGCAGCCTGTACATTTCCCGAGGCTGATGAACACACCAGCAGGCAGGAACATCTACAGACACACACACAACAGGGGAAAATCTCAGGAACATCTACAGACACACACACAACGGGGGAAAATCTCAGGAACATCTACAGACACACACACACACACAACGGGGGAAAATCTCAGGAACATCTACAGACACACACACACACACACAACGGGGAAAATCTCAGGAACATCTACAGACACACACACACACACACAACGGGGGAAAATCTCAGGAACATCTACAGACACACACACAGGGGGAAAATCTCAGGAACATCTACAGAGACACACACACAACGGGGAAAATCTCAGGAACATCTACAGACACACACACAACGGGGGAAAATCTCAGGAACATCTACAGACACACACACAACGGGGAAAATCTCAGGAACATCTACAGAGACACACACAACGGGAAAATCTCAGGAACATCTACAGAGACACACACACACACAACGGGGAAAATCTCAGGAACATCTACAGACACACACACAACGGGGGAAAATCTCAGGAACATCTACAGAGACACACACACAACGGGGAAAATCTCAGGAACATCTACAGAGACACACACACACACAACGGGGGAAAATCTCAGGAACATCTACAGACACACACACAACGGGGGAAAATCTCAGGAACATCTACAGACACACACACACACACAACGGGGGAAAATCTCAGGAACATCTACAGACACACACACACAACGGGGAAAATCTCAGGAACATCTACAGAGACACACACACAACGGGGGAAAATCTCAGGAACATCTACAGAGACACACACACAACGGGGGAAAATCTCAGGAACATCTACAGAGACACACAACGGGGAAAATCTCAGGAACATCTACAGAGACACACACAACGGGAAAATCTCAGGAACATCTACAGAGAGACACACACACACACAACGGGGAAAATCTCAGGAACATCTACAGAGACACACACACACAATGGGGAAAATCTCAGGAACATCTACAGAGACACACACACAACAGGGGAAAATCTCAGGTTCTGCCTCGGTATATTATTTCAGCGCATCAATCCATCTATAGAGCTCTGTTGTTGTAGTACTGTATTGTACTGAACTGTACTGTAAAACTATGGCTAATCACAACAACAATAAAAGATGCTCCATTAGCCACCTTTTATTGAACCTGTTCTAGTTCACCACTCTATTGTAGGTGTCTGGTAAAATAAAACTCCTAGGGTTTGTTGGAGGAAGAGCTGACAACCATTTTCCTTTGTCTCCTATTGTATCCTCACAGTTAGGAAAACAGCTGAGGGAAGGTCGAAGGTCAAAACATCCAGGATACAGCCATGTAGCCTCAACCCCACTCTTACAAAAAACAGCAAAAGATCAATTCCTTACACACATCGATTTACTAAAATCAGATTAGCACCTGTGTCAGATTAGCACCCGTGGCAGATTAGCACCCGTGGCAGATTAGCACCTGTGTCAGATTAATACCCGTGTCAGATTAGCACCTGTTTCATATTAGCATGTGTTTTTATCCGAAAGGAAATACAAGACTATGTAAATACAAGACTATGTAAAAATATGAAACTATTATAACTTCCCTAAAGTTCTCCTAATTATCTTGATCTTTTATTCTACCTTCTGTTCCCTGAACCACTTGTTAACCTGACCCATAAACCGTCAACTCAACAGTACTACAACTGTAGCCGGTGTAGTAACAACAAGATGACATATACTGTAGCTACTCAAATCAAATCAAATGTATTTATATAGCCCTTCTTACATCAGCTGATATCTCAAAGTGCTGTACAGAAACCCAGCCTAAAACCCCAAACAGCAAGCAATGCAGGTGTAGAAGCACGGTGGCTAGTAAAAACTCCCTAGAAAGGCCAAAACCTAGGAAGAAACCTAGAGAGGAACCAGGCTATGAGGGTTGGCCAGTCCTCTTCAGGCTGTGCCGGGTGCAGATTATAACAGAACATGGCCAAGATGTTCAAATGTTCATAGATTACCAACATTAGAACAGAACATGGCCAAGATGTTCAAATGTTCATAGATGACCAGCCGGGTCAAATAATAATAATCACAGTAGTCGTCGAGGGTGCAGCAAGTCAGCACCTCAGGAGTAAATGTCAGTTGGCTGATCATTAAGAGTATCTCTACCGCTCCTGCTGTCTCTAGAGAGTTGAAAACTACTCACCAATGCGCCTCCCCCTCCGATGCCCATCATGAACCAGACCAGCCTGGACAGTTTCCCCTCTTGCAAGTATTGGGTCGTTCCTCCAGGGAAGAACAGCAGAACGTTAGCCACAATACAGCACACCGCCAGGGGCAGGAGGGCAAAGCCCAGCGACCGCACAAAACCCGTAGAGCACATCGCCCCTACCACACAGGAGGACGAGGAGGAGAGGAATGGAGAGGAAGAGTGGAGCGGGGATCACCAAGGAGACCAGCGAGTGGAGAGAGGAGTGGAGAAATGCAGAGAGAGGGTTAGAGGATCTGTGAAGAGAGGAATGGAGAGAGAGAGAGAGAGAGAGGAAGGTCTGGGGTCTGTTCACAGCTGTAATCCAGGAAGGAAACTGAATGGTTTCCCTGGTGTGTATGGGTTTTAACTGAACCCTCCACCTCCTGAGAGTCTGAGGTTGATGACGCAACCAACTCCATTTTAAGGCGAGGGGCTGAGTGGAACGGACGCCACAGGAAGAGAGAAGGGTGAGAGTCTTGAGCCCTGACCAATCCCTCAGGGCCGGAAAGCATTCTGTCCGAAAAACTATGAAAAATCCCTTAGGAATTCAGAGAGCGAGCGAGGGGGGGGGGACAGAGAGTAAGACAGAAAGTGACAGAGGGAGAGAAAAAGAGAGACAGAGAGCGAGCGAGGTGGGGGGGGACAGAGAGTAAGACAGAAAGTGACAGAGGGAGAGTAACAGAGAGAGAGAGCGAGCGAGGGGGGGGGTCAGAGAGTAAGACAGAAAGTGACAGAGGGAGAGAAAAAGAGAGACAGAGAGCGATAAAGAGGGAGTATGTGTTTTGATGTGATTCCCCATTGACAGCTAGGGGTCTGACACATGACTAAAAATACATTACAATTGACATATATTTCTGGAACCTCCTCCACTACTCCACAATACTCCAGGGTGCGGTGAACTGTGAACGCCCTGACAAAGCTAACCAACGGGTCAACAGACCACTACAAAGAATATACAGTATGAACAGTAGAGTATTTTGGTTTGTAAAAGCAGATACAATCACTTTTACGTATTTATTTGAACAGTGAAGCTAAAACAATGGCTGCCCTCCAGGACATCTACAGCACCTGGTGTCACAGAGAGACCAAGATCATCAAGAACCTCTAACATTCTACAGTGCATTTGGAAAGTATTCAGACCTCTTGACTTGTTCCACATTTTGTGACATTACAGCCTTTTTCTAAAATTGACTTTTTTAAATAATCCTCGCCAATCTACACACAATATCCCATAATGACAAAGCAAATGTTACATGTTTGAAAAAACATACCTTATTTACATAAGTTTAAAATGAGACTCATAATAAGCTCAGGTGCATCCTGTTTCCATTGATCATTCTTGAGATGTTTCTACAAGTTGATTGGAGTTCACCTGTGGTAAATTCAATTGATTGGACATGATTTTGATTTGTCGGAACAAAAACCAAGCTATGAGGGTGAAGGATTTGTCCATAGAGCTCGGCGAAAGGATTGTGTCGAGGCACAGATCTGGGGAAGGGTACCAAAACAGTTCTGCAGCATTGAAGTGGCCTCTATCATTCTTAAATGGAAGAAGTTTGGAACCACCAAGACTCTTCCTAGAGCTGGCCACCCGGCCAAACTGAGCAATCGGGGGAGAAGGGCCTTGGTCAGGGAGGTGACCAAGAACCCGATGGTCACTCTGACAGAGCTGTGGAGATGGGAGAACCTTCCAGAAGGACAACCATCTCGGCAGAACAGCACCAATCAGGCCTTTATGGTAGAGTGGCCAGACGGAAGCCACTCCTCAGCCTGCTTGGCGTTTGCCAAAAGGCACCTAAAGACTCTCAGACCATGAGAAACAAAATTCTCTGGTCTGATGAAACCAAGTTTGAACTCTTTTGCCTGAATGCCAAGTGTCACATCTGGAGGAAACCTGGCACCATCCCTACCGTGAAGCATGGTGGTGGCAGCAACAACCCTAAGCACACAGCCAAGACAATGCAAAAGTGGCAGTGCAGCAACGCTCCCCGTCCAACCTGACAGAACTTGAGAGAATCTGCGGAGAAGAATGGGAGAAACTCACCAAGTACTCGTGTGCCAAGCTTATAGCGTCATACACAAGAAGACTCGAGGCTGTAATCACTGCCAAAGGTGCTTCAAGAAAGTACTGAGTAAAGGGAAAGGGGGATACCTAGTCCGTTGTAGCGAGCAAAGAAGTTGATTAGTTTGCCTGGGAGCAAGACATTGAGGTCCGCGACAGGGCTGGTTTTCTTTTTTGTAGTCTGTGATTGACAGTAGACCCTGCCACATACCTCTCGTGTCTGAGCCGTTGAATTGCGACTCTACTTTGTCTCTATTCTGAATCTTAGCTTGTTTGATTGCCTTGAGGAGGGAATAGCTACACTGTTTGTATTCGGTCATGTTTCCGGTCGCCTTGCCCTGATTAAAAGCAGTGGTTCGTGCTTTTCAGTTTTACGCGAATGCTGCCATCAATCCACAGTTTCTGGTTGGGGAAGGTTTCAATAGTCGCCGTGGGAACAACATTACCGATGCACTTGCTAATAAACTCGCTCACCGAATCAGCGTATACATGTTGTTGTTCGATGCTAACCGGAACATATCCCAGTCCACGTGATCAAACCAATCTTGAAGCGTGGAATAAGATTGGTCGGATCAGCGTTGAACAGTCCTGAGCACGGGCGTTTCCTGTTTTAGTTTCTGTCCATAGGCTGGGGGCAACAAAATGGAGTCGTGGTCAGATTTGCCGAAAGGAGGGCGAGGGATAGCTTTGTATGCGTCGTGGAAGTTAGAGTAATAATGATCTAGAATTTTTTCCAGCCCGGGTCGCGCATTCGATATGCTGATCAAATTTAGGGAGTCTTGTTTTGAGAGTAGCCTTGTTTAAATCCCCAGCTACAATAAATGCAGCCTACGGACATGTGGTTTCCAGTTTATATAGAGTCCAATGAAGTTCTTTCAGGGCCGTCAAGGTGTCTGCTTTGGGGGGGGATATACACGGATGAGATTATAATCAAAGAGAATTCTCCTGGTAGTTGATGCGGTCGGCATTTGATTGTAAGGAATTTTAGGTCAGGTGAACAAAAGGACTTGATTTCCTGTATGTTGTTATGATTACACCACGACTCGTTAATCATAAGGCATACACCCCTTCTGTACTGTCGACTCATATTAATTTTTTTTTGTTTTGTTGTCTCAAATCCAAAATGTGGGCGTATATAGAGCCAAATTAAAAGTTTTAGCTTCAGTGTACAAATACACATGTATATGTTTATTTCTACCCCTAGACAGATGCAGCAATGTTTTAGACAAACAGCTGAACTATTCATCCAAAGTAAACCCATGGCATGGCAGAAATTCTGTGGTATCAGGTTATATGACCTTGAGTTTATTGACAGGACAGGTGGCTGCGAACAGCCCTCTAACTGAGCCAGTCATTCTCTCCACCAACAGGAGATGGCATGAGAAGAATAAACATAGGCCAAACAGATGAGACAAGACGACACCAACCTATCCCGACAGACCTACAGTGACACATTCTATCTGGGACACCAGTCAGTTCTTTTATTCAGTCACAACAACCTCATCATAGTAAACCCCCCCAACACAATATATGAAGGTCAATGGGTACTTCATTTGAGACAGCTACTTAGTTAACCACGTTTATGTGTTTAATAGCTAAGTACACACTGGGACTATACAATACTACACGTGTCCCGTAGTATCAAATTGTATGCACTCGTAAGTCGCTCAGGGTAAGAACGTCTGCTAAATGACTCAAATGTTATGAGCAAGGCAGGAATGTGCTAGAATGGAAAGAATAGGATCAAGTGTAATGTAGTTTAGTAATATCACCCTGTATTAATCCTAATCTGGCGTAACCAAGGTTAGCTGGACTCGTTTCATGAACCGCAGCTGCTATTAGTGTTTCATTCTTTCATTTGCTGACGAACATATTCCAGGGGATTTGAGGCTGTGTACCAGGGGAAGCCTGTTGTAAGGGGATACAACAGTGGGCAGAGTCCAATCCACTGACGGAGGGCCACAGGTTTGAGGTGTTGTGGGTAGATTTATAGCTCATGGATGGATTAATGCAAGAAAACCAAACTGGTGTTGTACAATAATGACATTTCACACATAACCCCAGGACGGCCTTTGTTCCTCTTTTCCACAGTTGGGGGATTTCCCCCGGTCTCTAAAAAATAGAAGTCTCTCACAGGGTTATAGGGTGACTGACATTTCTATTCAATCAAATCAGGAAGAGAATAGAAAATCCATCTAATTAATATTTGAAATGGAAATGCAGTAGAGAGAGAGAGAGAGAGAGAGAGAGAGAGAGAAGAGAGAGAGAGAGAGATCTTAACTTTGTAAACAAACAACACCAGTAACTTGATTATGCCATTCTTAGTGCAAATTTAGACAAAATAAAAAGACCTAGCTAGCAACATTCAACAACAAAAAACAACATTGTTACATTGTCTGTCTAACTTCCTGCTAGCCGTCCCATTGGTCCATACATTAGTCAATCACGGACGGACGGACGGAGTCCCATATGGGTTTGGTTCAGGGGGAATCGTGCAGTTTGAACACTACTCTCTGTTTGGATCAGGAGTGTTCAGTTGATTTTCCTAGTGGCTCAGTTCAAGTCTGGGGCTTTAGGGCTGGTCTTTCCCACTAACCTCCCTCTCACAGAAGCAGAAACAAAGAGGGGCTTGGAGGGCTGTGACTCAGTCAGGATGTGCCCCCCCATCGTCCTTTTCCTTTCACTCAATAGAATTCAACGGCCATGACACATCGCTCTGCTGTTCATTCCAAAGGGATGTCGTCAAGGCTAGGCAGGGCAAACAACAAAACCCTTTATAGGAGAAACAATTTTGGGATGCTTATCGGAATATACACTTTGCGATAAGAATAAAAAATATCGACTTTTCACACACTTCCACTTGTATTAACGAACAAAATCTGTGCACACGTTTCTTTGATTTGTTTCTGAAAGTATTACAGTAGTTTAGTAAACACGTTAGAGAGAGAGAGAGAAAACATGGGTCATATTTGAATATTTAGAAGTGTCCACCACAAGACAGACAGATGGTTGTTGAAGGTTTATTTATGCAGCGGTGTCAGACAGGGAAACCGGCCTGTTTTGTTTGTCTTTCATCTAGTGAATCAAGAGATCAAAGTCTGGTAGGTTTGATCGATCGGTGCTGTCGCCATGCAATATCTACAGCACGCAGAGTGTACCTGGCAGAGACAGGTACCATTTACAGGGAGGAGGCAGCTTGGCTGATAACTAGCTTTATTGAGGAATTGTTTTACTTACTATGACTAAGCTATGTGGTTGTCTCACCTAGCTCCCTTCAGATGAATGCACTAACTGTAACACAGTAGGTTGGTGGCACCTTAATTGGGGAGGACGGGCTCGTGGTAATGGATGGATTGGAATCAGTAGAACGGTATCAAATACATATGGTTTCCATGGTTTCCATGTGTTTGAAGCCATTCCATTTGCTTTGTTCCAGCCATTATTATGAGCCGTTCTCCCCTCAGCAGCCTCCACTGAACTGGAAATAGAAAGGGTGGTGTCACCTCAAAGCCCTGATCCTGTCATGGATACAGATGTTCTATCTCTCTCTCTCTGTCTCTGTCTCTCTCTGTCTTACTTACTCACTTACTTACTTACTTACTCGCTTACTTACTTGCTTACTTTTTCATAACACACACACACCTGTGTGGTCTGACCTGTGTATGTTGTGTGGGACTGTTACAGGCTGTAGTCGATGCTAGACTCTCCAGAGCAGTGGCAGTCGATGCTAGACTCTCCAGAGCAGTGGCAGTCGGTGCCGTTTAAGAGGAAGAAGGATGTTTGAGTAGGCCAAACTAGCTAGCTGCATTCGATGCTAATTAAGTAAGTGAAAGGGAAAAATATATATATATATATTACGAAATATAGCTAGGTAGCTCTCTCTAGTTCTCTCTCTCTAGTTCTCTCTCTCTTGTTCTCTCTTGCCTCCTTCATTGTGGAATAAATCAATTTGTTCAAAACTATTGTTTTTCTCACTCTTCGAGTCAACTACTCACCACATTTTATGCACTGTAGTGCTAACTAGCTGTAGCTAATGCTTTCAGTATTAGCTCCAGCTCCATTAGCTCCAGCTCCAGTCCCTGCTCCGCTCCAGCTCCACTTCCTCGCTCTGCTCCAGCTCCACTCCCTGCTCCGCTCCAGCTCCACTCCCTGCTCCGCTCCAGGCCCACTCCCTGCTCCGCTCCAGCTCCACTCCCTGCTCCACTCCAGCTCCACTCCCTGCCCACTCCCTGCTCCGCTCCAGCTCCACTCCCTGCTCCGCTCCAGCTCCAGTCCCTGCTCCGCTCCAGCTCCACTCCTCGCTCCTCGCTCCAGCTCCAGTCCCTGCTCCACTCCAGCTCCACTCTTCACTCCTCGCTCCAGCTCCAGTCCCTGCTCCGCTCCAGCTCCAGTCCCTGCTCCGCTCCAGCTCCAGTCCCTGCTCCGCTCCAGCTCCAGTCCCTGCTCCGCTCCAGCTCCAGTCCCTGCTCCGCTCCAGCTCCAGTCCCTGCTCCGCTCCAGCTCCACTCCCTGCTCCGCTCCAGCTCCAGTCCCTGCTCCGCTCCAGCTCCACTCCCTGCTCCGCTCCAGCTCCAGTCCCTGCTCCGCTCCAGCTCCACTTCTTGCTCCACTCCACTTCTTGCTCCACTCCACTCACATACTCTGCCTCCGGATACACCATGTTGCTACAATACAGATTGTGTTTTCATCAATTGTTTGGTGACGTGAATATATTTAGTAAAGTTTTATTAAAAAATGATCACTTTTTAAAATATTTCACTATTTTTAATTTTTTTTAAATAAAATTCACTGAGGAAGATGGTCCTCCCCTTCCTCCTCCGAGGAGCCTTCACTGCTCCAGAGGGATTTTAACATGGTCTGGGTCGGCACAGTAATGGACTGTATCAGCCAGACTCAGGGCCTCAGTCACCACACAGAGGTAACTCCACTGTTCTGAACCAGAGCACAGATACAGACACTTATTATTTGTTTGTCTCAAAAGGATAAGAAACGGTTCTGAGTCAAATCTTTTATACCACAGATAGAACCCTTTGGTGGTCTCCATTATTCTACTCAGAACCTTTTTAGTAGCGAAAGGGTTCCATTTAGAACCTTGCATTTAGTGGAAAGGTTCCACTTGGAACCAAAAATAGTTATTTTCTGACGGATCTCCTATGGGGGACAATTGAAGAACCCTTTATGGTTCTAGGTAGCACCTTCTTGGGTTGCATTGAACAGGCCAGTGTTTCTCACCAACGGTTCTGGAGCAGACCCAGTGTTGGCTGTTTGTTGTGGAACGCCGAGATGGGTCAACCCAAGATCCTCACTGAGACTAACAGGTGGCCTTGTGTGGTCATTTCTTTTTGATTCCTATCAAAACAACAATGGAACAATCAAGCTGTAAGTAATTAACACATTCTCTCAATGGAGTTTAATGTAGCCATGCTCTTCTCCACAAATCAATACATAGCTGGGGTTGTCCTTTATTGTTGAGCCATAGCTAAGGTGAGGAGTGTACCTTTGATGGGAAAGTTCTCCAGTATATTGAGGGCCATGAGTCCTGCCATGAGAGATTTTCCATAGCTTCACCCCCTGATAGAGAGAGGGAAAAAGAGAGAGGGAAGGAAAAAGAGGGAGAAACAGAGAGAAGAGCAGGAAAGAGAGAGACGAGCAGGAAAGTGAGAGTGGGAGAGAGAACAGAGGGAGGAGAGAGAGAGAGTCTCCACAGTGGGACTGATAGTAACATGAGCGTTGTGTCACTGTGATCCATCACATCAAACTCCTCCTTCGTTGGTTGTGTTGTGTGTCCTTGAACATACCTTGTAGTCCGTGTGGATTTGTTTGAACTCCTCGTTGTCATGGTCACAGATCCTCCAGACTCATCACGCCTCTGTTCTGAATGGTAGATGGGAGGGGTTGATGGTAGCTGAAGGATGGGATTAAAAACAAAAGATTTGAAATGCATTCCAGGTGACTACCTCATGAAGCTGGTTGAGAGAGCGCCAAGAGTGCAAAGCTGTCATCAAGGCAAAGAGTGGCTACTTTGAAGAATCTAATATCTAAAATAGATTTTCATTTGTTTAACGCTTTTTTGGTTGCTACATTATTCCATATGTGTTATTTCATAGTTTTGATGTCTTCACTATTATTTTACAATGTAGAAAATTGTAAAAAATAAATAAATAAAAACCTGGAATGAGTACAGTAGGTGTGTCCAAACCTTTGACTGGAACTGTATATATATTTACAAAACAATATATGGGGGATTGGAAGTTATACAGACAATTACATTGATGGAAGCTACAATCTATCTGTACTATTAAAGCTGGTCTACGCCCCCTAATTTATTTATTTATTACATTTAAAAAAAATACCTGAATCAATCATTGAGTTGTGAAATATTTTATCTATCAATATATAGGAGTGTCACTGCATAATAAAATAATTCACCAGCTATTCAGTCAATCATTCATTTCATTCAACTGACATTCTCCGAACATAGACACCAGTGAAATATGAGTCAGATATCAGTTTCTGTGTACACGACATGTCAGCCCGCTGGGACCAACGATCTTAGTGTCTCAGCCCACTGGGACCAGGGATCTCTGTCAGCCCACTGGGACCAGGGATCTCTGTCAGCCCACTGGGACCAGGGATCTCTGTCAGCCCACTGGGACCAGGGATCTCTGTCAGCCCACTGGGACCAGGGATCTCTGTCAGCCCACTGGGACCAGGGATCTCTGTCAGCCCACTGGGACCAGGGATCTCTGTCAGCCCACTGGGACCAGGGATCTCTGTCAGCCCACTGGGACCAGGGATCTCTGTCAGCCCACTGGGACCAGGGATCTTAGTGTCTCAGCCCGCTGGGACCAACGATCTTAGTGTCTCAGCCCACTGGGACCAACGATCTTTCTGTCAGCCCACTGGGACCAGGGATCTCTATGTCAGCCCGCTGGGACCAACGATCTTAGTGTCTCAGCCCACTGGGACCAGGGATCTCTGTCAGCCCACTGGGACCAGGGATCTCTGTCAGCCCACTGGGACCAGGGATCTCTGTCAGCCCACTGGGACCAGGGATCTTAGTGTCTCAGCCCGCTGGGACCAACGATCTTAGTGTCTCAGCCCACTGGGACCAACGATCTTTCTGTCAGCCCACTGGGACCAGGGATCTCTGTCAGCCCACTGGGACCAGGGATCTCTATGTCAGCCCACTGGGACCAGGGATCTTTCTGTCAGCCCACTGGGACCAGGGATCTTTCTGTCAGCCCACTGGGACCAGGGATCTCTATGTCAGCCCACTGGGACCAACGATCTTTCTGTCAGCCCACTGGGACCAGGGATCTCTCTATGTCAGCCCCTGGGACCAGGGATGGGACCAGGGATCTCTGTCAGCAGGGATCTCTATGTCTGGGACCAGGGATCTCTGTCAGCCCCCTGGGACCAGGGATCTCTGTCAGCCCGCTGGGACCAGGGATCTCTGTCAGCCCGCTGGGACCAGGGATCTCTATGTCAGCCCACTGGGACCAGGGATCTCTGTCTCAGCCCACTGGGACCAGCAGATGCTATGGAAACTGTGGCTCAGTTGGTAGAGCATGGTGCTGGCATCGGTATGATAGTGGGTTTGGTTCCCGGGACCACCCATACGTATAAATGTTTGCACGCATGACTGTATGATTTGGATAAAAACGTCTGCTAAATGGCATAAATTTGCTACAAAGGCACAATGAGATGTCTTGTTTATCAATGAACTGAAAATAATAATCAACTGACTGTTATGTTGGATGGATGATGCTATCCATGGCAGCACTCAGTAATGAATAATAATGATCATTTATTAAACTTCTATAGCACTTTTCATAAAATAAAGAAATCTGAAAGCACTTCCAAAGCAAAAAACAAATAACTAATACATCCATCGTCATGAGTAGCCTAGCTATAGCTATCTAGGTCAACCAATATATCATCATTACTAGCCTAGCTATAGCTATCTAGGTCAACCAATATATCATCATTACTAGCCTAGCTATAGCTATCTAGGTCAACCAATATATCATCATTACTAGCCTAGCTATAGCGAGCTAGGTTAACCAATATATCATCATTACTAGCCTAGCTATAGCGAGCTAGGTTAACCAATACATCATCATGAGTAGCCTAGCTATAGTTAGCAAGGTTAACCAATACATCATCATGAGTAGCCTAGCTATAGTTAGCAAGGTTAACCAATACCTCATCATGGGTTTTCTATAGGTTTTACTCATACAAAACCAGACTGGTGACTCAGGGACTCACAGGTTAAAGGACCAAGTCTGTTAGACATGGCATTAGAGATCCATTCTGTACACAATAGAGTTGAGCCCCATGCCCCAGGAGTGAGAAATGCACACACAGACACTCCTCTTTGAGTAATGTTGGACATCACTGATTGTTCGCTCAGTCAAGGCCCAGGGCAGGGTTACCTGGAAGGTTTGGGCCAGATAGGGTTTGGAAAACATCTGTCCATGTTTGTGCCCCTCGTTCTTAATCAGGAAGTCTCTTTTCAGCTCCCTCCCAGCATCCCACCTGCTATGGACCCACTTCACCCAGTGGTGGGCGGAAACAACAGGGAAGGTCTGAGGAGGGCCTCAGGATGTCCTGGATGGAGATCTGCAGACACAGAGGAACAGGAAACGCACGGTCAGTTTGTCAGCGGTAACGGGAAGTTAACAGGAAACATAGAGTCACACCACCATCTTCAGCAGGAAACACAGAGAGTCATTACCTGAGGGCAGTTTTAGAGAACCCTTTAGGAGAACCCTTTTTGGTTCCAGATGGAAAGGGAAAGGGTTTCCTCTGTGGAAAGGGTTCTACATGGAACTCAAAAGGAACTCAAAACCTGGAACCAAAAAGAGTTCTTCAAAGGGTTCTCCTATCTACGGGGACAGCCGAAGAACCATTTTAGGTTCTAGATAGCACATTTCTTTCTAAGAGTGTACTGGAATTTCACACACACAACCGCCCCACTGACTACTCCCAGGATAAAGATATGGAACCTCTGAGATACAGTAGCCTACCAAACTTGCTAATGGCCAGTCGCTAATGGCCTGGAACTCAGCGCTCTATTGTCCCTCCAAATGAGCTCATGAGACACTATGAGCTCATGTTGCGCAACATTTGTATGTCCTCTTAAAAAGAGGAGGATCCCATCAGCTTTCTATATGCTAGGCCTACTATACTTATTTCTTAACTTTCCTAATATGAAGCACATTGCAATAGGAGTAGCCTACCTGGCTGACATGAAAATGAGCCACGGAAAAGTGTCCTCCATGTCCTATTTAAGTGCGTATGATCATGGCTGCGGGAAGTAGGGGTGCTGAGGTTGTTGCACCACCCCCTGAAAAATCGGAATAGAAAAATGTTATAAAATATTTTTTTCCACAAAAGTGGTGCACTGGGCCTTTAATAGTGCTGTATTAGAGGACCAATATATCTGTCTTCAGAGCCAGCGCTGGCTAAAAGATGTGTCCTACAATGAATTACATTCATCCTCTTTCCAACTAGTTTAACCAACCTGACATACATAGACGATGCGTGAGTTTCAAGTTTGTGGGTAGCTAATTTTCACCATAAAAATGCACCTTTATAATAAAGCATCCACACATAATTGCATTTGCAGAGTTATGTAAAGACAGTCTACTATTCGTAATGTGATGAGTAGATTGGATTGTCATAATTTAGGCTAATAATATAACTCAATCACTGTTGGCCAAAAAATATCTTTCAACACATGGCTGAGAGAGTTTGGCATAGAGTAGCCTATAGGCTCTGTTTCTTCTTTGTTTGCATGGGAAAAATGTGGCCTTTCATAAACACATTTCATGCTATTCTACTACACTTTATATGACTGGAGTTGGAGACATTAGCAGAATATAACATGATAGCCTACTCCGCTGTCACTGACTAATGGGTCAATACAAACGAAATTGTCCATATAATAGACCTACAAGAAGGGGAGACAGAAATAGACTTTGATGTCCAATTAAACTGGAGGAGGCAACTATTGTCCAAAAGCAAATTTAAGTAGCACTGACCCAATGATAATGAATAGGCGCAGTGCACGCCCACCAAGGATATTATCAATGATCTCTGCGGGTGCCAATTAGGTAGGCTATACTGTTGTTCGCTCAATTTTGATAACAAACTTTACAGCAATAATCATTTGCTTTCCAAAATATGTATTCCTGCGATTGTATGTTGAAATATTGTGATATGCCTTTGCTTGGACTCGTTGCTTTTCACAGACAGTTACAAATCAACAATAATCTGCTCAAACTGCGCCGCCTCTTTTCCTTCTAACTGCAGGCAATGTCATTTAAAACAATCCACAATTTATTTTTTGGAAAGAAGCTAACAATCCTCTGAGGCCAAATCATGCTTTAGTAGACTATTTTGAATGGTTTTATTTATTTCTGTATAGACAGGAGTAGGCTAATTAGGATATAATTTTGATAATTTAAATCAATTTACTTCAGGGAAAGTTTACCCAATCCTTGTGGATGCACTACCTATGCTTGCATGTTATTAAAAACGGAACGGAACCTCCATTTGCTATTTAAGTGCAGGCTACGGATTCCGTTTTCTTTGTGTGGGCCATTCTAAATAAAAAAATTATTACACACATATATTAGTAGACTATGTGTAAAGACCAGATTAAATTAAGAATAGTCTGATGGGTGAGAATATTATCAAGGGGTTGTCAAATTGTGAATGAGAGACTGATGATGTGTGTGCAACCTGCAACCAGTCCCTGATTACAGGAGAACAATGAGAATATGCAGTGGGGCTGGCTTCAAGGTCCAGAGTTGAGTCTAAAGGGTGTAGGCTATATTAAATTGATTTATTAAACTTTTTATTAAATGTAGATGTTCCAAAGGTCCACATCAGTGGCTTGTAGTCTATGCGTGGAAGCCAGGCGATGCTAAAGGTGTTTATGTTCATTAACGGCCAATTACCATGAGGCCGGCTGTTATTTGCATGATAATCACCAGCTGATAAAATGTCATGAACACCACAGCCCTAGGTGCTACCACTTTAAAGAAGTTAACAGATCATGTTTAGAGGGGCTACCACTTTAAAGAAGTTAACAGATCATGTTTAGAGGTGCTACACCTTTAAATTAGTTAACAGTTCATGTTTAGAGGTGCTACCCCTTTAAATTAGTTAACAGATCATGTTTTGAGGTGCTACCCCTTTAAATTAGTTAACAGATCATGTTTAGAGGTGCTACCACTTTAAATTAGTTAACAGATCATGTTTAGAGGTGCTACCACTTTAAATTAGTTAACAGATCATGTTTAGAGGTGCTACCACTTTAAAGAAGTTAACAGATCATGTTTAGAGGTGCTACCACTTTAAATTAGTTAACAGATCATGTTTAGAGGTGCTACCACTTTAAATTAGTTAACAGATCATGTTTAGAGGTGCTACCACTTTAAATTAGTTAACAGATCATGTTTAGAGGTGCTACCACTTTAAATTAGTTAACAGATCATGTTTAGAGGTGCTACCACTTTAAATTAGTTAACATATCATGTTTAGAGGTGCTACCCCTTTAAATTAGTTAACAGATCATGTTTTGGGAAGTGCTATTATTAATGGTGTAGGGAGGGATGTTAATACATCTGGTTAATATTTCTGGGTTATTAACATTTACATATCAGATGTCATAGCAGTGGAAGCAGAAGGTTGCCATGGAGAGAGAGAGTGACTATGAAGTCTGAATAGAACACTGTCCTATACGGATCATCACAACAACAGACTGACTATGAAGTCTGAATAGAACACAACTATACAGATCATCACAACAACAGACTGACTATGAAGTCTGAATAGAACACAACTATACAGACCATCACAGCAACAGACTGACTATGAAGTCTGAATAGAACACAACTATACAGACCATCACAACAACAGACTGACTATGAAGTCTGAATAGAACACAACTATACAGACCATCACAGCTCCTCTGAAGAAGGCCTGGTAACATAGTAGAGGAGCCTGCTCAAGAACCTGCTGGACCCAGGCCAAACACAGGGCTGGAACGAACCAATGAGATCTACAAATAACAGGAAGACAGTGTCTGAGGGTGGGGGCCATGTTTTTAACGCTATCACTACACAGAAAACGACGGCGAGAGTTAGGATTCGTTCAGTTGTTGCTATAGACAAGCTACGGAAAAACAAAGGGTTAGAAAGGAGTTGTTTTTGATGTTTCAGGTGCAAGGCCTTTTTTAAGATGAATGTACACTATGAATACACGGCCTCACAGAATAGAGTAGAGTAGAATAGAGTAGAATAGAATAGAAAATAACAGAATAGAGTAGAGTAGAATAGAGTAGAGTAGAATAGAATAGAAAATAACAGAATAGAGTAGAGTAGAATAGAATAGAGTAGAGTAGAATAGAATAGAAAATAACAGAATAGAGTACAATAGAATAGAGTAGAACAGAAAAGAATAAAGTAGAATAGAATATAATGTAACCATACATTATAATTTATACATGACCTTCTGACTGCCAAACAGGCGGACAGTGTCACACCAGCAGGTCACGACCCCCGGCGTTCAGGGCGTGGAAGGATGGGATTGGCTTAGACGCCCCTTCAGGAGATCCGCTGACTGTGTTCACACAGACAGAGAGAGAGAGAGAGAGAGAGAGAGAGAGACAGTGGGTTAACTGCCTGTTCAGGGGCAGTCTCTCTCTCTCTCTCTCTCTCTCAATTCAATTCAATTCAATTCAAGGGCTTTATTGGCATGGGAAACATGTGTTAACATTGCCAAAGCAAGTGAGGTAGATAATATATAAAGTGAATATATAAAGTGAAATAAACAATAAAAATTAACAGTAAACATCACACATACAGAAGTTTCAAAACAATAAAGACATTACAAATGTCATACATATATGTACAGTGTTTTAACAATGTACAAATGGTTAAAGGACACAAGATAAAATAAATAAGCATAGATATGGGTTGTATTTACAATGGTGTGTGTTCTTCACTGGTTGCCCTTTTCTCGTGGCAACAGGTCACAAATCTTGCTGCTGTGATGGCACACTGTGGAATTTCACCCAGTAGATATGGGAGTTTTTCAAAATTGGATTTGTTTTCGAATTCTTTGTGGATCTGTGTAATCTGAGGGAAATATGTCTCTCTAATATGGTCATACATTGGGCAGGTGGTTAGGAAGTGCAGCTCAGTTTCCACCTCATTTTGTGGGCAGTGAGCACATAGCCTGTCTTCTCTTGAGAGCCATGTCTGCCTACGGCGGCCTTTCTCAATAGCAAGGCTATGCTCACTGAGTCTGTACATAGTCAAAGCTTTCCTTAATTTTGGGTCAGTCACAGTGGTCAGGTATTCTGCTGCTGTGTACTCTCTGTGTAGGGCCGAATAGCATTCTAGTTTGCTCTGTTTTTTTGTTAATTCTTTCCAATGTGTCAAGTAATTATCTTTTTGTTTTCTCATGATTTGGTTGGGTCTAATTGTGCTGCTGTCCTGGGGCTCTGTAGGGTGTGTTTGTGTTTGTGAACAGAGCCCCAGGACCAGCTTGCTTAGGGGACTCTTCTCCAGGTTCATCTCTCTGTAGGTGATGGCTTTGTTGTGTAAGGTTTGGGAATCGCTTCCTTTTAGGTGGTTATAGAATTTAACGGCTCTTTTCTGGATTTTGATAATTAGTGGGTATCGGCCTAATTCTGCTCTGCATGCATTATTTGGTGTTCTACGTTGTACACGGAGGATATTTTTGCAGAATTCTGCGTGCAGAGTCTCAATTTGGTGTTTGTCCCATTTTGTGAAGTCTTGGTTGGTGAGCGGACCCCAGACCTCACAACCATAAAGTGCAAGGGGCTGTATGACTGATTCAAGTATTTTTAGCCAAATCCTAATTGGTATGTTGAAATTTATGTTCCTTTTGATGGCATAGAATGCCCTTCCAAATCAAGAAACCTACTGTAAGATTGACTGGAACCAGTAAGCAACCACTCCTCTGTGGTCAAGTATAACACATTGGGCTTAAACAGGAAGCTTAAGGTAATAGTGGCTTGATAAAACACAAAGCCAAGAACAACACTGCCTATTACTGAATCAACACAGACACACACATACTTAAACCACTGACCCGTTACCTGGCTATAGCACTCATAAAGAAACAACAGGTATTAATTGCTGGCTGACTGATTTGTTGGAGATTATTTTATTTCTCTGTTTATAGTTTGTTTACAAAACTAGCTAAATCAGGCTAAATCAAGGAAGGGTTTAGAGGTTGGTTCAAATAGGGAAAATAAGCTTCATGACGTCTGAAACATGACACAATGTAAAACACGCGAAATCATTTCTCTACTGGTTAAAATGGGTCTCAGTTTATGCTGCATAGAATTCGTAGTACTGATGTAATTCAGGAAACTGCCATTGTCAATAGAGTGTCATTGTACACGATACAGAACACTGGCTATTTTCACAACAAACAAACACAGAGATTACATTAGAGCGTATCACCAGCCTGACCCTTCATGATACAATAACACTTGTATAAAAAGGCTGAGTGTTACCACATATATTTGTCTGACTGTAGGGAGCCAACATTTGTCTGACTATGTGGGAGCCAACATGTCTGTCTAGGGCATCTATGTGGGAGCCAACATGTCTGCCTGGGGTACCTATGTGGGAGCCAACATGTCTGCCTGGGGTATCTATGTGGGAGCCAACATGTCTGCCTGGGGTATATATGTGGGAGCCAACATGTCTGCCTGGGGAGGAACGAGACTTTAGCAGCCCTTCTGTCCGGTGCTTGTGCCACAGAAGAGACAGAAGCTGTCCCCACCGATACTGCTGCTGTGTGGTTGTGTCACGGCCAGGGCGCGGCTACAGCCATGGCAGCATCGACAGCATTCCGTCCTCTCTTCGGGATTTCTGTGAGGATACTACAATACAACGTCAGGTCCAGCCTGGACACGTCTCAGACTCGATCATCTTTTAAAGCATAAAATTGTGATTTAAGTGTTGTTTAATTTATGTGCAAACATCGAACAACATGTAAAACAAATGTTCAAATTAAGAGAATAGCTTCCTCATATGCCTACAGTGGCTCACACTTCCCTAGCTCTGGTCTAGAAACACGCAACGAGCACAAACGACTTGGACCAGAGCTAACACTCACCCAGACCGATGTGGAGAGAAAAATGTACATTTTTAAATTGTATTTCCTACAATTCTACGCATTTTTCCATGTGGCGGAGAGGATACTGTAATTTTATAAACAAATGTCATGCAATTCTACAAATATTGCCATGGGGGCAGAAATATTTTTGGGGCAGAGATATTTTTGGGGAAGAGATGTTTTTGGGGCAGAGATATTTTTGGGGAAGATATCTTCTTTTTTTTTACAGCTAATGTCCTGCAATTCTACACAAATCTTTTTTTTTTTACAGCTAATGTCCTACAATTCTACACATTTCATAATGACTTCTGCCATGTTAGTATGATATCTGAGTGTGAATGACTAACAAAAGCAATGGGGGCCCCACTGGAGGTCAGGGACTCTGGGTAAATGCCCTGCGTGCCCAGTCAGTATTCGGCCATGATTACTACAAGTTTAGATAGGTCACTAGACTATATACCAAGCTAAAAGTGTTTAGCTTACAGTGTGAATTGAGGGACTGTCAGTAGGTAGTACTCCTTTAACCCAGGTTAATTCCACAAAAGCAATGTCGCAACAACAAAAAATGATTGCAACATATTTAATGGAAACGGCAGAGATAAGAGGCATTTTCTAAAGATCGAACCACATTTTTATTAGTTCAACAGCGTCGGATTTGTCTCTTTGTCAAACTTTCTTTATTGCTACAAAATTTGATGATCGAAAAATAGTTTTTGGAATAATTTTGAAGATACGTGATGTCATCACCATAAAACACATTTAATTCTAAATGCTTACTGCTTGCAAAATCTACCTTTTCACCTTAAAAAAAATATGTTTCTTTCAACAATGTCTGAATTGTTTCTTCCTGCTCTAATGTATTATGGCTTTACACCCCCTGCTATATTGTGGATTGAGAGTTACCTGTCTAACAGAACACAGAGGGTGTTCTTTAATGGAAGCCTCTCCAACATAATCCAGGTAGAATCAGGAATTCCCCAGGCCAGAGTTTCTATGTATGCGGATGACTCAACTCTATGCCAAAGACATGAATGTCGATTAAGGCAGCCCCACGCACCGCTCTGATTCAGAGGGGTTAAACGCAGAAGACACATTTCAGTTGAATGCATTCAGTTGTACAACTGACTAGGTATCCCCCTTTCCTTTTCCTTTCCCTATTCATGTCAGCTACTACAGCAACTGAAATGACTGCAACACTATTCATGTCAGCTACTACAACAACTGAAATGACTGCAAAACTATACATGTCAGCTACTACAGCAACTGAAATGACTGCAACACTATTCATGACAGCTACTACAACAACTGAAATGACTGCAACACTATTCATGTCAGCTACTACAGCAACTGAAATGACTGCAAAACTATACATGTCAGCTACTACAGCAACTGAAATGACTGCAACACTATTCATGTCAGCTACTACAGCAACTGAAATGACTGCAACACTGAACAAAGAGTTGCAGTTTGGATGTACACAGAGAGCTAACATTAACAATATGCATGTCAATCTCTCATGGCTGAAAGTGGAGGAAAGATTGACTTCATCACTACTTGTTTTAATGAGAGGTATTGACATGTTGAATGCATCTAGCTGTCTGTTTGAACAACTGGCGCACAGCTCGGACACCCCTGCATACCCCACAAGACATGCCACAAGAGGTCTCTTCACAGTCCCCAAGTCCAGAACAGACTATGGAAGATGCACAGTACTACAGAGAGCCATGACTACATGGAACTCTACTCCACATCAAGTAACTTATGCAAGCAGTAAAATCGGGTTTAATAAACAGATTCAAAAACACCTTATGGAACAGCGGGGACTGTGAAGCAACACAAACATAGGCCAGACACATGAATACACACACACGATAGCAAACGCGTTATACAGACACGTACACATGGATTTTGTACTGTAGATATGTGGTAGCGGTGGAGTAGGGGCCTGAGGGCACACAGTGTGTTGTAGATATGTGGTAGCAGTGGAGTAGGGGCCTGAGGGCACACAGTGTGTTGTAGATGTGTGGTAGTGGTGGAGTAGGGGCCTGAGGACACACAGTGTGTTGTAGATATGTGGTAGTGGTGGAGTAGGGGCCTGAGGGCACACAGTGTGTTGTAGATATGAGGTAGTGGTGGAGTAGGGGCCTGAGGGCACACAGTGTGTTGTGAAATCTGTGAATGTATTGTTATGTTTTTAAAATTGTATAAACTGCCTTCATGTTGCTGGACCCCAGGAAGAGTAGCTGCTGCCTTGGCAGGAACTAATGGGGATCCATAATAAACCCCAGGAAGAGTAGCTGCTGCCTTGGCAGGAACTAATGGGGATCCATAATAAACCCCAGGAAGAGTAGCTGCTGCCTAGGCAGGAACTAATGGGGATCCATAATAAACCCCAGGAAGAGTAGCTGCTGCCTTGGCAGGAACTAATGGGGATCCATAATAAACCCCAGGAAGAGTAGCTGCTGCCTTGGCAGGAACTAATGGGGATCCATAATAAACCCCAGGAAGAGTAGCTGCTGCCTTGGCAGGAACTAATGGGGATCCATAATAAACCCAGAGGAAGAGTAGCTGCTGCCTTGGCAGGAACTAATGGGGATCCATAATAAACCCCAGGAAGAGTAGCTGCTGCCTTGGCAGGAACTAATGGGGATCCATAATAAACCCAGAGGAAGAGTAGCTGCTGCCTTGGCAGGAACTAATGGGGATCCATAATAAACCCCAGGAAGAGTAGCTGCTGCCTTGGCAGGAACTAATGGGGATCCATAATAAACCCCAGGAAGAGTAGCTGCTGCCTTGGCAGGAACTAATGGGGATCCATAATAAACCCCAGGAAGAGTAGCTGCTGCCTTGGCAGGAACTAATGGGGATCCATAATAAACCCAGAGGAAGAGTAGCTGCTGCCTTGGCAGGAACTAATGGGGATCCATAATAAACCCCAGGAAGAGTAGCTGCTGCCTTGGCAGGAACTAATGGGGATCCATAATAAACCCCAGGAAGAGTAGCTGCTGCCTTGGCAGGAACTAATGGGGATCCATAATAAACCCAGGAAGAGTAGCTGCTGCCTTGGCAGGAACTAATGGGGATCCATAATAAACCCCAGGAAGAGTAGCTGCTGCCTTGGCAGGAACTAATGGGGATCCATAATAAACCCCAGGAAGAGTAGCTGCTGCCTTGGCAGGAACTAATGGGGATCCATAATAAACCCCAGGAAGAGTAGCTGCTGCCTTGGCAGGAACTAATGGGGATCCATAATAAACCCAGAGGAAGAGTAGCTGCTGCCTTGGCAGGAACTAATGGGGATCCATAATAAACCCCAGGAAGAGTAGCTGCTGCCTTGGCAGGAACTAATGGGGATCCATAATAAACCCCAGGAAGAGTAGCTGCTGCCTTGGCAGGAACTAATGGGGATCCATAATAAACCCCAGGAAGAGTAGCTGCTGTCTTGGCAGGAACCAATGGGGATCCATAATAAACCCCAGGAAGAGTAGCTGCTGCCTTGGCAGGAACCAATGGGGATCCATAATAAACCCAGAGGAAGATTAGCTGCTGCCTTGGCAGGAACTAATGGGGATCCATAATAAACCCCAGGAAGAGTAGCTGCTGCCTTGGCAGGAACTAATGGGGATCCATAATAAACCCCAGGAAGAGTAGCTGCTGCCTTGGCAGGAACTAATGGGGATCCATAATAAACCCAGAGGAAGAGTAGCTGCTGCCTTGGCAGGAACTAATGGGGATCCATAATAAACCCCAGGAAGAGTAGCTGCTGCCTTGGCAGGAACTAATGGGGATCCATAATAAACCCAGAGGAAGAGTAGCTGCTGCCTTGGCAGGAACTAATGGGGATCCATAATAAACCCCAGGAAGAGTAGCTGCTGCCTTGGCAGGAACTAATGGGGATCCATAATAAACCCCAGGAAGAGTAGCTGCTGCTTGGCAGGAACCAATGGGGATCCATAATAAACCCCAGGAAGATTAGCTGCTGTCTTGGCAGGAACCAATGGGGATCCATAATAAACCCCAGGAAGATTAGCTGCTGCCTTGGCAGGAACTAATGGGGATCCATAATAAACCCCAGGAAGAGTAGCTGCTGTCTTGGCAGGAACCAATGGGGATCCATAATAAACCCCAGGAAGATTAGCTGCTGCCTTGGCAGGAACTAATGGGGATCCATAATAAACCCCAGGAAGATTAGCTGCTGCCTTGGCAGGAACTAATGGGGATCCATAATAAACCCCAGGAAGATTAGCTGCTGCCTTGGCAGGAACTAATGGGGATCCATAATAAACCCCAGGAAGATTAGCTGCTGCCTTGGCAGGAACTAATGGGGATCCATAATAAACCCCAGGAAGAGTAGCTGCTGCCTTGGCAGGAACTAATGGGGATCCATAATAAACCCCAGGAAGAGTAGCTGCTGCCTTGGCAGGAACTAATGGGGATCCATAATAAACCCCAGGAAGAGTAGCTGCTGCCTTGGCAGGGACTAATGGGGATCCATTAGAAATACAAATTGGAATTTGTATTAAACACAGCAGTTTTTAATTTATTTTGTAGGTTTCATGTCATCACGTCTACCCGTTTTAATCGCCACAAGATAATGAAATGGAAACGCACCATAGCAGACAATTGTCGCATCTATTAACGTTCTAAATGTCAGAATTTAGAAACTGCACCTGGTGTCTCCAATTCTCCGGAGGCCCTAAGCAACCACTTATGTCACTTATCCCTGGGACCGGCCCTGGTTGTCTTGAAACCACACAGCCATGTAAACAAACAACAGGTGACCATTGAGAGGTGATGGTTGCATAGCTTTACTACACCTTTAACACACAAAATACAATTTGCTACGTTTCCTCGTGAAAATTTGTTAACATTTTTCCTCGTGAAAAATTCGCTAAAATGTTTCCTCGTGAAAACGCATTGTGTAAAGTTCAGTCATATGTGTTGGGAGCATAGTCAATCAGGCCTACAGTATGTTTCCCTGTGTCGTACTGTCACTTCCATTATTATTTAATCATCTAGACATCATACGAATAATCCGTTATTCTTCCACGCTATTTTGCTACGTTTGTGTGACTGCTTCCTGATTGATTGATTAATATGTGCTCGATTGATCCGGGAATAGTAGATGGATTACAGATCACACCTGTGAGCAGTGCATTGCATTCAACTGTACGGTTTTATTTTCATTGTGTGACGATCATGTCAAGTGGCAGTATGTGGTAGGCCTCTACATAGCAGTTTAACGGCAGAACGAAGAAGACCAAAGTGAATGTCTACTTACCAACAGATATTACCTGGAACAAGGCTAAAAGGGTTGTCTCGATACCATTGTCCAGTTATGTTATCAAATTCTCTATTGGCTAAACATACATTTACCCTGTAGCCTAGACATGATCAATCTAATAGTGCACAAAATACTGCTTGCAATGTTGTTTTCAGACTTTATAAATATTGTGGACCTAATATAAGCCTAAATATGAATAAAACTGTAAAGGAAAAAGTTATTCTTCATGTATTGGGAATGGTTTTTATTGTGTATGATACCTTATGAGAAGTTATCATGAGAAGCTTCGCAGGTGTTTCACTGAGTCAAATAGAGATTTTTGTAAAACCTTTATTTTACTAGGCAAGTCAGTTAGGAACAAATTCTTACAATAACAGGCCTAGGAACAGTGGGTTAACTGCCTTGTTAAGGGGCAGAACAACAGATTTGTACCTTGTCAGCTCAGGGATTTGATCTTGCAACCATTTTGGTTACTAGTCCAACGCTGTAACCATTACGCTACGCTGCCACCCCCAGAGTACTGGGAGTAAAAGTAGAGTAACCCCCAGAGTAAAGTAGCAGGTAAAAACTAGTATTATCCCAAACGTACTCCTGTTGATAACCCAGTGTGATGTGATAGGATTGAATCTATTGTCCCCGAGGGGAAAGTAGAGAGTGTTGCTTCCACATAAATACATAGAGTCAATTGATACAACACACATAGATGAACTTCTTGGTCGTTAGATGACGACTCCAATAAGTCACCAATGTGTTTAATAAGCCCAGCCTCGCTCTCTGTCAGGGCTGAGGCCAGGCAGACAAATCCTTTAGTAGAATATTAACCAGACCAGATGGTTGCCATGGCACAACTGCTGTAAATTCAATTTAAGGCAGTGCCATCATGACATCATCATCCAGCCAGTGGTGTGTGTATATATATATATATATACCCCTCCCCAATCTGAGGGACTTGAGACCGTTTGCTGGTTCAGGACAGGTAGGCTATAGTCCTAGATAGGAACCTACAGTACAGTTTAGGTGTATACGAGTTTGTGTGGGAGCCCTTTGGACTTTTAGAGAATCCCTCTTGGCCCTGTGCTGTGCGACTGTTTTAGCTGCTGAAGTGATTGTGAACCATCGACCGACCATGTGTTCGGGTAGCTTTGCCAAGTGTCTGGGTATCACCCTGATCCCCCTGGCCATCCTGTGTGTTCTCTGCAACATCCTGCTCTTCTTCCCTGGGGGGCTGGTCGCAGAAGACAATAACCACATCACCAATGAGGTGTTTTACTTTGGGGGTATCATGGGATCTGGTGTTATGGTAAGTCAACTGTTACTGGGGGAGTGGAAAATGCCAGGGCTTTAGGAATGGGGCTTTTAAATAACTTCCAATACTGTAACTCTTTCATATCAAAATGTCTCATTTCAACGGTTGTATTTGAATATCTCTATTCAACATGTGGTGAAACATAGAACATTATAAATATTTGGCTTGAGTCTATCAGAAAACAGGTGAACAGTTAGGTAGAGATACAGGTGTAGTTACTGGCCTGGAGGTTCTGTCTACATGACAGGATGGCTTTAGTGAGATGGATGGCCCTTTTAAAACGCTTTGTTTCCTTCTACACAATCTAGGCTCAGGATATTCATTGAGAGGTCAGGATATTCATTGAGAGGTCAGGATATTTATTGAGAGGTCAGGATATTCATTGAGAGGTCAGCATATTGATTGAGAGGTCAGGATATTCATTGAGAGGTCAGGATATTCATTGAGAGGTCAGGATATTCATTGAGAGGTCAGGATATTCATTGAGAGGTCAGGATATTTATTTAGAGGTCAGGATATTCATTGAGAGGTCAGGATATTCATTGAGAGGTCAGGATATTCATTGAGAGGTCAGGATATTCATTGAGAGGTCAGGATATTTATTTAGAGGTCAGGATGTTGTTTGAGAGGTCAGCATATTGATTGGGAGGTCAGCATATTGATTGGGAGGTCAGCATATTGATTGAGAGGACAGCATATTGATTGGGAGGTCAGCATATTTATTGAGAGGTCAGCATATTGATTGAGAGGACAGCATATTGATTGGGAGGTCAGCATATTTATTGAGAGGTCAGCATATTGATTGAGAGGTCAGCATATTGATTGAGAGGTCAGGATATTCATTGAGAGGTCAGGATATTGATTGAGAGGTCAGGATATTGATTGAGAGGTCAGGATATTGATTGAGAGGTTAGGATATTGACTGAGAGGTCAGGATATTGATTGCGAGGTCAGGATATTTATTGAGAGGTCAGGATATTGACTGAGAGGTCAGGATATTCATTGAGAGGTCAGGAGTGGGATTGGTGGAAATCATGTGTAGTCTATTATGCTCTGTGTCCATGCATATTGTATATTGCATTCACGTCTTCACTACAAGTCCTCTGTATGAATCAGAAACCAAATGTATGAGAACGACAAGTGTTTTCCTTTAACTTAAGTGATAATATTGAGGACAAGATTTTGTACCAGTGAGTGTATTGTTTGATGTAGAATCTTTATATGAGGTGCAATTGAAATGATCAAAATGAAAGCCTTTGTGGGGGGGTCTTGTCCATTATGCTTGTGTGATTACAGCACTGTTAGAATTTTAGGAAAAGTTTAGGAAATGATCACAGTGTTCAACGTTGCCAGTTTGTTTCTGCTTCTAAAGCTGTTGTCCTTCATGTCCCTGATGACAGAAACACTCCGTACTAATCTGATTCCAGCCAATATGATTGTCTGGCTATAGGGAGTATTTAGAACTGTTTTCCTGGTATTATCCTAATGGTTGTGTATCCTAATGGTTGTGTATCCTAATGGTTGTGGGTGTCCAATAGTTGTGTATCCTAATGGTTGTGTATCCTAATGGTTGTGTATCCTAATAGTTGTGTATCCTAATGGTTGTGGGTAGTATGATGTCTTTCTGTCCAATAGTTGTGTATCCTAATGGTTGTGTATCCTAATAGTTGTGTATCCTAATGGTTGTGTATCCTAATAGTTGTGTATCCTAATGGTTGTGTATCCTAATGGTTGTGTATCCTAATGGTTGTGTATACTAATGGTTGTGTATACTAATGGTTGTGTATCCTAATGGTTGTGTATACTAATGGTTGTGGGTGTCCAATAGTTGTGTATCCTAATAGTTGTGGGTAGTATGATGTCTTTCTGTCCAATAGTTGTGTATCCTAATAGTTGTGTATCCTAATGGTTGTGTATCCTAATGGTTGTGTATCCTAATGGTTGTGTATCCTAATAGTTGTGTAACCTAATGGCTGTGGGTGTCCAATAGTTGTGTATCCTAATGGTTGTGTATCCTAATGGTTGTGTATCCTAATTGTTGTGTATCCTAATAGTTGTGTATCCTAATGGTTGTGGGTAGTATGATGTCTTTCTGTCCAATAGTTGTGTATCCTAATGGCTGTGGGTAGTATGATGTCTTTCTGTCCAATAGTTGTGTAACCTAATGGCTGTGGGTGTCCAATAGTTGTGTATCCTAATGGCTGTGGGTGTCCAATAGTTGTGTATCCTAATGGCTGTGGGTAGGATGATGTCTTTCTGTCCAATAGTTGTGTAACCTAATGGCTGTGGGTGTCCAATAGTTGTGTATCCTAATGGCTGTGGGTGTCCAATAGTTGTGTATCCTAATGGCTGTGGGTAGGATGATGTCTTTCTGTCCAATAGTTGTGTAACCTAATGGCTGTGGGTGTCCAATAGTTGTGTATCCTAATGGTTGTGGGTGTCCAATAGTTGTGTATCCTAATGGTTGTGTATCCTAATAGTTGTGTATCCTAATGGTTGTGGGTAGTATGATGTCTTTCTGTCCAATAGTTGTGTATCCTAATGGCTGTGGGTAGTATGATGTCTTCCTGTCCAATAGTTGTGTATCCTAATGGCTGTGGGTGTCCAATAGTTGTGTATCCTAATGGTTGTGTATCCTAATAGTTGTGTATCCTAATGGCTGTGGGTAGTATGATGTCTTCCTGTCCAATAGTTGTGTATCCTAATGGCTGTGGGTAGTATGATGTCTTCCTGTCCAATAGTTGTGTATCCTAATGGCTGTGTATCTCTTTCTGAGCAGATGATCTTCCCAGCGCTGGTCTTCCTGGGCCTTAAAAACAATGACTGCTGCGGTTGCTGTGGCAATGAGAGTTGTGGAAAGAGATTTGCAGTGAGTACATGGGAACAAACATATCCATAGTAACTTTCCTATATACTGTAGGTGTTCTATTCAGTTAAGGGCCTGATTCAGACACCTGTCCTACAGGCCTTTTCGACACACTTCTCAGTAGATGGTACTCAGACTTATCTTATGCAGTTCCATAATGCTTTGCAGGCGTGGTTCCCCTGTGCACGGAATACATTTTATTCAACCGCTGAAAACCCTCCCACTTGTTGGCCAACAGATCTTCTCGTGGGATTTTTCATACAATAGTACATTTATCTAAAGCCATCTCTTTAAATTTGGTTTACCTTTAACGACAGACTCACTAGAATACATGGCGAAAACGGTTCAGAATATTAGGGATGAATGACAAAAGGCTATCTAAATACATGCATATCATCTCCTGTTCAGCACCAATTGGTAGATTTAAAAAATACTCTGATCTTGAATATTATTTAGGGTTAGAAAAGCATCAATAAAAACAACAGGTTTGGAGCGCCTCGTTATATTGGTGAATCAAAAATACAGTGATTTGACTAATCATGTTTAATCCCAAAAAATATTGGATGTTGAGAAAAGTGTACAATAAGGATTGGACAGTAGTTTTATAAATCTACCCTAATAATCCTCACTAGTCATGGAACTGTGATGACAACGGTCCAGTCGTCGTGAACCGTGAACCGTGCGCCAGGCTCCAGGTTTAAACTGCTACAGTATGGTCTGTGTTCCATGATGATTCAAAGAGGTCACATGTCCCACATTATTGGGCTGCTTGTAATACGTTAGCCAAATATGATCCACTAATGCTAGAGATCCTCAGGATCAACCACACTAACGTGACAGAGGAAAGAAAGGTAAACTAACAATTTAAAGGAACGATGCTAAATTTAAGGAAACTAACACTAAATAGACATTTATAAATGTATGTGGGTATAAATGACGGTGGCTACCGATAGTGGCTAATATTTAACAGGATACAAATTGTAAAATATACAGTGAAAGATCCGGGCCTATAATTAAAACGTTGTAGAAATCATAAATCAACTCGGTAGGTTTGACGCTACACTGTAATTTGCTCAAGGCTACAGAAGCGTATAGCTTGGGTCTCCACATTTCATCCCAAGTTACAAGGCCAGCATTTCATAAACTTACTGTGGAAAAGGTGCTATGTGTATATGCTTCACTTTGCTTCCATATGACTGGTTTCACATTGGTCTCCATCAATTACAAGGTAAAATAAATCTAAAACAATTGTCATTTATATTTACAATCCCTTTATCAAATCGGTTTACTCATTTACCCAGCTCTTATCAATAGCTCTTATCAAGTTGTAAATGACAGTGTATTTGGTGTTATGTCTTATCAGGAAAAAGAAAGTAGATGTTGTTCCACTCGGAACCTTATTCATCGTTTCATAGTTTCATTATGAGGGAATGATGTCACGGTCAGAATACGGTGTGGACACAGCTCTGCCACACCTTCATTGTTGGGGCGGCAGGTGGTAGTTAGGGTGGTAGTTAGAGCGCTGGACGAGTAACCGTAAAGGTTTGCAAGATCGAATCCCCAAACTGACAAGGTAAAAAAATCTGTTGTTCTGCCCCTGAACAAGGCAGTTAACCCACTGTTCCTAGGCCTGTCATTGTAAATAAGAATCTGTTCTTAACTGACTTGCCTAGTTAAATAAAGGTAAAGAAAGTAGATAGATGTTGTTCCATTTGGAACCTTATTCATTGTTTCATAGTGAATAAAAGGTGGTGGAATTATGAGGGAATGATGTCACGGTCAGAATATGGTGGAGGCACAGCTCCACCACACCTTCATCTTCAAGGTGGAGATCTCATTGATCTCCACCATTTAGAATGCTATTCTAAATGGTTCAGTTTAAAGGTCAAAATGTAGAGAGAAAAGAGCATAGAAAGGGAATTATGTTTCATTTACGCACGCTGAATTCAGGTCTGGGAATTTACCCTTAAAGCACAGGGCATCCAAAGCAGTGTGCCATACTTGTAGACCTAACCAGCCTCACACACAAACAGTAGATATAACACCTAGATTTTGATCGCCCCAAAGCAGGGAGTTCAACTGACATTTCCCATGCCTCCTAGGGACAGAGCCTCCATTATATTGGTGGCCAGCAGATAGGAGAAACAAAGAGCTCTTACCACCTGATCAATAGTATCATTCCATCTCACACTGGTACCATACTGCATCGTAGGAGGGTGCTGTTGCTCTCAACTGATTTTGGGCAAAATAATCAATTGATTGTTTGCCCAATGTTGCATTGGTTAGTTCAAGGAAATAACTCTTGCTAAAATACAGTATCAAACTGATCCCGGTATGAGACCTGGGCCCGTATCCACAAAGCATCTCAGCATAGGAGGGCTGATCTAGGATCAGTTTTGCTTTTTAGATCACAATGAATCAGATTTATATGGGCAGATCCTAGATCAGTACTCACCTACTCTGAGACGCTTTATACAGGCTCTGAAGTCCATCCCAACATCAGTATGAACCCTGAAGACTAGTGCTAGTTCATCCTACCACAGGTTTTAGCTCAGTGGACTAACATGGTCTTCTTAAGTCACTTTTCTTGGATAGACTGGGTTCAATACCCAGATTGATTAAATTGGACCTCTGTAACTATGATCAGTTTCTTCTCCTCAGATGTTCACCTCTATCATCTTTGCTGGGGTGGGGGTTCTGGGGGCCGGCTACTCCTTCATTGTGTCTGCTGTTGCCATTCACAACGGACCCAAATGTCTCTATACGAATGGCACAACAGAGTTGTGGACCAATCCGTTTGTCAACGGGTAAGAACCCGTTTTACCGCTCAAACACATTGTTGGTAATACATTGTTCATGTTGTGACACAATGTATGTAAATCACTCACTCACTCACTCACTCACTCACTCGTTCATTCACCCACATTCATCATGAATACACATGACACAATTTATGTAAATCACTCATTCACCCGCATTCATCATGAATTACACATGACACAATTTATGTGCAGTGTGCTGAGTCTTATTCAACTTTTTCTGAACTCTCTGTTGTCCACCAGTGACTACCTGAATAACCACACCCTGTGGGAGGGCTGTAAAGAGCCTGAAGGCATCGTGACCTGGCACCTGACTCTGTTCTCCATGCTGCTGGTCATGGGTCTGCTGCAGGTTGTGCTCTGTGCCATCCAGGTCGTCAACGGTCTCATCGGGGCCATCTGTGGAGACTGCTGCGGCTGCTGTGGTGGGGGTAAGAGGACCCTGTTGTATTGAAACAACCTCTAGTCTAGCCCATAAACCCAATTGGTACACATTTTTTTCCAGTTGACCACACCTGATTTAATTAAATGTATTAAATATGAGACTTGGAGCTGCTCAGCCCCAGACCTAGCTCCACCCCCAGTCCCAGACCTAGCCCCACCCCCAGTCCCATCCCTCCAATAAGGGCTAGATCCTAATTCTTCCACCTGTGTCACTGACCTCTCAGCCATGTGTTATCTGACCATGAACTTCAGTAAGCTAAGCAACAATTTGCTCATCCATGATTGACACACCAATACACTGTATAAATATGTGTGTTTGAGTAAGACTTGATTTGAATCTTTTTGGAAAGTTATTGTCCTGTGTTTGTTTTTCAGAGTAGTGATGATGCCGTCTGAGGATCCGTGAACCCCTCAGAAGAAGACCGAAGACTTCTTATATCAACAACACTGACTGGCTTTCTATGAGGTCCATATGATTTTGTTAAATATTTGTAAAAAAAAAAAAAAAAAAAATATTTTTAAAATCGACCATTTCCAAACCTACCTAGCTTGATGGCCTTTTGCTTGGGTGGTCGGTCTTATGACAGCAGAGGACATTTAAGAGCCACATTAAGTATTTCTATATTTAACTTTTTAAAATGTAATTAAATCAAACTTCTTATATGTTAAAAACATAAAAGCACTTTCAACATTTCATAGTATAATTCCATATTAGTTTGTACCTTAAAAAGACAGAACACTTGGCATCTATTAGATATTAGTCTCTGGGCTTATTTCAATTGCAAATTATTTTCAACATTCAAAAACACATGAAAACCCCCTTCATAGAGGTTTATGACAGAGTGTGTGTACACTGTGGGCCACACCTGTGTGAGTCTTATCGGAGAAGGCTTGTGGGTGTCATTTTATAACTTTATTCTTGCTAGTTCCTGTTTGATGGAGGGACATGACGAGATTCCCTCCTCTGTGTCAATGTTTACTGTAACGCCACAGGGTTACTAAGGAGTCTGTCGTGTCGGGTTTTCAGCGACTTTATGGTGGGTTCCGCTATATTATACAAAACACACTGCAATGTAGCTTTCTCCAACCCTATTTACATATATCGATGGTAGAACCTGAACATTTACATTCTTGTTAGAACATTCACCCAGGACTCTCTGGAAAACAGAGGCAATTGTTCCTGAGTGGATTATCCTAGCTAAATAAATACAAATGAAATTAAACTTTTACTTTATATACATTTCTCTGGGTAGACCAAGTTGTCCTTGGTGGGAAGTAATTGGACTGCTCCCGAAGGTGTGGGGGGGGGGTGTATGTTGTTTTGTATACTAGCTTATTTTACCTAGAGAGTAATAATGTTCGTAGGTCATTTTTGGTTCCCTATACGGTTGTGTGTGATCTGTGGCTTGTTGTGATAGTGATCAAGAGTGATCTTCTGTAATAAATGGCATCAATAACAAATAAAAACAACACAAAGATCTACGGTTCTGAAGCCATTTGATTCTTTATTTATTTTTTAAAAACATGTTACTGTCATTTTCAGACTCCTTGCCGAGGTTACATCATGTAAAAATGAAGTCCACACTGCCGGGATAGGATACAGTATGCGGCCATTTTGTTAGTCTGATTTTCACCACCAATGAGCATGCCTTCAACATTCCAAGACCCTGTAACTACTGACAACACACCCCCGTCCCCATCCTACCATGCAGCTGTAGCCTAGCCATTGCGCTATACTGCGCTATATATTGCTACATCCTGTCTATTCCAATCCATGTCATGCCACTCTATGCACCTTTAGTCAAAATATGTGCTCCACACCAAACCATTTCCTCAAACGGTATAACACCACCTCTGTGTTCTATGTTCTCATAGAATCTCTTTCATCTGGTCGTAATATCCCCCAAAGTATAGATTTACAAAAAGACAATCTGATACAAATGCTATCATCCATTTAACTTGTGTCCTTCATACTGGTGCAACCTTGAATTGTGTCCCCAGTAATGGTGCACCGACAGCCCTGCCAAGTTTCCCACCCTAGAGCCTGGAACAGCACATTATTCAAACGAAAACACAAAACAGGGAACCTCCCTGACACAGAGACACCAAGACTGGCAGCTGTGTGATTGGATTAATAACCTTGTTTGATTCTAAAAAAGACCTCATCACCTCTCACTGGAGCCCTTTTCATCAGCTGTGCATGAGTTAGCATATTGCTAGCCCTGTCAGCTAGCCCTGTCAGCTGGACCTGGGCATGAGTTAGCATGTTGCTAGCCCTGTCAGCTGGGCATGGGCCCGAGTTAGCATGTTGCTAGCCCTGTCAGCTGGGCATGGGCACGAGTTAGCATGTTGCTAGCCCTGTCAGAGCTAGCCTTCTTTGGCCATGCCTGGGTAATAGAGGCCTCCAATCTCTGAAACCACACCACATCGTCACACCCTTTCCCCCAATCCAAGGACACAGGTGGTAGTGATGTGATAACTGTGTGCCCCCACTTCAGCTCGTCACCTCTCACGCCCCTCTTCACCTTGTCCCTTCTCACACCCCCAGTGTGTTTTGGCGTGCATAGAACACCCCCCTCACCCTCCCTAAACTCAACAACCTCACCCTCCCCTAATTCACCTGCCCCTACCAAGGATCCATCACTTCCTCGCCTTCTTAGTTCTAACATTCTACATAGTAACCAGACTCAGTATAGTCATAATATAAGGTCGGGCTATAGACCACCTAACGCTAGGAATAGCAAATATGTCAATCAACATGCAAATACAAAAACTGAGACAAATGTAGAAAAAAAAAAAAGATCAGAGCAGATTGTGTTGTGGGGTTGGCATGTTAAAAACAAGATCCGAATGCTAACCCCATGCCAATCCAATCTGACAATTCACTAAAAATCCTCTAAAAACATATAGGCACAATAACCTCTGACCCCATGAAAAGACTATTGTTGCATAATTCCCCGTAGAACAGATATTAGAAGGGAAAAAAAACAAAAAAAAAGTGTCCTTTTTGCAAAACCCCCCCCAAAAAACAGACCGAAGATGAAGGAGAGTTTGCGTATGAAGGATTATCAAGCGTCAACGCATATAGAAACAAAAACGTCTGGTGATCATCTAACTTCAACATTCACTTCATGATCAGATATATTTCAATCATTTTGCTGATTTGTAGTGCTTTGAAATCTCAATTTCACAAAAAAAATGTTTAAATTTTTTTTTTTAAATTGAACAAAAAGGAATAGAATCATAGCTCTTGATAAATACAAAAAATGCTAACTATATTATAAGTCAAATGGCACCAGATGCAAAGAACCCATGTAGGCTATTTTACAGATCAGAAAAAAACCTAATACTATAGTATGATATATATATTTTTTTAAGTGTACGTATTAGAATACAGAATTTGACATTGTTTCATAACTGAGGCATGATATTTTAGTGTTCAATTAGCTACATTGCAGTACAATTATTAAAATGACAAAAAACTAAAAACAGTTCTGTTTAAAAATCAAACTAAGTACAATTTAAAGTTTTAAAGCTTTTGTAGTGACATTGTAGCGAACAACAGGAAACATTATTTGGTATACAACACACTTTGTTCCCATGGCTACTAATGCTGATGTAGAAGTGAATCTGCAGTTTTTTTTATGAACAGAAACAACAGTAACAGTGTGGATTTTTAATTCAAACCCAAACTGACAGTTAAAATACTGTTGGTGATTGATCATTTGTTAGAGAAGAAGGTTTACAGTGCTGTAGCCGACAGACGTGCACTACTAAGAACCTACAGATGGGACAGCCTTGTTGCCAGTAAAGAGCCATTTCATAACTACAGTAGCTGAAGCAATAGCGCCACCTATTGGTAAAAAAAAGCCTCCCTGCATACATTTAGTCATGACAAAGCAATACCATTGGACGCCAATACATTTTTTTTCACCAAGTACTTGTTCCACATAGAGTGTCACACCAAGAGAGACAGGAAAGCTGTAAAAAAGATCTATTGTGATTCAAAAACCAGGGTGGGGAGAGTCTTACAGAACATACAAAATGTAACTTTTGTTACATTACAGTATCCACTAACACGTGTCCTGATTTGATTTGTTACATTACAGTATCCACTAACACGTGTCCTGATTTGATTTGATTTTGATTTGTTACATTACAGTATCCACTAACACGTGTCCTGATTTGATTTGATTTTGATTTGTTACATTACAGTATCCACTAACACGTGTCCTGATTTGATTTGATTTTTGTTCTCTCAAGGCTTCGGTTAATACTCTTTAGATATCTTTAACCTGAACTGAACTCAGATTGATAGGTGGTCGGCCAGACAGAGGGGGTATTATTACTGGACACGTGAAAAAAATCAATCAAGCTGATTTGAATAGGTCACTAAAGGCAGCACAGACAGAGTCTTTAGATACTTGGAGTCTTTCGTCCTGTTTGTTGGGCGTGTGTGTGGTGTGTGTGTTTGTAGAAGGTGTGTGTGTGTGTGTGTGTGTGTGTGTGTGTGTGTGTGTGTGTGTGTTTACAGCCAGGTGAGGAAGGGCTCGCTCTTGTTGAGGACTGACTCCACATCGTTGAGAATGGGAATGAGGTCCGCTCCCTCCAGGGTTCCCAGGTCCACGTTGGTCCCTGGCAGGGAGTCCAGGAAGTCTGGGAAGCTGCTGTGCTGAGACACGTTCATACTGCCCGCCTGGGCCATGCTCTCACCTGGAGGGAAGGGGGGAGAGAAGGGGGAGTCAGTCAGTGAGAGAGAGAGGGCTCGAGAGAGAGTAATGATAGCAGTTTAATGGTGACGTGGTGGTAGTAGTAGTGATAGCAGTTTAATGGTGACGTGGTGGTAGTAGTAGTACTAGCAGTTTAATGGTGACGTGGTGGTAGTAGTAGTACTAGCAGTTTAATGGTGACGTGGTAGTAGTAGTACTAGTAGTAATGGTGACGTGGTGGTGGTAGTAGTAATGGTGACGTGGTGGTGGTAGTAGTAATGGTGACGTGGTGGTGGTAGTAGTAATGGTGACGTGGTGGTGGTAGTAGTAATGGTGATGTGGTGGTGGTAGTAGTAATGGTGACGTGGTGGTGGTAGTAGTAATGGTGACGTGGTGGTGGTAGTAGTAATGGTGACGTGGTGGTGGTAGTAGTAATGGTGACGTGGTGGTGGTAGTAGTAATGGTGACGTGGTGGTGGTAGTAGTAATGGTGACGTGGTGGTGGTAGTAGTAATGGTGACGTGGTGGTGGTAGTAGTAATGGTGACGTGGTGGTGGTGGTGGTAGTAGTAGTAGTAATGGTGACGTGGTGGTGGTGGTGGCAGTAGTAATGGTAGTGGTGGTAGTAATGGTGATGGTAGTGGTGGTAGTAATGGTAGTGGTGGTAGTAATGGTAGTGGTGGTAGTAATAGTGATGGTAGTGGTGGTAGTAGTAATAGTGATGGTAGTAGTAATGGTGATGGTAGTGGTGGTAGTAGTAGTAATGGTAGTGGTGGTAGTAATGGTGATGGTAGTGGTGGTTGTAGTAATAGTGATGGTAGTAATGGTGATGGTAGTGGTGGTAGTAGTAGTAGTAATGGTAGTGGTGGTAGTAGTAGTAGTAATGGTAGTGGTGGTAGTAATGGTGATGGTAGTGGTAGAAGTAATGGTAGTGGTGGTAGTAGTAATGGTAATGGTGATGGCAGTGGTGGTAGTAGTAGTAATGGTAGTGGTGGTAGTAGTAATAGTGATGGTAGTGGTGGTAGTAATGGTGATGGCAGTGGTGGTAGTGGTAGTGGTGGTAGTAATGGTGATAGTAGTAATATCGATGGTAGTGGTGATGGTAGTAGTAATATTGATGGTGGTGGTGGTAGTAATGGTGATGGTAGTGGTGGTAGTAGTAGTAATGGTAGTGGTGGTAGTAATGGTGATGGTAGTGGTGGTAGTAGTAGTAATGGTAGTGGTGGTAATGGTAGTGGTGGTAGTAGTAGTAATGGTAGTAATGGTAGTGGTGGTAGTAGTAGTGGTGGTAGTAGTAGTAGTAATGGTAGTGGTGATGTAGTGGTGGTAGTAGTAGTAATGGTAGTGGTGGTAGTAATGGTAGTAGTCGTAGTAATGGTAGTGGTGGTAGTAGTGGTAGTAATGGTGATGGTGGTAGTGGTGGTAGTAGTGGTAGTAATGGTGATGGTAGTGGTGGTAGTAGTAGTAATGGTAGTAGTGGTAGTAATGGTGATGGTAGTGGTGGTAGTAGTAGTAATGGTAGTGGTGGTGGTGGTAGTAGTGGTAGTAATGGTTGTGGTAGTAGTAATAGTAGTGATGTAATGATGACGATGACAGTTCCATTTTCCATGTTTAGCCTTTTATCGTCACTATTATTTGTTATATTTCTACCATTTTGTTGTTTTTTTATTTGTATTATTGTTCATTCTTTTTATTACAATGTGTATTAAACACATGGTTGCTTTGGCAAAATTGACACAATGTTTTTCATGCCGATAAAGCAGCTTGAATTTGAGATCGAGGACGGCGGGAGAACGTGGACTACCTGTGTCCATCTCCTCCATGTTATTAAGGAAGTCCTCTGGGGTGGTGGGGATGCTGTAACAGCCCAGCCCCAGGCCACTGTCTGTGCTCTGCTCCCGGGAGTGCTGGAAGTGACCACTGTGGATCACAGAGGAAGGGGGGAAAAAAACATATTAATCAACTGATCCCGTCTAATAACCAGACTGAGAGAAGAAGGAGAAAAGGGAGAGAGGCAGAGGGGAGAGGGGGTGTTGAGAAAGAAGGGAGAATGAGGGGAATAAAAGAGAGAGAGAGAGACAGATGAGAAGAAACAGAAGCACATCATT
This sequence comes from Oncorhynchus tshawytscha, assembly GCF_018296145.1. Classification (NCBI taxonomy): domain Eukaryota; kingdom Metazoa; phylum Chordata; class Actinopteri; order Salmoniformes; family Salmonidae; genus Oncorhynchus; species Oncorhynchus tshawytscha. The sequence goes on from NC_056433.1 coordinate 82,850,088, forward strand.
ACAAGACGATACATGTGTAACCGATGGGAAATGGCTAGCTAGTTAGCGGTGGTGCACGCTAATAGCGTTTCAATTGATGACGTTACTCGCTCGGAGGCCTTGAAGTAGTTGTTTCCCCTTGCTCTGCAAGGGCTGTGGCTTTTGTGGCGCGAAGGGTAACGATGCTTCGTGGGTGACTGTTGTTGATGTGTGCAGAGGGTCCCTGGTTCGAGCCCGGGTCGGGCGAGAGGACGGAAGTATACTGCTACATATATAGTCATAATTTGACATTTGACGTAACTTTATTATTTTGGAAATTCTGTGAGTGTAATGTTTACTGTAAAAATGTTATTGTTTATTTCACCTTTGTTAATGATCTATTACACTTGCTTTGGAGTGGTTAACATATGTTTCCCATGTCAATAAGGCCCTTTGATTTGAATTGAATCAGGAGTGCACTTGCCTGTTGAGGAAGGGGTCAGATCCATTGGTGGGCATGTTGCCCTGGGTCATGGGCTGGGCAGGGTTGCCACCAGGGGTGGGTGCTGGTGCCATGCTCTCAGAGTCCACGGGGAGCTGTCTACACAGTGCCACCTCCTAGGGGGAAGCAATAGGCAGCAGGGGGAGGGAGAAGGGGGAGAGGAGAGAGAAGAGGAAGGGGGAGAAAGAAGAGGAAGGGGGAGTGAGAAGAGGGGAGAGGAGAGAAGAGGGATGAGAGAAGGAGAGAGAAGAGGGGGAGAGAGAAGAGGAGAGGGGAGGAGAGGAGAGGAGAGAAGAGGGGTGAGAGGAGAGATTCAAGATTACTGAAACTATGTTCATTATTATCCAGGAACACATTGTGTACTACACCACTTGAGAAACATTTGCTGAGTCCCTAAAAGAATCTGCTTCTGAACAAAGCAGTGTTTTTGCAGCCCTATAGTAGTGAGTGTGTGAACTACACAGCAATTATATGATGTGAAAACACACACACACCTCAGGACGGGATTGGCTAATAGTCTTAAAGGAAGTGGGCTATGGGATAAGTTAGAGGTTTGTGGTTGCTGCCGTAAGATAACCTTACCCAAACACACAAAGACAGGTCTACACTGGTGGAACTAGGAGGGAGGGGGGTCAATGCTACCCTTCACCTGTGCCACTGCCCTGACATGGTATCTAGGGTTGGATCATCTCCCTGTCTGTAACTCCCACTGCCCTGACATGGTATCTAGGGTTGGATCGTGTCAGTCTCCCTGTCTGGGGCACAACTAACTCCCACTGCCCTGACATGGTATCTAGGGTTGGATCGTGTCAGTCTCCCTGTCTGGGGCACAACTAACTCCCACTGCCCTGACATGGTATCTAGGGTTGGATCGTGTCAGTCTCCCTGTCTGGGGCACAACTAACTCCCACTGCCCTGACATGGTATCTAGGGTTGGATCGTGTCAGTCTCCCTGTCTGAAGGGGCTTTATAACAATGTATCTGTAAAGGGAAGGGGCTTTATAACAACGTATCTGTAAAGGGAAGGGGCTTTCCATGCAATAGAGGCTTTATAACAATGTATCTGTAAAGGGAAGGGGCTTTATAACAATGTATCTGTAAAGGGAAGGGGCTTTCCACGCAATAGAGGCTTTATAACAATGTCGATGTGTGTGACATTGGAGCTGTATGGACTGAACACAACACATATATGGTAGTGAACAGACAGGTTAAAAGGTAGGTGTGTGTGGTGTGTCCACAGGCCGGCAGGTAGCCTAGTGGTTAGAGCGTTGGGCAGGTAGCCTAGTGGTTAGAGCGTTGGGCAGGTAGCCTAGTGGTTAGAGCGTTGGGCAGGTAGCCTAGTGGTTAGAGCAGGTAGCCTAGTGGTTAGAGCAGGTAGCCTAGTGGTTAGAGCAGGTAGCCTAGTGGTTAGAGCAGGTATCCTAGTGGTTAGAGCAGGTAGCCTAGTGGTTAGAGCAGGTAGCCGAGTGGTTAGAGCGATGGGCAGGTAGCCGAGTGGTTAGAGCGTTGGGCAGGTACCTAGTGGTTAGAGCCTTGGGCAGGTAGCCTAGTGGTTAGAGCGTTGGGCAGGTACCCTAGTGGTTAGAGCGATGGGCAGGTACCCTAGTGGTTAGAGCCTTGGGCAGGTAGCCTAGTGGTTAGAGTCTTGGGCAGGTAGCCTAGTGGTTAGAGCCTTGGGCAGGTAGCCTAGTGGTTAGAGCCTTGGGCAGGTAGCCTAGTGGTTAGAGCCTTGGGCAGGTACCCTAGTGGTTAGAGCCTTGGGCAGGTAGCCTAGTGGTTAGAGCCTTGGGCAGGAAGCCTAGTGGTTAGAGCGTTGGGCAGGTACCCTAGTGGTTAGAGCGATGGGCAGGTAGCCGAGTGGTTAGAGCGTTGGGCAGGTACCCTAGTGGTTAGAGCCTTGGGCAGGTAGCCTAGTGGTTAGAGCCTTGGGCAGGGAGCCTAGTGGTTAGAGCCTTGGGCAGGAAGCCTAGTGGTTAGAGCCTTGGGCAGGTAGCCTAGTGGTTAGAGCGTTGGGCAGGTACCCTAGTGGTTAGAGCGATGGGCAGGTAGCCGAGTGGTTAGAGCGTTGGGCAGGTACCCTAGTGGTTAGAGCCTTGGGCAGGTAGCCTAGTGGTTAGAGTCTTGGGCAGGTAGCCTAGTGGTTAGAGTCTTGGGCAGGTAGCCTAGTGGTTAGAGCCTTGGGCAGGTAGCCTAGTGGTTAGCGCGTTGGGCCAGTAATCGTAAGGTTGCTGGATCAAATCCCCAAGCTGACAAGGTAAAAATCTTCCCCTGAGCAATATACAGAACTAAGTCAAAGGCTCAGACACACCAACTCATCCAAGGGCCCCTCCCCACTTGAACCACCCTCCACACTGTTCTCCGGGCGCCGAAGACGTGGGTGTTCTTTAATGGAAGCCTCTCCAACATAATCCAGGTAGAATCAGGAATTCCCCAGGCCAGAGTTTCTATGTATGCGGATGACTCAACTCTATGCCGAAGACGTGGATGTTAATTAAAGGCAGCCCCCACGCACCTCTCTGATTCAGAGGGGTTGGGTTGAATGCGGAAGACACATTTCAACTGCATAAATTCAGTTGGACAACTGACTATGTATCCCCCTTTCCCGAAATAGATCTCTCTCCAGACTGTCAGACAGACCAAAACAGTGAGATCGTGTAGGGGAGTACAGTGGAAAATAGAGAAGCTACTGTCAGAATGTGTGTACACCCCTTATAACACTCCTGTCCTTCATCCTCTACAGGCCATAGCCAAGGTAAGAATGCAAGAGTAAGACTCTGCTCTCCCTTCCCAAACCCAGACCCCAGCCAGTGCTGCTATGTGCTCAGGATGGGCCGACAGAGTCACAGCGTTCTGGGTGAGATAAACATTTCCTGGTTGAGGTCACTGGCTAAGGACAATAAAGGCGATTAACAAACGGGTGTGAATCTCTCTCTCTATGCGAGCCTGCCTTCCTGTAAGTAGATGATTAGGTGGTCTTGAATAGAGTAGCTGGTAGCTACCCCGTTCGGCCACTAGTGGGAGCTAATATTTACCCCCAGCGTCATAGAAAGGCCCAAAGCCTGCGCTAAAAAAACAATCTACTGTCCAACTAAGAGCTCCATTTGCTGTCTTTGAGATTCTTCTGGGTAACTTTTTTCTCATTGAGGAGGCACGTGATATGATGGCATGTGGCCTGTGTGTGTGCTGGTCCTTCTATCCTTGTGGGGACCTAAAACAAGACAAAAATGTTCCTCGTTGGGACAAAGGAGATTTTAAGCTCAGGGGATAGGGGTTAAGTTTAGGGTAAGGGTAAATAAAATAAGATTTTGAAACAAACACACACACACACACACACACACACACTAGTGTGGGTTTAGCCTGAATAAACTTTTTTTATTTTATTAAAAAAATAAAATTAAAAAAAATTGGGTCCAGGTGTCTCTAAGAGCAAAAGAGGAGAGAATGATTGATTTGCGGTATGTATTTGTTCTTAACTGACTTGCCTAGTTAAATAAAGGTAAAATAAATGTATCAGGTCTCTCCTGACAGTCTCCGGCGAGTTGTAGGTGTGGGATAAACAGTGTTGAAACATGGACTGGAGGTCTGAGAGTAAAGCAGGCTCTCCTGTGTGGTGTTGTTGGCTCGTTCGTAATGCAAAAGAGACTTTGGTCTCAATGAGAATTCCCCTGCCTAAATAAAGGGTAAATACTCTAGGATTGAGCAGCAAACCATGGAGGCCTAGCGATGGAGGCCTAGCGATGGAGGCCTAGCGATGGAGGCCTAGCGATGGAGGCCTAGCGATGGAGGCCTAGACTGCCTCACCTGTCTCATGAGCTCCTCCTGGCGTCTCTGGATCCTCTCTCTCTCCAGCTGGATGCGCTGCAGCCTCATCTTCTGCTGGGTACTGACAACCACGCCCAGGGGACTGGACAGACTCATCATCCCAGCCTGGGAGCTCTGCTGCTGGGGGAGGGAGCCAGGTGAACCCAAGGCCTGGGCCTGTTGGGGCTGCTGCTGGTGGTGGTGTTGGGACATCACTATGGAAGGAGAGACAGAGAGAAGGGAGGGGGTTGTTATCCGGGCTAGAAAACAATTCCAGTGGAGAAGAAAGACAAAGAAGGTGAGAGGCTTTAAGAGGCTTTTTTTTAAAACTCTGATAGTAATGCGATAGTCTGACTGTGCTGATATGTACACAGTACTAACTACAGGTCTAGTCAATCAGGTGAACAGGAGCTGATTCTGAAAACTGACCTCAGCTCATTAGCTCCACATCACCTCTTTTTCACACCACTGCTCTGGGAAAGAGCCAGAGTCCAGATAGTGAGTCAGTGTCGAGATGGATCACACTGCTGACTGAAGGTTGATTTATGTTTCCGTGGTAACATGGACTCTTAACAACGTGATGAAAACTTTGTAGCTCCTTGCTAAAACAAGGTGTTGTATTATGTAGGACGGTCTGACTGACTAAAATAAATCTTTGGTCGATCGAGTTGTTTGTTCTTTCAACCAATCGATTGGTAGAAAATTGTAAAAACCTGTATTTTTCCATATAGACACATCCTATGTGTTTTAATCAAATCAACTATATGCACTGAGCTTGTCTGATGCTTTAAGCGCAGTGTTTGATGAAATAATTAAGGACACCCAAATGACTAGAGGGAGTCCGACAGCAATTGATTTGAATGTGCCGAGCCAGACTCAGAATGCGCTGTGTTAAACAAAACAAAAAAAGACAGCGAGTGACCTGTTGTCTCTCTCTCCTCCCTGCTGCAGCGACCACCACAGAACATCAACAGTGTTTATAGTGTTGTCTCTCTCTCCTCCCTGCTGCAGCGACCACCACAGAACATCAACAGTGTTTATAGTGTTGTCTCTCTCTCCTCCCTGCTGCAGCGACCACCACAGAACATCAACAGTGTTTATAGTGTTGTCTCTCTCTCCTCCCTGCTGCAGCGACCACCACAGAACATCAACAGTGTTTATAGTGTTGTCTCTCTCTCCTCCCTGCTGCAGCGACCACCACAGAACATCAACAGTGTTTATAGTGTTGTCTCTCTCTCCTCCCTGCTGCAGCGACCACCACAGAACATCAACAGTGTTTATAGTGTTGTCTCTCTCTCCTCCCTGCTGCAGCGACCACCACAGAACATCAACAGTGTTTATAGTGTTGTCTCTCTCTCCTCCCTGCTGCAGCGACCACCACAGAACATCAACAGTGTTTATAGTGTTGTCTCTCTCTCCTCCCTGCTGCAGCGACCACCACAGAACATCAACAGTGTTTATAGTGTTGTCTCTCTCTCCTCCCTGCTGCAGCGACCACCACAGAACATCAACAGTGTTTATAGTGCTGTCCATGTTTCTAAAGCTGCCACATAACAGCCAGCCATTTCTGACCGAAAAAGTTCTGTTACCGAAATCTCTCATTTGTTGAGGGAAAACCTTCCCTATTCCCTCAACCCTTGCTCTCCTTACGTAAGCATCGCATGCACGCAACCAATAGGGCCTGACCTATAGCATAATCACATCAATGAATTGGCTATAACAAACTCCGAACACCATAACATGACAGCAAAATGGATGCATAGGACGTGACAAAAACCAAAAAGGGGGGAAGTCAGATATATGGAATAAATTTGACTAGTTGTGGAAAATACTGGAGATCCAACAAAAAAGTGCATATTATGTATAACAGCTGCTGTTAGATTACAATATTTATTTTTCTAACTGTTTGGAACAACGTAAAAAAGACTAAATAAATGTCTTGTAAGTTTAAAAAAAAAAATAATGATAATTTAAAAAGCCAATATTACTGCAAAGACTAAAAAACAGTCGCTCGTAAAATTTAATTACCGACGTGGAATGAGAAATGTGTTTTATCGCTAATTATTATAAGGGTTGCTTTATTATTTTACAACTAAAATGCTTGATTTGCATTTCAAATCATGAATGGTGAGGAGGTGAGGAGAAAATGTGCAGTTTAAAATAAAAAAAATGTTTACTTTTCGAACGGTTATGGTGACCGTAGCAGAATACGAAAAGCCAAGGTCTGTGCTCGCATATTCCCTAAAGACCTTCGCCAACATGTTATTTTTTTCCCCTCTTGAGCCACCGTAGCAACATAGCCAGAAAACCATTCCTCAAAATGGTCTGAATTATTCCAAGATAAATCAAGAAATCTTTCATTCATTTTTTGACGTTTTAGTCAAGTAATTTTACACCAAACTAAGATTTTTGGTGCAGTATTTCTCTAGTGAAAAAAAAATGCACAAAATGACGAAGGGGTCGTGGACTTCGGATACCGAACTTCAGCTACCCCTAAAAAAATTAAAAAGTGCGCAGGAAACAACCGGAAAAAATACCAGCCGAAGAAACCAAAACAAACAAAAGCATCAAAAAAACATGTCAATTTATGCGCAAACTCTTTCAACTGGGAAGCTTAACTGACATCCAAAATTGTGCATGACCTTACAAAACACACACAGTGTATGTGTTCACACACACACCAATGCTACTTCAGATGTAAACAGTGAACAGAGATTACGCAGTCTGCCAAAACACTGAAATAACCTGACCAAGCTCTCATTGTAAACAGAGCCTCAGCCACGTACTCTAAAAGCACACCAGCAATATGGATAGACTACTGCTGCTGTGTTTAAGAGAAAGCAGATGGTCAGATTAGAGACTAACCCCCAGCAATAGCATCTAGACTTTGTTATTCCAGACAACAGCTAAAAAAAATTTTTTTAAAAAGGGGGCCATTACAGTTATATTTTGAAAAACTAAACAAAATCAGAGAGCATAGATTTGGGGACATGACTACAGTCTTCAGCCAGGTAATCATCAGATCATTCTACTGAAGACTACCAAATCATTATCAAGCAGTAATGCTCCGGTGTGAGCCGAGCCCACACCAACCCCACAGCTCTGGGGTCTGTACACCCCCCCATTACATGCTCCAGTGTGAGCCGAGCCCACACCAACCCCACAACTCTGGGGTCTGTACACCCCACCCCCCTGCATCTCATATTTCCTGGTCTTCCACTCTGACATTTCTGCCTGCCCCAACAGGTAGTTTTTACTAGGCAGTCCCTTCGCCTGTTGGCTACTCTATACCTAGGCCCTGCAACATACCTAAGCCCTCCGACATGGATTTGCCCCAAACACAACACATTCTATTCAGGACAAAATAGTTTATTTGCAAACAGGCTGCATGTTTTGGAATATTTAAATTCTGTACAGGTTTCCTTCTGTCATTTAGGTTAGTATTGTGGAGTAACTAAAATGTTGTTGATCCATCCTCAGTTATCTCCTATCACAGCCATTCAACTCTAACTGTTTGGCCTCATGGTGAAATCCCTTAGCGGTTTCCTTCCTCTCCGGCAACCGAGTTAGGAAGGGTGCCTGTATCTTTGGAGTATCTACCAATAGGTGCCCTTCTTTGCAAAACACTGGAAATCATCCCAGGTCTTCGTAGTTGAATCTGTGAAATTCACTACTCGACTGAGGGACCTTACAGATAATTGAATGTGTAGAGTACAGAGATTGGGTAGTGATTCAAATATCATGTTAAGCACTATTATTGCACACAGTGAGAGTCCATCGCAACTTGTGATTTGTTAAGCACATTTTTACTCCTGAACTTATTGAGGCTTGACATAACAAAGGGTTGAATAAATGACAAGACATTTAATCTTTAATGAATTTGTAAACATAATTCCACTTTGACATTATGGGGTATTGTGTGTACAGTGACAAAATCTAAATGTAATTAATGTTAAATTCAGGCTGTAACAAAATGTGGAAAAGGTCAAGGGGTGTGAATACTTTCTGAAGACACAGTATGTAAAAGACCAGATTGAATTGAGAATAATCTGATGGGTGAGAAAACACTTGTGACTCATGCAGTCTAAGGCAAGAAACAGCACATGCTTTTTTTTGTGTGCAACTTTTTAAAAATCAAATCATGCAACATTTAGCCTAACCTATAGGCCTATTTTATTTTACCTTTATTTAACTAGGCAAATCAGTAAAGAACAAATGACAATGACGGCCTAGGAACAAATGCCTTGTTCAGGGGCAGAACGACACGTCAGCTCGGGGATTTGAACTTGCAGCCTTTTGGTTACTAGTCCAACTCTCGAACCACTAGGCTACCCTGCCGCCCCAAAGCAGATGGTCAGATTAGAGACTATATGTTTTGATAACGTTCACATCACAACTGAAGTAGCCAAATAACTCTAACCCTCTAGCCTATAAGCCTTAGACGAGAGGTCTGCACGGGACCCATGTTTTGGTACATTGCCCGCCTGCTCCCGCAAGATTACTGACGGCGCCGGCAGGGGTTTTGTGTTGCCAACATCCAATGAGTGCATGATTTCATAAGCCATTTGCTGTTTTGAATTAAAGTCCTTTTATTGAAACTCCAGTGTAAACAAACTAATTTGAAGCAGCACAGACAAGAAGTCCCTGCAAGACAGAATACATTTCTTTTGGGGGGGGACGAGTTCACCTTGTAAACTTTCCAAAATCCTCTAAACTTGAACTGTCAGTAAGGAAACGCCATCTGATAGGCTGACTTGCGCCCAATCACAAGCCATTGTTTCGTTGCCTTTAGAATATGATTAACAGCATGGGAACCTCAAGCTTTTAGAATTCATCACAAGTGACCACAAGCTCAAATCACATTGGAGAATTGTTTTTGCCACCACTACTTTTTTGAAGCAGGCGCGTGATCCAGTGAGCCCCAGTTAGAGGAGAGACACAAGCAGCCAGAATACGAGCAAGGAATTCATGTGATAGATGTGGTTTTATACACAATTCACAATGCATTTACAACCCTCACGTAACACATTTACAACCATTATGAAATCATTTGCAGGACTAAAATAATATTTAATCCCGAATTAGTCTTTTTGATACAATTTTTTTTTTTACACAACCGGTGTAGCCTAGATAGCATATAAAAAAAACATAAGCGCAGGCTGCGCTTCCTCCATTTATAATTAGAGGCTTTGGGTGATGCTTTTGTGGGCCATTCTGAATAAAAAAAGGATTCCGCTGTTGCAGCTGGCCGCGACCGGGAGGTCCATGGGGCGACGCACAATTGACAATTGGCCTAGCGTCGTCCGGGTTAGAGAGGGTTTGGCCGGTAGGGATATCCTTGTCTCATCGCGCACTAGTGACTCCTGTGGCGGGCCAGGCGCAGTGCATGCTAGGTGCACGGTGTTTCCTCCGACACATTGGTGCGGCTGGCTTCCGGGTTGGATGCGCGCTGTGTTAAGAAGCAGTGCGGCTTGGTTGGGTTGTGTTTCTGAGGACGCGTGACTCTCGACCTTTGTCTCTCCCGAGCCCGTACGGGAGTTGTAGCGATGAGACAAGAAAGTAACTACTAACAATTGGATACCACGAAATTGGGGAGAAAAAGGGGGGGGTAAAATAATTTAAACAAAATAAATACATAATAATAAATGACTCCACACATTAGTAGCCTAAATAAAGACCAGATTAAATTGAGAATAGTCTGACGGGGGAGATTATTATCAAGTGCTTGTTAAATTGTGAATGACAGACTGATGAAGTGTGTACAGCTGTTGTAAGAAACATGAGCAGAGCGCATACCTTTCATGTGACTTTTTTCAAATCATCATTAGAGTCCCATCATGCAGTCTTACAATTGTAATACAAATCTAAACACACAGCCCAACGCTTGTAGAACAACTAAAATTCCATAAATAACTAAATGTGGAGCTAAAAAAAAGGCACATGGCGAAGACAGTCTGGTGATTTCACTGTGGAGACTCTTTCCCCCTCTCAGGACCTCTCTTCGCCCTCTCCCTTTATCTCACAGTCCTCTTCCTCCTCTCTTAGCCCTCTCCCTTTCCCTCCTCTCTTCGCCCTCTCCCTTTCCCTCCATCTCACAGGCCTCTCCCTCCTCTCTTCGCCCTCTCCCTCCTCTCTTCGCCCCCTCTCTCTCCTCTCTTCGCCCTCTCCCTTTCCCTCCTCTCCCTTTCCCTCCATCTCACAGGCCTCTGCCTCCTCTCTTCGCCCTCTCCCTTTCCCTCCATCTCACAGTCCTCTGCCTCCTCTCTTCGCCCTCTCCCTTTCCCTCCTCTCTTCGCCCTCTCCCTCTCCCTCCTCTCTTCGCCCTCTCCCTTTCCCTCCTCTCTTCGCCCTCTCCCTTTCCCTCCATCTCACAGTCCTCTGCCTCCTCTCTTCGCCCTCTCCCTCTCCCTCCTCTCTTCACCCTGTCCCTCCTCTCTTCACCCTCTCCCTCCTCTCTTCGACCTCTCCCTCCACTCTTCGACCTCTCCCTCCTCTCTTCGACCTCTCCCTCCTCTCTTCGACCTCTCCCTCCTCTCTTCGACCTCTCCCTCCTCTCTTCGCCCTCTCCCTCCTCTCTTCGCCCTCTCCCTTTCCCTCCATCTCAGTCCTCTGCCTCCTCTCTTCGCTCTCTCCCTCCTCTCTTCGCCCTCTCCCTTTCCCTCCTCTCTTCGCCCTCCTCTCTTCGCCCTCTCCCTTTCCCTCCTCTCTTCGCCCTCCTCTCTTCGCCCTCTCCCTTTCCCTCCTCTCTTCGCCCTCTCCCTTCCCCTCCATCTCACAGGCCTCTGCCTCCTCTCTTCACCCTCTCCCTTTCCCTCCTCTCTTCGCCCTCTCCCTTTCCCTCCTCTCTGCGCCCTCTCCCTTTCCCTCCATCTCACAGGCCTCTGCCTCCTCTCTTCGCCCTCTCCCTTTCCCTCCTCTCTTCGCCCTCTCCCTTTCCCTCCATCTCACAGTCCTCTGCCTCCTCTCTTCGCCCTCTCCCTTTCCCTCCTCTCTTCGCCCTCTCCCTCCTCTTCGCCCTCTCCCTTTCCCTCCATCTCACAGGCCTCTGCCTCCTCTCTTCGCCCTCTCCCTTTCCCTCCTCTCTACGCCCTCTCCCTTCCCCTCCATCTCACAGGCCTCTGCCTCCTCTCTTCGCCCTCTCCCTTTCCCTCCTCTCTTCGCCCTCTCCCTTTCCCTCCTCTCTTCGCCCTCTCCCTTTCCCTCCTCTCTTCGCCCTCTCCCTTTCCCTCCTCTCTTCGCCCTCTCCCTTTCCCTCCATCTCACAGGCCTCTGCCTCCTCTCTTCGCCCTCTCCCTCCTCTCTTCGCCCTCTCCCTCCTCTCTTCGCCCTCTCCCTTTCCCTCCTCTCTTCGCCCTCTCCCTTTCCCTCCTCTCTTCGCCCTCCTCTCTTCGCCCTCTCCCTTTCCCTCCATCTCACAGGCCTCTGCCTCTTCTCTTCGCCCTCTCCCTTTCCCTCCTCTCTACGCCCTCTCCCTTCCCCTCCATCTCACAGGCCTCTGCCTCCTCTCTTCGCCCTCTCCCTTTCCCTGCTCTCTTCGCCCTCTCCCTCCTCTCTTCGCCCTCTCCCTTTCCCTCCTCTCTTCGCCCTCTCCCTTTCCCTCCTCTCTTCGCCCTCTCCCTTTCCCTCCTCTCTTCGCCCTCTCCCTTTCCCTCCTCTCTTCGCCCTCTCCCTTTCCCTCCTCTCTTCGCCCTCTCCCTTTCCCTCCTCTCTTCGCCCTCTCCCTTTCCCTCCTCCTTCTCTCTCTTCGCCCTCTCCCTTTCCCTCCATCTCACAGGCCTCTGCCTCCTCTCTTCGCCCTCTCCCTTTCCCTCCTCTCTGCGCCCTCTCCCTTTCCCTCCATCTCACAGGCCTCTGCCTCCTCTCTTCGCCCTCTCCCTTTCCCTCCTCTCTACGCCCTCTCCCTTCCCCTCCATCTCACAGGCCTCTGCCTCCTCTCTTCGCCCTCTCCCTTTCCCTCCTCTCTTCGCCCTCTCCCTCCTCTCTTCGCCCTCTCCCTTTCCCTCCTCTCTTCGCCCTCTCCCTCCTCTCTTCGCCTCTCCCTTTCCCTCCTCTCTTCGCCCTCTCCCTTTCCCTCCTCTCTTCGCCCTCTCCCTTTCCCTCCTCTCTTCGCCCTCTCCCTTTCCCTCCTCTCTTCGCCCTCTCCCTTTCCCTCCTCTCTTCGCCCTCTCCCTTTCCCTCCTCTCTTCGCCCTCTCCCTTTCCCTCCTCTCTTCGCCCTCTCCCTCCTCTCTGCGCCCTCTCCCTTTCCCTCCATCTCACAGGCCTCTGCCTCCTCTCTTCGCCCTCTCCCTTTCCCTCCTCTCTTCGCCCTCTCCCTCCATCTCACAGTCATCTGCCTCCTCTCTTCGCTCTCTCCCTTTCCCTCCTCTCTTCGCCCTCCTCTCTTCGCCCTCTCCCTCCTCGCCCTCTCCCTCCTCTCTTCGCCCTCCTCTCTTTCCCTCCTCTCTTCGCCCTTCCCCTCTTTCCTTGGCAGTTCAGTGTGTCTCTCTCCCCATCTGTCAGCTGGACTTGAAGTCTGGATGAAGAGCAAAGGAACCTACATAGTTTACCTACCCTCAACACAGACTCAACGTGTGTGTGTGTGTGTGTGGGGGGGCTGAATTTATGATTTCACCTTTTCTATAAAGCAAGACATTTATGGACCACAAGGTTTTCCTCAGAGACCCTTATTGTTACATCACGTACTTCACAATTGGGGAAAATACCCATCCGTGATCTTCTTATTAAACTCAATGATGTAATTCCCAGAGGCTCAATGCACGGCCATTTTGGATACAAAGCTGTTAGTTGCAACAGTCCCCATGTTTGGTGACGGGAGCAGACAGGAAACGCAGGTTATTGGTGACGGGAGCAGACAGGAAACGCAGGTTATTGGTGACGGGAGCAGACAGGAAACGCAGGTTATTGGTGACGGGAGCAGACAGGAAACGCAGGTTATTGGTGACGGGAGCAGACAGGAAACGCAGGTTATTGGTGACGGGAGCAGACAGGAAACGCAGGTTATTGGTGACGGGAGCAGACAGGAAACGCAGGTTATTCTGGAGGAAACTCTGCAGAGTTGTAACTAGCTGGCACAGACACAAAAGTAAAAACTAAATCTGATTTTAAGCCTAACTTTAACCACACTGCTAACCATATTGCTTAACCTTAACCTTAAATGAAGACCAAAGTGCAAATGTTTGTTTTCATTCATTTTGACAAAAGAGCCAATTTTGACTTTACAGCTGGCCCATCTAGTGCAAATCGATCGGTTCTCCCTGTAGGACAAGACTCATCCCAATAAACGTCAACCTGTACAGGAAAGGCGGCAGGTAGCCTAGTGGTTAGAGCATATATTCAAACACATCCAATAGATTATGGAATTATTCCTTGTTTTTATAAAACCAAATAGCCAGAGTAGAGGCATTAGGTTTGGATAGGGGCCAAACAAACAGATGGTATGCATGCAACTGAACACAGAAATACACAGAGCAGCATCTTTAGGGTCGGGTCTGGGACATGGCAGGACACACCCTATCAGAGAGCGCAGATTGGGGAGGCAGAAAACAGACTGCAGTCTGGCCAGATGTGCGGAGCTCCACACGGCCTCAGCCACAAGTAAAATAACACTCCTAAACAACCTCCTGTTCCCCCAACCTCTTCTCTTCTGCTCTGCTCTCCCTCCCACACTCTTATCCTCCACCTCCTCCTTAGCCTCTCTTCCACTCCCTCTCCCCACCCTCCTCTTCAAGGCTAGCACTGGGTGTCACACTGACCCGACTACAATGATGGAAAACACATGATCAGATAGATGAGTTCAACAAAACGACAAGCCAGCAACCCCTCACAGCTCCCAGTCACGATATCAGCAGAGAGAGAAAAGGGGAGAGAGCGAGAGAGCGAGAGAGAAAAGGGTAGAGAAAAGGAGAGAGAAAAGGGTAGAGAAAAGGGGAGAGAGCGAGAGAGAAAGAGAAAAGGGGAGAGAAAGGAGAGAGAAAAGGGTAGAGAAAAGGAGAGAGAAAAGGGTAGAGAAAAGGAGAGAGAAAAGGGTAGAGAAAAGGGGAGAGAGCGAGAGAGAAAGAGAAAAGGGGAGAGAGCGAGAGAGAAAGAGAAAAGGAGAGAGAGCGAGAGAGAAAGAGAAAAGGGGAGAGTTGAGGTAGACAAAAAGGGGAGAGTTGAGAGAGGTAGAGAAAAGATGAGAGTTGAGAGAGAGGTAGAGAAAAGGGGAGAGTTGAGAGAGAGGTAGAGAAAAGGGGAGAGTTGAGAGAGAGGTAGAGAAAAGGGAGAATTGAGAGAGAGGTAGAGAAAAGGGGAGAATTGAGAGAGGTAGAGAAAAGGGGAGAATTGAGAGAGGTAGAGAAAAGGGGAGAATTGAGAGAGAGGTAGAGAAAAGGGGAGAGTTGAGAGAGAGGTAGAGAAAAGGGGAGAGTTGAGAGAGAGGTAGAGAAAAGGGGAGAGTTGAGAGAGAGGTAGAGAAAAGGGGAGAGTTGAGAGAGAGGTAGAGAAAAGGGGAGAGTTGAGAGAGAGGTAGAGAAAAGGGGAGAGTTGAGAGAGAGGTAGAGAAAAGGGGAGAGTTGAGAGAGAGGTAGAGAAAAGGGGAGAGTTGAGAGAGAGGTAGAGAAAAGGGGAGAGTTGAGAGAGAGGTAGAGAAAAGGGGAGAGTTGAGAGAGAGGTAGAGAAAAGGGGAGAGTTGAGAGAGAGGTAGAGAAAAGGGGAGAGTTGAGAGAGAGGTAGAGAAAAGGGGAGAGTTGAGAGAGAGGTAGAGAAAAGGGGAGAGAGCGAGAGAGAGAGAAGGGGGAGACAGTAAGTACTAAGTCTTAGTGGGGATGCTCTGCCAACAAAGACCTTCTTGTTTCGTTTACTTCCTAGAAACAGCTGTCCAACAGGGTCAGAGGGGAAAAAAAACTGGAAAAACTGAAACGATTCCAATCTTGAAAATCTGCACTAAAACCTCCACCATCCCCTGCTCCAAACAAGAGCTCCCCAACACACACACACACGAGAGCTCCCCAACACACACACACACACACACACACACACACACACACACACAGAGAGCTCCCCAACACACACACACACACACACACACACAGAGAGCTCCCCAACACACACACACACAGAGAGCTCCCCAACACACACACACAGAGAGCTCCCCAACACACACACACAGAGAGCTCCCCAACACACACACACAGAGAGCTCCCCAACACACACACACAGAGAGCTCCCCAACACACACACACACAGAGAGCTCCCCAACACACACACACACACACACAGAGAGCTCCCCAACACACACACACACAGGGAGCTCCCCAACACACACACACAGGGAGCTCCCCAACACACACACACACACACACACACAGGGAGCTCCCCAACACACACACAGGGAGCTCCCCAACACACACACACGCAGACAGAGCTCCCCAACACACACACACACGCAGACAGAGCTCCCCAACACACACACACACGCAGACAGAGCTCCCCAAACACACACACGCAGAGAGCTCCCCAACACACACACACGCAGGGAGCTCCCCAACACACACACACGCAGGGAGCTCCCCAACACACACACGCAGAGCTCCCCAACACACACACACACGCAGGGAGCTCCCAACACACACACACGCAGGGAGTTCCCCAACACACACACACGCAGGGAGTTCCCCAACACACACACGCAGCCTCAACACACACGCAGCCTCAACACACAGAGCGCCCCAACACACAGAGCGCCCCAACACACAGAGCGCCCCCAACACACAGAGCGCCCCCAACACACAGAGCGCCCCAACACACAGAGCGCCCCAACACACAGAGCTCCCCAACACACAGAGCTCCCCAACACACAGAGCTCCCCAACACACAGAGCTCCCCAACACACAGAGCTCCCCAACACAGAGCTCCCCAACACACAGAGCGCCCCAACACACAGAGCTCCCCAACACACAGAGCTCCCCAACACACAGAGCTCCCCAACACACAGAGCTCCCCAACACACAGAGCTCCCCAACACACAGAGCTCCCCAACACACAGAGCTCCCAAACACACAGAGCGCTCCCAAACACACAGAGCGCTCCCAAACACACAGTCCACCAGTTAATATCTGTCAGTGTGCATTACATTTGATAAGAGAGCTTAGGGAGTTCATGTCAAAGTGACACATGTAAGGGGGACAGAGTTTGTGTATACATGCATGCGTGTGGACAGTGGTCAGGGACCAGGCAGGCAGAAGCGCCCACACTCTTCTCACGCACAGGCAGTCTCAGAGGACAACCTCTTGTGCAACAGGAACCCTGTTTGGGCGGCTGGCTGGGGGAGAGAGGGAGTCCCAAGTCAGGCCCAAAACTCTTTAAAAAAGGCATAATAACATGAACTATAAGTTCATTTTGATGAATATTGAAAACATTGTTTTTTTGTCAAGGGTAACAGTAATGTGGTGTTGAGATAACGACCCTATAAAATCTGTGATGTGGAGAACGCGGGCGGAATCACAGAATCCAACAATATACACAAAAAAACGTATTGAAACTTATTAGGAAAAATGTATTAATATGAATTAAGAATAAGATAAGACCTAATGGCCAACATCTTGGCCATGTTCTGTTATAATCTGCACCCAGCACAGCCAGAAGAGAACTGGCCACCCCACATAGCCTGGTTCCTCTCTAGGTTTCTTCCTAGGTTTTGGCCTTTCTAGGGAGTTTTTACTAGCCACCGTGCTTCTACACCTGCATTGCTTGCTGTCTGGGGTTTTAGGCTGGGTTTCTGTACAGCACTTTGAGACATCAGCTGATGTACGAAGGGCTATATAAATAAATTTGATTTGATTTGATTAATGCATCAGTATTCGTGTTTTACTTCATCTGTCTGATGAGGCAACGTAGGAAACCTGAACGAAATTAGGGCGTTTTATAGGGCCCTACGATACGTTCCACTCCTAGTGGTTTAAAATCAGTCTCCAGGTAGAAAACAATGAACACGTTTTAATCTGATACCAGAGAAACACCACTTAAATTCTCCTTTGCAGTTTTGCCTGGGGTCGGTCTCTTGCCACATCTCTCTAGGGACCTAACAGGCACCTGCCTGGGTCGGTCTCTTGCCACATCTCTCTAGGGACCTAACAGGCACCTGCCTGGGTCGGTCTCTTGTCACACCTCTCTAGGGACCTAACAGGCCTGGGTCGGTCTCTTGTCACATCTCTAAGGACCTAACAGGCCTGGGTTGGTCTCTTGTCACATCTCTAAGGACCTAACAGGCCTGGGTCGGTCTCTTGTCACATCTCTCTAGGGACCTAACAGGCCTGGGTCGGTCTCTTGTCACATCTCTAAGGACCTAACAGGCCTGGGTTGGTCTCTTGTCACATCTCTAAGGACCTAACAGGCCTGGGTCGGTCTCTTGTCACATCTCTCTAGGGACCTAACAGGCCTGGGTCGGTCCTTGCCACATCTCTCTAGGGACCTAACAGGCACCTGCCTGGGTCAGTCCTTGCCACATCTCTCTAGGGACCTAACAGGCACCTGCCTGGGTCAGTCCTTGCCACATCTCTCTAGGGACCTAACAGGCACCTGCCTGGGTCAGTCCTTGCCACATCTCTCTAGGGACCTAACAGGCACCTGCCTGGGTCAGTCCTTGCCACATCTCTCTAGGGACCTAACAGGCCTGGGTCGGTCTCTTGTCACATCTCTCTAGGGACCTAACAGGCACCTGCCTGGGTCGGTCTCTTGTCACATCTCTCTAGGGACCTAACAGGCACCTGCCTGGGTCGGTCTCTTGCCACATCTCTCTAGGGACCTAACAGGCACCTGCCTGGGTCGGTCTCTTGTCACATCTCTCTAGGGACCTAACAGGCCTGGGTCGGTCTCTTGTCACATCTCTCTAGGGACCTAACAGGCCTGGGTCGGTCTCTTGTCACATCTCTCTAGGGACCTAACAGGCACCTGCCTGGGTCGGTCTCTTGTCACATCTCTCTAGGGACCTAACAGGCACCTGCCTGGGTCAGTCCTTGCCACATCTCTCTAGGGACCTAACAGGCCTGGGTCGGTCTCTTGTCACATCTCTCTAGGGACCTAACAGGCACCTGCCTGGGTCGGTCTCTTGTCACATCTCTCTAGGGACCTAACAGGCACCTGCCTGGGTCGGTCTCTTGCCACATCTCTCTAGGGACCTAACAGGCACCTGCCTGGGTCGGTCTCTTGTCACATCTCTCTAGGGACCTAACAGGCCTGGGTCGGTCTCTTGCCACATCTCTCTAGTTACCTAACAGGCACCTGCCTGGGTCGGTCCTTGCCACATCTCTCTAGGGACCTAACAGGCACCTGCTTGGGTCGGTCCTTGCCACATCTCTCTAGGGACCTAACATGCCTGGGTCGGTCCTTGCCACATCTCTCTAGGGACCTAACAGGGTTTTGTGGTGAGTTGGATCTCCACAGATAACCCAGTATCTGGGTGAGGAATGCGCTGAGAAGAGAGGCTCCCTGGACACTTCCCTATATCATATTATTCTGGCCCCTTTCATCAGACCCCTGGCCTGGCTGTTATCAGACCTCTGTTATCAGACCCCTATCATCAGTCCTGGGAGACCCCGTTAGTAGTCCAACTGTTGATGCTGCCGAGACTGGTCAGAGTTCATAGTCCCCCCTCCTGGCTCGCGAGTCAAGGGGTATGAATACTTTGAGGCACTGCAGCTTCACACAGGCAAAGCTCTGCCCCTCAGGGGGGCACAGAGTTAAGGGGTCAAGGGTCAGGTATGATGGATCAAGGTGCACAGTCTGATTAGTTTGGTGCTCGTGTGTGATCAGGGGACTTTAAGGGTGAATGGGGTTGACCGGTTGGTTGGGTTGGAGGGTCGATCAGGTAGTGATTTAGAAGGTGGGACGTGGAGTTACGGTCCAGAGCTTACTCACTGAGGGTTGAGCCAGGACATTCGTTGTGTTTTGTGGTCAATGAAGTAGATCTCTCCCTGAGGATTTTCAGCCTGCTCCCAGCCATCAGGCAGCTCCCCTGTTCACAAGCAGCAGCAGCACCCCGTCAGCCATAGTACTTCACCTTTACCATGCCCGTAGAAATCAGATTAAAATGACTAGTATTGTCATTCGTAATTCTATGGCTATAACCTTTACCATGGCTGACTGATACAGTTCCCAGGGACCACATTTCACAGTAATGTAAATTTGAATGGACAAGTTTTTTGGTTGTATAAAATCTTTGGCATTTGAAACAGAAGCAGGTCTGACTAACCTTCAACAGTTGTTCCTCAGTTACTGACCTATTTATTTACCTTTTTGTCCCATCGGGTGACTGGATCAAGAATACAAAATCAAAGAGTTGAAGTGGAGTAGAGAGCTTATCGACTGACCCGTCTTGATGAGTCAGCATGACTAACAGTGGAGATAAGCAGGAATCATGACTAGAGCTAAATCTGAGAACTGCTGAGTCAACCCCCGAGTGGGATCAGGGGTCACTCACTGGGTTGCCATGGGAGATAGAACACAGGGCAAAAGGACGGGAAATTCCACTGAATCTATTGTAGAATTACAGGGACAGTGATCATCGTCAGCCTTGGTAATGGAGAGATACAGGTTCCTACAGTTTTGATTACGAGTGTGTCTTGGGAGTTGGGTTGTGAACATAGACACTTTTGCGTTCTCTGTAAGTTAATGGACAATGAAGTACATATCTTGAAAATCAGGTGTTTTAGTGCAGGTCTGAAACAAAACCTTGCACACCATCACATCTCTAGGGCCAGGATTGATGATGATAACTCTAGAAACAAGAATCACAACACTCCTCAAGGAGTAGACAGCACCAATCAGTAATCATATGCCTATGAACCAGAATTATACTGTTAGCATTGAGGTGGTGTGCCCTAGCAGGAAGTCCACTGTGTGCAGCTCACCAAGCACTAATAAAAATAACCAGAGCATGTCTACCTCTGCTAAACTTCCCAGAAAAGCAAGAAAAACATTCAAGCATCCCATAAATGTGTTAAAAATAGCCGACGTTAACATATGTAGCTTAAGAAACAAGATTCATGAAATCAATAATTTGCTAGTAACAGATTGACATTCACATTCTGACAATCTCTGAAACTCACTTAGATAATACCCATGTTTTGTAGTGATTCGTATTAATTTAACTAGGCAAGTCAGTTAAGAACAAATTCTTATTTAATGATGACGGCCTAGCCCGGCCAAACCCTCCCCTAACCCAGACGACGCTGGGCCAATTGTGCGCCACCCTATGGAACTCCCGATCACGGCCGGTTTTGACACAGCATGGGAACGAATCAGGAACGAGCCAAATCGGGAGCCCTTAAAGCCCTTATGTTGTTGATGTAAAGATTATTTGTTGGTCCGTGATGTGTAATGACGCAAATAGGTCTGGCTGTACAACAGATTGGCAAACGTATTGCAAAATTGAGAAATCATGTGACTAAACTGAATAAAAAGAAGAAGAAACTATGAAACAAAGACTACATTTACATAGATAACTCCGCTCCACCATTCCTTGAATCAGATGGCATCACAAAGCCCACTGATACTGCCAATTACTTTAATAATGTTTTCATTGGCAAGACTTGCAAACTTAGGCATCACATGCCAGCAACAAATGCGGACACTACACATCCAAGTATATCTGACCAAATTATGAAAGACAAGCATTAAACTTTATTTTTTTCTTTCTCGTAAAGTAAGTGTGGAAGAAAAATTACGAAGGATAATAGCGGACAATATTGCCACATTTTCAATTTGAGCCTTCTAGAAAGTGTGCGCCATCAGGCCTGGAGTGAAGCAACAGTTGTTCCCCTACCTGAGAAAAGTAAAGCCCCCCTTTACTGGCTCAAATAGCCGACAAGATACAATGCTATTTTACAGTAAACAAATTGATAGACTTTCACCACACTTATAGGATATTCAACAAGCACAGCACTTTCACAAAAATTACTGATTGGCTGAGAGAAATGTATGATAAAAAGATTGTGGGGGCTGCTTTGTTAGACTTCAGTGCGGCTTTTGACATTATCGATCAGTCTGCTGCTGGAATAACTTCTGTTATGGCTTTATATCCCCTGCTATAATGTGGATAAAGAGTTACCTGTCTAACAGAACACAGATGGGTGTTCTTTAATGGAAGCCTCTCCAACAAAATCCAGGTAGAATCAGGAATTCCACAAGGCAGCTGTCTAGGCCCCTTACTTTTTTCAATCTTTACTAACAACATGCCACTGGCTTTGAGTAAAGCCAGTGTGTCTATGTATGCGGAGGACTTAACACTATACACGTCAGTTACTACAGCGACTGAAATGACAGCAACACTTAAAGAGCTGTAGTTAGTTTCAGAATGGGTGGCAAGGAACACGTTTTTCCTAAATATTTCCAAAACTAAAAGGATTGTATTTGGGATAAATTGTTCACTAAACCCTAAACCTCAACTAAATCATGTAATGGGGAGGGGAGGGGAGGGGAGAAGGGGAGAGGAAAAAAGAAGGGGAGGGGAGAGAAGGAGAACAAAGCAGTGGAAAATAGCCATCAGGACAAGACAGACAGAGAGAATTCCTCTTCAACAAAGACTGGGGCGTTTGCCAGCATTGTCAACGCCGGAGAGAGGAGGGGAAAGGGGTTACAACACACAGAGAACTGTACAGAGAGGGGGAGGGAGGCAAACCGTGGAGAGAGTAAACAGTTTTGTAACGGTACCCGTAATGTTTCTCTGGTGTTAGTGTCCAGTTTTCCATTAGTTATGGGAACCTTCTATATATATGTTAGCAAAAACCTCCGGAGAACCTATTTAGCATGTTTTGGGGTTTGAGTTAAGAGAACATACCCTTAATGTCAAACAGAATTGACCAAGAACGTGGTTAAAATGTTCTCAGAATATCCCATATGAAATGTTTTAGATATATATTGGCCTTTTTGCCGTTATATCGGTATGGGACGACAACTCCACCGATAACCAATATTCAATAGTTAGGAAGGAAGAGAATCTGAGGCTCGTCGGAACATTTGGGGTCATTATAATGATGTTGATTTCTTATATTGTGACAATAAGGAAACATCTGAACCATATTTCTTGGACAATTACTCTGGGATGACAATTTATGAGAACTCAGTGTAGAAAGTGACACGAATTCCCCCGCTGTAAAACAGTACATATCTTGCAGATATATATTTTAAAAAATTGGATCCGGTATTGGACCCAAAAGACCCATATTGGTCGGGTTCTAGTTTCATGGGACGTTGCAAGAATATTCATGTGTCCAGTTTTCTGAAGTTTAGGGCAATTCGGGGCGGCAGGGTAACCTAGTGGTTAGAGCGCTGGACTAGTAACCGGAAGGTTGCAAGTTCAAACCCCCGAGCTGACAAGGTACAAATCTGTCGTTCTGCCCCCTTGAACAGGCAGTTAACCCACTGTTCTTAGGCTGTCATTGAAAATAAGAATTTGTTCTTAACTGACTTGCCTAATTAAATAAAGGTAAAATAAATAAATAAAAATATTCCATCAATGACACACCAAACATACGGACCTTGTTAAATAAAGGTTCAATGCCATGTTCTCAGAGTATAAAATATGTTCGAGACACGTTTCATGGGAAAGTTGCAAGAAGTTTAAAGTTTCTATTCAAGATTAGTGATGGAATATTTGTATTTATTTAACCAGGTAGGCTAGTTGAGAACACCTTTATTTAACCAGGTAGGCCAGTTGAGAACACCTTTATTTAACCAGGTAGGCTAGTTGAGAACACCTTTATTTAACCAGGTAGGCTAGTTGAGAACACCTTTATTTAACCAGGTAGACTAGTTGAGAACACCTTTATTTAACCAGGTAGGCCAGTTGAGAACACCTTTATTTAACCAGGTAGGCTAGTTGAGAACACCTTTATTTAACCAGGTAGGCTAGTTGAGAACACCTTTATTTAACCAGGTAGACTAGTTGAGTACACCTTTATTTAACCAGGTAGGCTAGTTGAGAACACCTTTATTTAACCAGGTAGGCTAGTTGAGAACACCTTTATTTAACCAGGTAGGCTAGTTGAGAACACCTTTATTTAACCAGGTAGACTAGTTGAGAACACCTTTATTTAACCAGGTAGGCCAGTTGAGAACACCTTTATTTAACCAGGTAGACTAGTTGAGAACACCTTTATTTAACCAGGTAGGCCAGTTGAGAACACCTTTATTTAACCAGGTAGGCTAGTTGAGAACACCTTTATTTAACCAGGTAGGCTAGTTGAGAACACCTTTATTTAACCAGGTAGACTAGTTGAGAACACCTTTATTTAACCAGGTAGGCTAGTTGAGAACACCTTTATTTAACCAGGTAGGCTAGTTGAGAACACGTTTATTTAACCAGGTAGGCTAGTTGAGAACACCTTTATTTAACCAGGTAGGCCAGTTGAGAACACCTTTATTTAACCAGGTAGACTAGTTGAGAACACCTTTATTTAACCAGGTAGGCCAGTTGAGAACACATTTATTTAACCAGGTAGGCCAGTTGAGAACACCTTTATTTAACCAGGTAGGCTAGTTGAGAACACCTTTATTTAACCAGGTAGGCTAGTTGAGAACACCTTTATTTAACCAGGTAGGCTAGTTGAGAACACCTTTATTTAACCAGGTAGGCTAGTTGAGAACACCTTTATTTAACCAGGTAGGCTAGTTGAGAACACCTTTATTTAACCAGGTAGGCTAGTTGAGAACACCTTTATTTAACCAGGTAGGCCAGTTGAGAACACCTTTATTTAACCAGGTAGGCTAGTTGAGAACACCTTTATTTAACCAGGTAGGCTAGTTGAGAACAATTTACAACTGAGACCTGGCCAAGATAAAGCAAAGGGACACAAACAACAAAACAGAGTTACACATGGAATAAACAAACATACAGGTCAATAACACAATATATATATATATATACACACACACACACAGTGTGTGGAAATGAGGATAAGGGAGGTAAGGCAATAAATAAACAATTACAATTTTGCAAATCAAATTAAATTTTATTTCTATAGCCCTTCGTACATCAGCTGATGTCTCAAAGTGCTGTACAGAAACCCAGCCTAAAACCACAAACAGCAA
The DNA here is from genome assembly GCF_018296145.1 of Oncorhynchus tshawytscha. NCBI lineage: Eukaryota > Metazoa > Chordata > Actinopteri > Salmoniformes > Salmonidae > Oncorhynchus > Oncorhynchus tshawytscha. The sequence goes on from NC_056433.1 coordinate 82,874,415, forward strand.
GCAATGCTGTAGAAGCACGGTGGACAGGGAAAATTCCCTAGAAAGGCCTAAACCTAGGAACGGGGTAGTTTGGCGAGCCAATGCTAACTAGCATTGACTGGAAGCCTACAGGAACAGCTACAACATTTGTTAGGTGGGGAGAGAGAGAGAGCGATAGAATGAACATTTGAGTTGGACATTGAAAGAACAGCACTGGCACCTGTGAATCAGTCACCAACATTCATATCAAATACAGATTTTATCATGTGAAAGTGTGTGTGTGTGTGTGTGTGTGTGTGTGTGTGTGTGTGTGCGCGCGCAGATCTCCTGTTTCTGAAGTGAGGCACCTTGATGTACCAGTACACTCCCTGGACAGGACGTCTATCGTAGGGTCTTACCCCCTCAATCTCTCTCATTAATGCAGAGATGCATCAGGTCCCATTTTCACAGTCTTTAGTACGACTCAGCCGGGGATCAAACTTCTAACTTTCTAATCTTGGGGCAGACACTAACCACAAGGCCACGGAGTAGACAGGAGAAAAACATCCCAGTGGCATTTGAACAAGTAGAGTGGGGCGGTGTACAGACAATTATTCAGGATGAGAGACTCTATTCATACACATACACCCAGCCACACACCTCTCTGTCACAGCCACCCCGTCTGTGCCACCCTCCCCTCTCTGTCCCAGCCACCCTCCCCTCTCTGTCCCAGCCACCCTCCCCTCCCCTCTCTGTCCCAGCCACCCTCCCCTCCCCTCTCTGTCCCAGCCATCCTCCTCGCTCTGTCCCAGCCATCCTCCCCTCTCTGTCCCAACCACCCTCCCCTCCCCTCTCTGTCCCAGCCACCCTCCCCTCCCCTCTCTGTCCCAGCCATCCTCCTCGCTCTGTCCCAGCCATCCTCCCCTCTCTGTCCCAGCCACCCTCCCCTCCCCTCCCCTCTCTGTCCCAGCCACCCTCCCCTCCCCTCTCTGTCCCAGCCACCCTCCCCTCCCCTCTCTGTCCCAGCCACCCTCCCCTCCCCTCTCTGACCCAGCCACCCTCCCCTCCCCTCTCTGTCCCAGCCACCCTCCCCTCCCCTCTCTGTCCCAGCCACCCCCCTCTCTGTCCCAGCCAGCCACCCCTGTCCTAGCCAGCCAGCCAGCCACCCCCTCTATGTCCCAGCCAGCCCCCCTCCCTGTCCTAGCCAGCCAGCCAGCCACCCCCGCTCTGTCCCAGTCAGCCACCCCTCTGTCCCAGCCCCCCTCTCTGTCCCTCCCCTCCCCTCTCTGTCCCAGCCAGCCACCCTCCCCTCCCTGTCCCAGCCACCCTCCCTCTGTCCCAGCCAGCCACCCCTCCCCTGTCCTAGCCAGCCAGCCAGCCACCCCCTATGTCCCAGCCAGCCCCCTCCCTGTCCTAGCCAGCCACCCCCCGCTCTGTCCCAGTCAGCCACCCCTCTGTCCCAGCCCCCCTCTCTGTCCCTCCCCTCCCCTCTCTGTCCCAGCCAGCCACCCCCTCTCTGTCCCAGCCAGCCACCCCTCCCCCTGTCCTAGCCAGCCAGCCACCCCCTCTATGTCCCAGCCAGCCCCCCTCCCTGTCCTAGCCAGCCAGCCAGCCACCCCCCGCCTCTGTCCCAGTCAGCCACCCCTCTGTCCCAGCCCCCCTCTGTCCCAGCCCCCCTTTCCCAGCCCCCTGTCCCACTGTCCTAAATTCCTAAGTCTTTCACTTGTTTGTCTCTCTTTATGTTCTCCCCCTCCTCTCGCTTTGTTTACCACTCCACTGCCCACTCCACCCGTAAACACACCTAAAATGGCCAAAGGCACACACACACACACACACACAGTAGTGGGGCGGCAAGTAGGCGCATTGGGCGAGTAACTGGGAGGTTTGCTGGATCAAATCCCTGAGCTGACAAGGTAAAAATCTGTCATTCTGCCCCTGAGCAAGGCAGTTAACCCACTGCATTCAGTTGCACAACAGACAGAGACACAGTCAAACCTCTCAACACAATATCAACAAAGAGTTGTTCTTCCTGGCATGTTGTCTGTGGAACAAATAAAACACGAGGACTTCCTGGAGTTGTGTTTGACACCTTTGCTCTAGAGAGCGGTGCCCATTGGCGGCCTGACCCTCTAGAGAGCGGTGCCCATTGGCGGCCTGACCCTCTAGAGAGCGGTGCCCATTGGCGGCCTGACCCTCTAGAGAGCGGTGCCCATTGGCCTGACCCTCTAGAGAGCGGTGCCCATTGGCCTGACCCTCTAGAGAGCGGTGCCCATTGGCCTGACTGTCTAGAGAGCGGTGCTCATTGGCCTGTCTCCAGCAGTGGATTGGCAGAGGGGTTGATGTTCTGCAGGCTGAGTCAAGGTGGCTGTCAGATTGCTTAGCTGGGTCTATTATAGGTGTTGGCTAGGCTAACGCGGATGAGAATACCCAGTCAATGCTACGCTATCGCTAATGTGAATTAGATTAACCTGTCAATGTGAATCTGTGTTATGAAGGAGCAGTCAGGCTCTGTCAGACTAAGTGGAGCATAAAGGGGTGAGGAGAGCTTCCTTATCTCTCCACCTTCAACACAACAACATGCATCTCTCTGGCAACAGGCTTCTGGTTGGTTCACACACACTCAACCAGGCTTTGGCGTTATCATGGTAACTGGTAAGGACTGTGTGTGTTATTGTGGTAGTCCCCAGGGTGAAAGATATCATTGGTGTGAGTGATAATAGTCAAGGACTGTGGCGATGTGTTAACACTGACGTGTCAGGAGTGGTTGGGTAGGATACTCACAGTTGTTAGGTTGGTATGTGTATACACACACGTGTATATATGAGTGACACACAGAGAGAGAGAGAGACAGAGAGAGACAGACACAGAAAGAGACAGAAAGAGAGAGACAGAGAGAGAGAGAGACACAGAAAGAGAGACACAGAAAGAGACAGAAAGAGACAGAGAGAGAGAGAGAGAGACAGAGAGAGACAGACACAGAAAGAGACAGAAAGAGAGAGACAGACACAGAAAGAGACAGAAAGAGAGAGAGAGAGAGAGAGAGAGACAGAGAGAGAGAGAGACAGAGAGAGACAGACACAGAAAGAGACAGAAAGAGAGAGACAGACACAGAAAGAGACAGAAAGAGAGACAGAAAGAGAGAGAGACACAGAAAGAGACAGAAAGAGAGACACAGAAAGAGAGACACAGAGAGCTTGTGTGACTCACCAAGGTTGGGCTGGGACAGGGCCATGTTGCGTTGCTGTGGGCTGGCAGAGGGTGGGGGGGCGTGGAGACTCATCTGGTTCATGGCTGTCGTCATGGTCTTCCGAGGGTCGTGCCAAGTGGTGATCTTCTCCACGTGACTATGGAGACAGAGAGACAGAGAGAGAACATCAGGGGAAAAACAAAACCAAGTTACTACAGATCAGAGAGCTCTCTCTCTCTCTCTCTCTCTTTCCCATTGATATTTTAACTCCAGTATTGATTTTTCTAGATAGCTCTAGCTCACGCTATCAGCACCTATTTCCATGACGGAGCAAAACTCATTTTCTCGTTGCTCTCGTCTCAATATATGTTTGGAACATCAAAATGGCAATAAAATAGAAATGTTAAATCACAAATACATAGCACATCGGCGCCTAAGCATCATGATAACATCGTATGGTGAGGTCCCTTGGCAATCCCCGGCCCTAGTTACTACCATCACTCGGATTATAATATTAGACTAAGGAGAGGCTGCAGCAGGTTCATATGAATGATGCTTTTGTGCAATATCTCAGCTAAAGTAATAGGAAATAAGTAACTTGAGAAGTTTCAGTTGGAATGCCATGCTATAAGAGAGTACAACTAGAGCCTTTAAAAACAGGTACAACTAGAGCCTTTAAAAACAGGTACAACTAGAGCCTTTAAAAAAAAACGGGTACAACTAGAGCCTATAAAAACAGGTACAACTAGAGCCTTTTAAAAAAAACGGGTACAACTAGAGCCTATAAAAACGGGTACAACTAGAGCCTTTAAAAAAAAAACGTGTACAACTAGAGCCTTTAAAAACAGGTACAACTAGAGCCTATAAAAAAAGGGGTACAACTAGAGCCTTTAAAATCAGTTAAAGACTTGCCCCCCCCTCAAACAGCTCTAGAAGGTTGGCAACATGTTTCTGGTGTAATTGTGTGTTGTTTTTGTATCATAGCTAGGCTTTTATCTTAATGAGTACGTTTACATGCACACTAATAATTCAATATTAAAACTGATTATGGCAGAAGGCCGAGTATGGCATGAGTCATGTAAAACACTTTACTCATCTTAAAAATCGTTGTAAAAGGTCATAAACGAAGTAAGCATAGGCCAATTAAAAACAACTGGTTTTCTGAGAAACCTTTCGAATTATTAGGACATGTAAACTGCTTTCAAAATTTAAAAACAAAATAATAGAAAATACATTTAAAAAATAAAATATATATTTTAAATCATTCAAAAAAAAATTTTTAAATTCTTTAAAAATCGCCATTCCTATTGTGTATTTACACTTGTACATGTGACAGCACAGGTTAGTGAAGCTTCCCTCTAATGCACGAGTGAAGTGAGACGGAGAAAAATAAATAAATAACTGAAAGTACACATCTGATAGTTTTCATAAACTATATGCACATCTCACGTCTGATTTTGATTGGCGGTTTTCTGCGTTTAGCCTGATTGCAGATGTGTCCCATGTAAACCGGGATTATTAGGGAAATCATTCTTCTCGAAAAGCATGTCAACGTTTTAAAACAAACTTTGTATCGGTGTGTGACCTGACAATCCACAGTAAATCTCATTACTGTGTGCCTTGTAACCGTGCTCAATGTTCAAGACCAACCAGTTCCCTGTAACAGTTATATCTACGTATCCATCAAGGCTGCTGCCAGCTCAGTGCGTGGGATGGGAAACTAGTTTGTTTACAATACAAAGTCCAGGAAGGAGTCTTGACAGTGTGGAAGGGACCGGAGAACATTGCCTACAGTGAGTCAGAGGGTTGAGGGTAGGGCACAAAGGGATTCTCTTTCTCTCCCTCTAACACACACAAAGGGATTCCCACACTATGCATGCTGTGACTCACTGAGGCACACTGGGGGGGTGGGGTGGGGGGCAGTGGGGGTGCACAACTCCTATCCCACAGCAGGGATACTGCCCTGATACCTCCTTCATGGTATTGTTCATTACACAGTTATATACCATGGCATTGTTGAATACTCGTTTCTGATTGGCTTGAAGGGCGCCCATCATTTCCATATAACGCGTGGTATATTTGGTTCATTCTTACATGTTCGACGTCTGAGCTGCTTTTGAAAGCCCAAGTCGAATTGAAAACATTATTGGCATTGTTGAATTCAGTTTTCATAATAGCAAGCTAGGACCGATGGTTTGGTTAGCTAAAACTTGCAAGTCTGTTTGGTTACCAAAGCAACTACTGTCACTGTGAAGTAAACTCACAGATAGAACAATGAGACGGATATTTCACTGGATGTGTTAATGTGAAGCATCCTGTTGGCGCTTCCTCTCACTACCAAATATGGTAGCGAGAGGAAGCCCACTGGCAGGCAATAGGAGAAGATGGAACGAGATGGATTTTGGCCGACGTTCTGCAAATGCTCTCATCGATTAAAACATTTGGATCTCAATACAGTTCTGTTCCCAAAACTAGAATTTGTTATGAACAGAGAGGACTTACGTTTTGTAGACTTCACCCTTTGCAAAAGTTTTTCAAAAATCATGTTGTTTAGATGGAGTGCAAAGGTGAATTGAGCTATTGCTCACGCGCACTTCACAGAGTAGGTATTCTCTAATTTAAATATGCAGATGTGTACTACAACCTGCCAATAGGATATCGCTAGCGCGTGCTTGGCTCTGCCCACCTCCTTGCTTGTTCTGCCCACTAGTACAATTTTTTCCCCATTGGAAATGACAAGCTGTGGTCTATCTTGGTTTAGTTATAAACATATTTGGTCATCTGGCTAGCTACTTCAGTAGATGTTAAATGATAAAAGGGATAATAACTTGTGGCACTACGCGACCTCTGGAAAATAATGCAACTCCGAGGAAAGTTGTTTGAAAGCCATACATGCCCCCAAAAAATAAACGTTGGCATTTTACATGTGAAACCGAATTGCAGTGTACTTAGATACAATCAAGAGAATATATATATATTTTTTTAAATGTTGTTTACAATGGGCACTAGATAGTCAGTGAGTGGCACAGCGCGGGGCACAGCGAGTGGCACAGCGCGGGGCACAGCGAGTGGCACAGCGCGGGGCACGCACCTCCAGATTGAGTCAGGGTGTGAGGGCACAAAGGGCCTCTTTCCCAAACCATGTTGTGACTCACAGATGCACTCTGGGAAGGTAAAACCCCATGTCCTGTTACTCTGTGCTGTAAACCCAGGCAGGAAGACTCCACTGTGGGGTTAGTCATCGGACACCACAGGGCTCAAAAAAAGAAAAAACCTGAGCTGAGATGTAGATTCCAGGACAGACTGGAGATAAACTGTTGAGTCAGTACGACTGTGGTTACTCAACAACAAAACAGTGGTCAAAAGCTAATGAAGGAAACACCCACAGACTTATACTCCCCAAAAGTGAATAAATAACCTCAGCCACTCCAGCTGAATACAGACGAGACAGAGGCTAAACACTGAACATGGTAGGAGTACCAGGCCCTAATCTGGGACATCTGAAAGGAAGGCTTTAAATGATTCTTGTGGCCTGCAGCTCCAAGTAACCACTATTCTCTGAGTGTGAGAGAGAGAGTCCATGTGCGTGAGACTACAGAGGAAAGGCTGATTGATGTTGTTAAGACGCAAGGCGGCAGAGTGTCGCTCCTCAGACGTACGAAAGGCCTGTGGGAGAGTTGGATGAAGAGTTGGATGAAGTCGCACAGAGACACTGACCGCAGGTCATTTTGTGTTTTCCTTTAATAAGTTGGAGAGGGTAAGCAGATCCTAGAACTGTGCCTGGGGTGAGAGTTGCCTGTGGACGTCAGAGCACAACAGGGCCTCGGGCTGTTGGTGAGGCAGCTGTCCTGCAGCTGTGGGGAGGGGATGACTGTCCTCAGGCCCTTAGTGGGAATATCTCCTCACCTCTAAAACGGCAGTGGATCAGCTCTCTTTTCCTTTCAAAGTGAGAAAGCAGCTGATCCTGTCCTCGTGCCAAGTTGAAAACTGAAGACCCTGGGTTACGGCCATGACCAGGATGGCACAGTGTCAGAATCAGACAGTGTGTTTCCATGGTCTGAGGAAAACACATGAGCAGGGGCCTGAAGGCCTGAGTTTCTGGGTGGGCCTGAAGGCCTGAGTTTCTGGGTGGGCCTGAAGGCCTGAGTTTCTGGGTGGGCCTGAAGGCCTGAGTTTCTGGGTGGGCCTGAAGGCCTGAGTTTCTGGGTGGGCCTGAAGGCCTGAGTTTCTGGGTGGGCCTGAAGGCCTGAGTTTCTGGGTGGGCCTGAAGGCCTGAGTTTCTGGGTGGGCCTGAAGGCCTGAGTTTCTGGGTGGGCCTGAAGGCCTGAGTTTCTGGGTGGGCCTGAAGGCCTGAGTTTCTGGGTGGGCCTGAAGGCCTGAGTTTCTGGGTGGGCCTGAAGGCCTGAGTTTCTGGGTGGGCCTGAAGGCCTGAGTTTCTGGGTGGGCCTGAAGGCCTGAGGTTCTGGGTGGGTCTGAGGCCTGAGGTTCTGGGTGGGTCTGAGGCCTGAGGTTCTGGGTGGGTGTGAGGCCTGAGGTTCTGGGTGAGCCTGAGGGGCTTCACGTGGTGGTGTTTGGGAAAGAGCAGCACATTGTTTAGAGGAAACGGGAACAATGGCTGAAGCAATGGAACAGGACGGCCTGCAGGCTGAAACAACAGTCCCCCTCAGTGGCTCACTCAGCACACAGTCCCCTCCCCAGTCCCCCTCAGTGGCTCACTCAGCACACAGACCAGGGTTTCCGTTAGCAGGTAATAGCAATTTTTTTGGCCAATGTTTTTATTTTTTAGAAAAGCCGATAAATAAAATTGTCCGCCGGCCAATCGTCTGGGATAATTAAGCATTTTATATTTATATATATATATATATATATATATATATATATCTTAAATTGTTTGAAACCTGAACATCTTACTACATATGAAGCATGTCTTACCTTGCTTCAAAGTAGCCTAGGCAAAATCACAACATATCCATGGAGGCGATAATTTTAGACTTCTATGTTCCGTCTCTCCATTGAAACCAGTAGCCTATTTCTCTCGTATTCTATTGGTTTTCAAAATCACCTTTTTTTTTCTCCTCCATTGTCCAGTAGTCAAAGGCACAATCCTAGTCGTATTTGCAACCCATCCTAGTTGTTGCATCTTTGAATCTCCTCTTTTTCTAAACAGACAAGAAACTGTTTACATGAACGCGCAGACCAGCTGGCCGGTGTGTTTACGGACATATTCAATCAATCCAATCATCTGCTAACCATGTGTATGTGACAAATAAAATTTGATTTGATTTGATTTGATGAACGATGTACTTTTGAAATGTTTTCCCTCTGATTGCAGTAAACAGTCACGCCTTGTGCACATTGCTGTGCTTCTGTGGAGAAAATAAATAGTTTATCAACGTTTTAAGCTAAATGTTCTAATCCGTTGCATCAGACGCATTGCCTTTTAAAATGTTTTATGTAGCCTAGGCCTACCAGTTGTATGAATTTGAGGATGTACCATCCCAAAACTGTCCCAGAGCCTGTTTGGACTTTTAAAATGTTTTATGTAGCCTAGGCCTACCAGTTGTATGAATTTGAGGATGTACCATCCCAAAACTGTCCCAGAGCCTGTTTGGACTTTTAAAATGTTTTATGTAGCCTAGGTCTACCAGTTGTATGAATTTGAGGATGTACCATCCCAAAACTGTCCCAGAGCCTGTTTGGACTTTTAAAATGTTTTATGTAGCCTAGGTCTACCAGTTGTATGAATTTGAGGATGTACCATCCCAAAACTGTCCCAGAGCCTTGGACTTTTAAAATGTTTTATGTAGCCTAGGCCTACCAGTTGTATGAATTTGAGGATGTACCATCCCAAAACTGTCCCAGAGCCTGTTTGGACTTTTAAAATGTTTTATGTAGCCTAGGCCTACCAGTTGTATGAATTTGAGGATGTACCATCCCAAAACTGTCCCAGAGCCTGTTTGGACTTTTAAAATGTTTTATGTAGCCTAGGCCTACCAGTTGTATGAATTTGAGGATGTACCATCCCAAAACTGTCCCAGAGCCTGTTTGGACTTTTAAAATGTTTTATGTAGCCTTTATGTAGCTTTCAGTTTCATGCAAATGCTGCCATCAATCCACGGTTTATGGTTTGGGAATGTTTTAATCGTTGCTATGGGAACGACATCTTCAATGTTCTAATGCGGTGAACAGCTCGTGGTGTTCGTTACTCGTCTCGTTGTCTGGAAGAAAATATACGGCTTTTCTAACATCTTCATAAAGTGGTGTCAGATTTTATACTATTTTATTTATTTATTTTTAATTTTACCCCCTTTTTCGTTGGTATCCAATTGTTTAGTAGCTATTATCTTGTCTCATCGCTATAACTCCCGTACGGGCTCGGAAGAGACAAAGGTTGGAAGTCATGCGTCCTCCGATACACAACCCAACCAAGCCGAACTGCTTCTTAACACAGCGCGCATCCAACCCGGAAGCCAGCAGGACCAATGTGTCGGAGGAAACACTGTGTACCTGGCAACCTTGGTTAGCGTGCACTGTGCCCGGCCCGCCACAGGAGTCGCTGGTGAGCGATGAGACAAGGAGACAATCCCAACTGGCCAAACCCTCCCTAACCCGGACGACGCTAGGCCGATTGTGCATCGCCCCACGGACCTCCAGGTCACGACCGGCTGCGACAAGGCATGGGCACGAACCCAGAGTCTCTGGTGGCACAGCTGGCGCTGCAGTACAGCGCCCTTAACCACCCGGGAGGCCCATGCGCGTCAGATTCTGATACAACGAGCGTGGTGTTCTTATGTTCTGTTAAGATTAATTACCATAATCTAAAATGTGATTTCTGTCATTGTGAGAAACCGTGGGTGGACGCCCTAATCAGGTCTCACACCCATGGCATATGTATCCGGCACTTTCCTTAAAATGTCCTGTTAATTAATACCCTGCCGGTCAAAAATGTCCAGCATCACATTTTCCTCTACGGAAACCCTGACACCCTGTCTCCATCACAACCCAGAAATGTCACAGGACTTCAGCATAAACAGTCTCTTGGATAAGCTGCTTTATCTCTCCCTCTCCATCTACCCCCCCCTCTCCCTCTCCATCTACCCCCCCCTCTCCCTCTCCATCTACCCCCCTCTCCCTCTCCATCTACCCCCCTCTCCCTCTCCATCTACCCCCCCTCTCCCTCTCCATCTACCCCCCCTCTCCCTCTCCATCTACCCCCCTCTCCCTCTCCATCTACCCCCCTCTCCCTCTCCATCTACCCCCCTCTCCATCTACCCCCCCCCCTCTCCCTCTCCATCTACCCCCCTCTCCATCTACCCCCCATCTCCCTCTCCCTCTCCCCCTCTCCCTCTCCATCTACCCCCCTCTCCATCTACCCCCCCACTCCCTCTCCATCTACCCCCCCATCTCCATCTACCCCCCAATCTCCCTCTACGCCTTGATCCCCCCCTCTCCCTCTACCCCCCCATCTAGGGTAACATCATCTCCCTCTCCATCTACCCCCCAAAACAGAAGGCATCTCCCTCTCCATCTACCCCCCTCTCCCTCTCCATCTACCCCCCTCTCCATCTACCCCCCTCTCCCTCTCCATCTACCCCCCTCTCCCTCTCCATCTACCCCCCTCTCCATCTACCCCCCCTCTCCCTCTCCATCTACCCCCTCTCCCTCTCCATCTACCCCCCTCTCCATCTACCCCCCTCTCCCTCTCCATCTACCCCCCTCTCCATCTACCCCCTCTCCATCTACCCCCCTCTCCCTCTCCATCTACCCCCCTCTCCCTCTCCATCTACCCCCGCCCCCCTCTCCATCTACCCCCTCTCCATCTACCCCCTCCCTCTCCATCTACCCCCCCTCTCCCTCTCCATCTACCCCCCACTATGGTGTCTCTCCCTCTCCATCTACCCCCCCTCCCTCTCCATCTACCCCCTCCCTCTCCATCTACCCCCCCCTCTCCCTCTCCATCTACCCCCCCACTCTCCCTCTCCATCTACCCCCCTCTCCTCTCCATCTACCCCCCACTCCCTCTCCATCTACCCCCTCTCCTTGTTGAAGACAATCTCCCATCTACCCCCCCTCTCCTCTCCATCTACCCCCCCTCTCCATCTACCCCCCTCTCCCTCTCCATCTACCCCCCCACTCTCCCTCTCCATCTACCCCCCTCTCCCTCTCCATCTACCCCCCTCTCCATCTACCCCCTCCATCTACCCCCTGATAAGAAACCACTCTCCCTCTCCATCTGATAAGAAACCCTCTCCCTCTCCATCTACCCCCCCACTCTCCCTCTCCATCTACCCCCCTCTCCCTCTCCATCTACCCCCCTCTCCATCTACCCCCTCCATCTACCCCCTCTCCCTCTCCATCTACCCCCCCTCTCCCTCTCCATCTACCCCCTCTCCCTCTCCATCTACCCCCTCTCCCTCTCCATCTACCCCCCTCTCCCTCTCCATCTACCCCCCAACTCCCTCTCCATCTACCCCCCCCTCTCCATCTACCCCCCTCTCCCTCTCCATCTACCCCCCATATCTCCTCTCCATCTACCCCCCTCTCCCTCTCCATCTACCCCCCCTCTCCATCTACCCCCCCTCTCCCTCTCCATCTACCCCCCCCCTCTCCCTCTCCATCTACCCCCCCCTCTCCCTCTCCATCTACCCCCCTCTCCCTCTCCATCTACCCCCCCCTCTCCCTCTCCATCTACCCCCCCCTCTCCCTCTACCCCCCTCTCCCTCTCCCTCTCCATCTACCCCCCCTATCCTCTCCCTCTCCCTCTCCATCTACCCCCTCTCCCTCTCCATCTACCCCCCCTCTCCCCTCTCCATCTACCCCCCTCTCCATCTACCCCCCCTCTCCATCTACCCCCCTCTCCCTCTCCATCTACCCCCCTCTCCCTCTCCATCTACCCCCCCCCCTCTCCATCTACCCCCCTCTCCCTCTCCATCTACCCCCCTAAATCCCATTTCTAAATCACTCTTTGCCGCCGCCTCCTCCCTCCTTTAATCCTTCACTCCCCCCCTATATCTCCCTCTCCATCTACCCCCCCCTCTCCATCTACCCCCCTCTCCCTCTCCATCTACCCCCCTCTCCCTATATGTATATATACATATATATATATATATACGTATATATACATATATATACATATTTATATATACGTATATATACATATATATATATATATACATATATATATACATATATATATATACATATATATATATATATATATATATATACATATATATATATATATACATATATATACATATATATACATATACATATATATACATATATATATATATACATATATATACATATATATATATATATATATACATATATATATATATACATATATATACATATATATATATATACATATATATATATATATATACATATATATATATATATATATATATATAAATATAAATAATAATAATTATTATAATAAGTGAAGTCATACCTGTATTTTATATATTTATAAATATAAATATATATATATATATATATATAAATATATATATATAAATATATATATATATATATATAAATATATATAAATATATAAATATAAATAAAATACAGGTATGACTTCACTTGCATAAAAAGTGTTGGATGGAAACATGGTTAGTGATAATGACTTGAAATCATTGGCCACTTTAATGATGTTTACATATCTTACATTACTCATCTCACATGTATATACTGTATTCTACACTACCTACTGTATCGCAGTCTATGCCGCTCTGACATTACTCATCCATATATTTATATATTCTTAATTCCATTCCTTTACTTAGATTTATGCGTATTTGTTGTGAAATTGTTAAGACATTGCTGCACTGTCGGAACTAGAAGCACAAGCATTTCGTTACACACGCAATAACATCTGCTGAACACATGTATGTGACCAATAACATTTCATTTGATTGGACATTTTGTCTGGGGGAAATAGTTATAGTAAAATATAGAGGTAGGGTAGCAGTCTACATGATAGGCCTATAGCTGAATGCTGAGGATTGTTTCGTGTGGTACCCCACGTGGTTTGGTCAGTATTTTGATGTCATACGCTGATAAACCCAGTGGCGTTCTGCTGCTTTCTGAGATCCAACGCCAGAGAAGAACAGGGATAAACATACAAAATGGTGCAAGAACTGCCCTGCCGTAGAGACTATACTGGAGGAGAGTTCAGGAAGAACTGCCCTGCCGTAGAGACTATACTGGAGGAGAGTTTAGGAAGAACTGCCCTGCCGTAGAGACTATACTGGAGGAGAGTTTAGGAAGAACTGCCCTGCCGTAGAGACTATACTGGAGGAGAATTTTGGAAGAACTACCCTGCCGTAGAGACTATACTGGAGGAGAGTTTTGGAAGAACTGCCCTGCCGTAGAGACTATACTACTGGTGGAGAGTCTAGGAAGAACTGCCCTGCCGTAGAGACTATACTACTGGTGGAGAGTTAAGGAAGAACTGCCCTGCCATAGAGACTATACTGGAGGAGAGTTTAGGAAGAACTGCCCTGCCGTAGAGACTATACTGAAGGAGAGTTTAGGAAGAACTGCCCTGCCGTAGAGACTATACTGGAGAGTTTAGGAAGAACTGCCCTGCCGTAGAGACTATACTGGAGAGTTTAGGAAGAACTGCCCTGCCATAGAGACTATACTGGAGAGTTTAGGAAGAACTGCCCTGCCGTAGAGACTATACTGGAGAGTTTAGGAAGAACTGCCCTGCCGTAGAGACTATACTGGAGAGTTTAGGAAGAACTGCCCTGCCGTAGAGACTATACTGGAGAGT
>NC_056433.1:82893348-82900848 GCF_018296145.1 Oncorhynchus tshawytscha
GTGTGTGAGTGAGTGAGATTCAGGCGGAGGAGAACGGATAGTAGTTTTACTTACCAATGGAATATTGCCACGGACTATTTTAGGTTGTGAGTTATTGTTTCTACATCAATGAACTAAGCAGGTGTTGTTTGGCTAAAGGAGTACTACAGAGGGCTGTGAGTGGTTGATTTTAGAGAGAGAGAGCAGTCAGTCTTTCTCCTGTACCCAGTTAGTAGTGGCGCACCGCCACTGCAAAAACAAATTTTGCGTTTCTGCCGAGACGCACTTTTAAAGATCCGAGTGACAAGTTCTGTACCTTCCTCAGATTGCTAGTTAGCTTTAGTGATTTCTCAGCCAAAGTAATCCTGGAAGTGTAGCCAACTAGGGTAGCGTGACGTCAACCTTTCCCATCGTGATTATGTACTCTTAAAACATTGTGATATACAAAATGGTACCCTCCCTCCCCAACTCCACACCACCCAAAAAAAAATGTTTTTTAAAGTTGAAAATGACACACGCATGCAACGGGAGGAACGAGATAAATCACGAGATTTACAAAATATATTTAGTGGAGCCAAATCTTTTCTAGTAGCCTATTCCACTCTGTGGAAAGAAAGACCTGTGTGGGCATGTCTGTCTGTGTGTGCTGAAGACCTGTGTGGGCATGTCTGTCTGTGTGTGCTGAAGACCTGTGTGGGCATGTCTGTCTGTGTGTGCTGAAGACCTGTGTGGGCATGTCTATGGTGCCCGGAATGCGCAAATGGAGCGAGTGACACAGTCAACAAGCCTCACTGACTGTCTTGTGATGGGGGTTGTAAAATCATCATGAGCTGCAGAGAGCAACTCTGCTGTCCTCACAACTGGATAACTATAAGCTAAAATGAGTATTTTTGCCTCATCCTCCTCTCTTATTAGGCCTAGGCGACCATGTGTAGAAGGTAGGTTGCACAACGCTAGAATAATATAGAAATATATATTTTTAAACTTTATTTAACTAGGCAAGTCAGACAGTGCTCTTAACGCAAGGCTACCTGCTCTAACCGCAAGGCTACCTGCTCTAACCGCTAGGCTACCTGCTCTAACCGCTAGGCTACCTGCTCTAACCGCTAGGCTACCTGCTCTAACCGCTAGGCTACCTGCTCTAACCGCTAGGCTACCTGCTCTAACCGCTAGGCTACCTGCTCTAACCGCTAGGCTACCTGCTCTAACCGCTAGGCTACCTGCTCTAACCACTCTTACCGCTAGGCTACCTGTTCTAACCACTAGGCTACCTGCTTGTCTTTTATGATATTTCAATTAGTAGGATTAAGCTTTTAGCAAGGAGAGATTTTTGTTGTTGTTTCCCAGCATAGCAGCATGAATGCATAATTACTGTCATATAATGCTTTGCTCAACTGTAAGGTTTCTTCAAATTTCTCATTTGATATGTCTATCTTGCGATGGGCTGTTTATTCCAACTCTCTCATTGTTACCTTAGGCCTACCATATTTGTAGGTTATTCAAAAACAACAACTTTCTGAGAAAATCTAACATATCTAACAGAGTTCTAGGCTTCATGGACTGGAAGAAATCATCCGCTATTAAAGAGAAACTAGAAAACGTCTTTTTTTTTTTTTTTTTAAAGGTGAAACTTGGCCATGTCTACATTGTTCTCTTACATTCTGTAAATATAAACATATTTATTGAAATAAGCTATAGCAAATAGGAATATAGACAATTTACTAGGAATGTCACCTATGCAATACCCTGCTGTGGACTGCCCGACTCAGAACTGCACGAGGCCAGTCAAGTTGAAATAGGTTGGGTATCATCTGTCACATCAAACGATGGCCGTCACTATTGACGATGGCCGTCAATCATCCCATATAGATGACACTATGGTAATATCACCTGACCCTATTGATAGATGTAATAATTGCTAGCTAAAAACACAGCAACGTTACGCTATCATAATTTCTAGGGTGGTTAATATAGAATTGGCTGGTGTCGTCCAATTTTTTTTTTTAAACTGTCCGATGAGTTTAAAACGGAACATCATTTCATTTTAATGCTTTTTGGAGTAGAATGTCCTTTAAATTATTATTATATATTTTTTTTAAGTCACCAGAAGTGATCTTCTCACAGTCGTTAAAAATAAATAACCGGGGGCATACCACCCCCCCCCCCCCTCACTGAGAAAGAAAGGAGGCAGCTCCACATTTTCCACGTTACTGTGACAACGTAGCATTAACACTCCAACATGAACATAAAACATAGTCCTCTGGTTAACTGGTGTGAGAGAGAGTGAGAGAGAGGTCTCAAACAGTCTCAGGTCTCAAACTGTTCGGGTAACTTCTGTTAAAAGTATTGCACTGACTTAACTGAAGTATGTGTGGCACACTACTAATGGACGTGGCAGCCCCGTGACATCAGTGATTGAAGTTTCCCTGGCAGCTAGGTGCAATTCCAGGTCTGGAGGGCTGGGGGTGAACGAAAGACAGAGATGGTGAGAGACCCAGACAGACAGGACAGTCTGGAAAAGCACTCGCATGGAAAACACTCAGAAAGTGAGAGAGAAGAACGGGGGCTAGAAGGGGCTTGAGTGGGAGAGAATGACTGAAAAGAGGCTGTATATGGAGATAAATGATGGCAGGCAGGGAAACGGCTGGCTCGGTGGCAGGCAGGGAAACGGCTGGCTGACCCTGGACCAGAACTGGGACCAGAACACCAGGAGTGACTTTAAATATTTTATATATATATATATATATATATAAAATAAAATGGTCAGCATGATGCTAGATCTACTACAACAGTGACGTCATTCAGCGAAGCAACATACTTCTGTTGCTATGAAGTCAGTCTTCTCCATCCCAGCACAACTGAAGCACAACTCCTTCAACCCCTTCTCCTGTGCTTCAATCTATACATCACAACACCCAAGTGTCACAAAGAAACATTTCACCCCAACAACAGACTGCCAGTAGCACCCCTCACACTGCCCCTACAACAGACTGGCAGTAGCACCCCTCACACTGCCCCTACAACAGACTGCCCCTACAACACACTGCCCCTACAACAGACTGGCAGTAGCACCCCTCACACTGCCCCGACAACAGACTGCCCCTACAACAGACTGGCAGTAGCACCCCTCACACTGCCCCGACAACAGACTGCCCCTACAACAGACTGCCCCTACAACAGACTGGCAGTAGCACCCCTCACACTGCCCCGACAACAGACTGCCCCGACAACAGACTGCCCCGACAACAGACTGCCCCGACAACAGACTGCCCCGACAACAGACTGCCCCTACAACAGACTGGCAGTAGCACCCCTCACACTGCCCTCGACAACAGACTAGCAGTAGCACCCCTCACACTGCCCTCGACAACAGACTGGCAGTAGCACCCCTCACACTGCCCTCGACAACAGACTGGCAGTAGCACCCCTCACACTGCCCTCGACAACAGACTGGCAGTAGCACCCCTCACACTGCCCTCGACAACAGACTGCCCCTACAACAGACTAGCAGTAGCACCCCTCACAATGCCCTCGACAACAGACTGCCCCTACAACAGACTAGCAGTAGCACCCCTCACACTGCCCTCGACAACAGACTGCCCCTACAACAGACTGGCAGTAGCACCCCTCACACTGCCCTCGACAACAGACTGGCAGTAGCACCCCTCACACTGCCATCGACAACAGACTGCCCCTACAACAGACTGGCAGTAGCACCCCTCACACTGCCCTCGACAACAGACTGGCAGTAGCACCCCTCACACTGCCCTCGACAACAGACTGGCAGTAGCACCCCTCACACTGCCCTCGACAACAGACCGCCCCTACAACAGACTGGCAGTAGCACCCCTCACACTGCCCTCGACAACAGACTGGCAGTAGCACCCCTCACACTGCCCTCGACAACAGACTGCCCCTACAACAGACTAGCAGTAGCACCCCTCACACTGCCCTCGACAACAGACTGGCAGTAGCACCCCTCACACTGCCCTCGACAACAGACTAGCAGTAGCACCCCTCACACTGCCCTCGACAACAGACTAGCAGTAGCACCCCTCACACTGCCCTCGACAACAGACTGGCAGTAGCACCCCTCACACTGCCCCCTACAACAGACTGGCAGTAGCACCCCTCACACTGCCCTCGACAACAGACTAGCAGTAGCACCCCTCACACTGCCCCCTACAACAGACTGGCAGTAGCACCCCTCACACTGCCCTCGACAACAGACTGGCAGTAGCACCCCTCACACTGCCCTCGACAACAGACTGGCAGTAGCACCCCTCACACTGCCCTCGACAATGTCGTAGGACACAAACCTCTTTCTCTGCTTCTGTCCAGTGACAGGCCAAATCAAATCAGTGGACAGATAAGTCTAAAGCCCTCCTGAACAAAGCAGACATTGTTATTAATCCTACAGCAGACATGAGAATGAACTATGGCTCCACCATACTAGTCTGTCTATCCATCTCCCTCTACAGGCGCTTTCAGGAGGAATATTTGGCATGCAGAAGGAGGAGAGTATGTCAGTGTGTACACGCGTGTGTGTAGGGGGGGGTCTATAGAGTTTCACCCAACTCTTTCATCCCTTTTCAAATTATGTTTATCTTGTGGAACAGAGTGTCCTGTGCATGGCCCATCTTTGACTTCCGCAAAAAGAATGAAAAACAAATCTGTTCTCTCCCCTTTTCCCTCTCTCTCCCCTTTTCCCTCTCTCTCCCCCTGTCCCTCTCTCTCCCCCTGTCCCTCTCTCTCCCCACAACAGCCTGCTTTTCAGCCGCTTATGGAACGAATTAGAATTATAATATCAGTAAAGAATTAGGAATGGTTGCTGTCAAACCTCTCCCTCTCCTGCTGCACTTAGCCACCGCGATCATGCGACTGTGAGCGGGCTAACTGCACCACGGGAAGAACCAGCTGGAGAATAACAGAGGTGGATGATGGGTAAAAGGTTGTGTTGGCAGGAGAAGTAATGCAAGGACATTTTAAGAATATTTAATGCCTCAGCTGGTGATCGAGAGAGAAAGCCATGGTTGCCATTTCCCAAACCCCCCTGGCCTTGAGGAGAGAGAAGAACCCGAGGAACAGACAGGTAAACAAAAAGGGACAGAGAGGAGAGGATAAGTTGTAAAAGCAGAAGTAGTGGTTGTAAGAAGGAGAGGAGGAAAGAACCGAGGTAAGAAGAGTGGCGTGGTTATTGTAAGGGTCTGGGTGTAATCAGGGTATATGATCAGTGTGGTAGGAAGGAAGTAGGGCCTAACCTGCAGGCTGGCTGCTATGTAGACATAGCTGTTCTTACTTCACACCCAGGCAGGTAGTAGCCAAGGCTGGTAATGTAGGTACGCATCACTATGGCATTATGGGTGAAGGACACTGACAGCAGAGCAACTGAAATTTGTCTGATTTATTTTTATACCTTTATTTAACTAGACAAGTCAGTTAAGAACAAATACTTATTTACCATGACGGCCTACCAAAAGGCAAAAAGCCTCCTGCGGAGACGGGGGCTCGGATCTTTAAAAAATATATATATAGGACAAAAACACAACACAACACAAAGAGACACCTAAGACAACAACACAACATGGCAGCAACACAGCATGGCAGCAACACAACATGGCAGTAGCACAACATGGCAGCAACACAACATGGCAGCAACACAACATGGCAGCAGCACAACATGGCAGTAGCACAACATGGCAGTAGCACAACATGGCAGTAGCACAACATGGCAGTAGCACAACATGGCAGCAGCACAACATGGCAGCAGCACAACATGGCAGTAGCACAACATGGCAGTAGCACAACATGGCAGCAACACAACATGGCAGCAGCACAACATGGCAGCAGCACAACATGGCAGTAGCACAACATGGCAGCAGCACAACATGGCAGTAGCACAACATGGCAGTAGCACAAACAGGGTACAAACATTATTGGGTACAGACAACAGCACAAAGGGCAAGAAGATAGAGACAACAATACATCACACAAAGCAGCCACAACTGTCAGTAAGATTGAGTAAGATTGATTGAGTATTTGAATTAAGAGATAAAACTATTCGGTTTGAGTGTTTGTTGCAGCTCGTTCCAGTCGCTAACTGCAGCAAACTGAAAAGACGAGTGACCCAGGGATGTGTGTGCTTTGGGGACAGAATGCGACTGTCCGAACGGGCATTGTATGTGGAAGATGAGGGCTGCATTAGGTATCTCAGATAGGGGGGGGAAGTGAGGCCTAAGAGGGTTTTATAAATCAGCATCAACCAGTGTGTCTTGCGTCGGGATACCGAGCAGAAATTACAATAAGAAGATTTTAGATCTGAGTTTACAAAACACAGCGATTTCTTATACGTTTTATATTTATTTCATGCAGGTAAAAAGGCAGAACACTGCTCCTCCCCCCTCTTCTCCGAGCAGAGCAGGCCCGTTGCCCTAGAGACTCCAGACTCCACACACACACAGCGTGTACACATGCTGCTCCAGACCCACTACTGTTCTTCCTTCAGACAAGCATTCGTCAAAACTTTGTTCATTTGCAAAAATGTCTATCGTTCACATTCGCTTTTAAAAATGTCCAAACTTACCAAAAATGACATGACATTCGGTAGCTCCTACCTATATATGTATAACTGTCTTTGCAATTACTTTATTTTTGTTTGTGCTCGTTAGCATATGTAGCTAGCAGCCTCCGTGGAAATTCACTATTGCTTGTGCTCATTTTGTTAGCATTCTGGTAATAGACACAATGGATTTATCCTTGCATTTTTGGCACCCCCTTGTGTACTTGGCCAGTAATACCATAAATCCCAGGATTTTGTTTTGTTTATTTAACTAGGTAAATCAGGTGAGAACAAATTCTTATTTTCAATGAAGGCCTAGGAACAGTGGGTTAACTGCCTTGTTCAGGTGCAGAATGACAGATTTGTACCTTGTCAGCTCGGGAATTCGATCTTGCAACCTTTCGGTTACTAGTCCAACGCTCTAACCACTAACCACTAGGCTACCTGCCGCCCCAATGAGAGAAGGACGGTAGGAACATCTGGATACAGCCCAACCCTAACACACCAATGCTGCTAGACAGTTTTATCAGACAGCCTTGGTTCTGATATATGAAATATGATGTGGTGTGAAAATCCCCAAAGCTGGCCCCCTGTCATCATCAGCTGGCCTCATTTCAGATGGGTAAAGAGAGATGTGGGTGAGATTCCATTAGCCTGCCCTCCCTATCCCTCGCTCTCTGGGGACGCGGTGGTGGCCCTCGCCCCCCGAGTGAGAGTGACCAGCGCCATTCACAACTCCAACCTGTCACAGAGTGGAATGTGGCGGCATTCATTCTGCTTGACTTGAGATCAGACACGCAGCAAATTCCTCTCCAGAAGCCGCTGTGTCTCCGCGATTCCATCAAGGCGTTCCTGGGGGACAAAAGGCATTAAGCTCATGCTTTGCTTGGCCCCCCCTCAAGTGGACCAATGATTGAGCAATGCATCACACCCCAGTGAATTAGGGAGACCCCCCTCGTGCC
>NC_056433.1:82908348-83073348 GCF_018296145.1 Oncorhynchus tshawytscha
GTCTCACTCTTGCCCTCTCTGTTGTGGCTCACTTCCTTACTAATGTCTCACTCTTGCCCTCTCTGTTGTGGCTCACTTCCTTACTAATGTCTCACTCTTGCCCTCTCTGTTGTGGCTCACTTCCTTACTAATGTCTCACTCTTTTTCCCTCTCTGTTGTGGCTCACTTCCTTACTAATGTCTCACTCTTGCCCTCTCTGTTGTGGCTCACTTCCTTACTAATGTCTCACTCTTTTTCCCTCTCTGTTGTGGCTCACTTCCTTACTAATGTCTCACTCTTTTTCCCTCTCTGTTGTGGCTCACTTCCTTACTAATGTCTCACTCTTTTTCCCTCTCTGTTGTGGCTCACTTCCTTACTAATGTCTCACTCTTTTTCCTCTCTGTTGTGGCTCACTTCCTTACTAATGTCTCACTCTTTTTCCCTCTCTGTTGTGGCTCACTTCCTTACTAATGTCTCACTCTTTTTCCCTCTCTGTTGTGGCTCACTTCCTTACTAATGTCTCACTCTTTTTCCCTCTCTGTTGTGGCTCACTTCCTTACTAATGTCTCACTCTTGCCCTCTCTGTTGTGGCTCACTTCCTTACTAATGTCTCACTCTTTTTCCCTCTCTGTTGTGGCTCACTTCCTTACTAATGTCTCACTCTTTTTCCCTCTCTGTTGTGGCTCACTTCCTTACTAATGTCTCACTCTTTTTCCCTCTCTGTTGTGGCTCACTTCCTTACTAATGTCTCACTCTTTTTCCCTCTCTGTTGTGGCTCACTTCCTTACTAATGTCTCACTCTTTTTCCCTCTCTGTTGTGGCTCACTTCCTTACTAATGTCTCACTCTTTTCCCTCTCTGTTGTGGCTCACTTCCTTACTAATGTCTCACTCTTTTTCCCTCTCTGTTGTGGCTCACTTCCTTACTAATGTCTCACTCTTTTTCCCTCTCTGTTGTGGCTCACTTCCTTACTAATGTCTCACTCTTTTTCCCTCTCTGTTGTGGCTCACTTCCTTACTAATGTCTCACTCTTTTTCCCTCTCTGTTGTGGCTCACTTCCTTACTAATGTCTCACTCTTTTTCCCTCTCTGTTGTGGCTCACTTCCTTACTAATGTCTCACTCTTTTTCCCTCTCTGTTGTGGCTCACTTCCTTACTAATGTCTCACTCTTTTTCCCTCTCTGTTGAGGCACACTTCCTTACTAATGTCTCTCTTTTTCCCTCTCTGTTGTGGCTCACTTCCTTACTAATGTCTCACTCTTTTTCCATCTCTGTTGTGGCTCACTTCCTTACTAATGTCTCACTCTTTTTCCCTCTCTGTTGTGGCTCACTTCCTTACTAATGTCTCACTCTTTTTCCATCTCTGTTGTGGCTCACTTCCTTACTAATGTCTCACTCTTTTTTGCCCTCTCTGTTGAGGCACACTTCCTTACTAATGTCTCACTCTTTTTCCCTCTCTGTTGTGGCACACTTCCTTACTAATGTCTCACTCTTTTTCCCTCTCTGTTGTGGCTCACTTCCTTACTAATGTCTCACTCTTGCCCTCTCTGTTGTGGCTCACTTCCTTAGTAATGTCTCACTCTTGCCCTCTCTGTTGTGGCTCACTTCCTTACTAATGTCTCACTCTTGCCCTCTCTGTTGTGGCTCACTTCCTTACTAATGTCTCACTCTTGCCCTCTCTGTTGTGGCTCACTTCCTTACTAATGTCTCACTCTTTTTCCATCTCTGTTGAGGCTCACTTCCTTACTAATGTCTCACTCTTTTTCCCTCTCTGTTGTGGCTCACTTCCTTACTAATGTCTCACTCTTTTTCCCTCTCTGTTGTGGCTCACTTCCTTACTAATGTCTCACTCTTTTTCCCTCTCTGTTGTGGCTCACTTCCTTACTAATGTCTCACTCTTTTTCCCTCTCTGTTGTGGCTCACTTCCTTACTAATGTCTCACTCTTTTTCCCTCTCTGTTGTGGCTCACTTCCTTACTAATGTCTCACTCTTGCCCTCTCTGTTGTGGCTCACTTCCTTAGTAATGTCTCACTCTTGCCCTCTCTGTTGTGGCTCACTTCCTTACTAATGTCTCACTCTTGCCCTCTCTGTTGTGGCTCACTTCCTTACTAATGTCTCACTCTTGCCCTCTCTGTTGTGGCTCACTTCCTTACTAATGTCTCACTCTTGCCCTCTCTGTTGTGGCTCACTTCCTTACTAATGTCTCACTCTTGCCCTCTCTGTTGTGGCTCACTTCCTTACTAATGTCTCACTCTTGCCCTCTCTGTTGTGGCTCACTTCCTTACTAATGTCTCACTCTTTTTCCCTCTCTGTTGTGGCACACTTCCTTACTAATGTCTCACTCTTTTTCCCTCTCTGTTGTGGCTCACTTCCTTACTAATGTCTCACTCTTTTTCCCTCTGTTGTGGCTCACTTCCTTACTAATGTCTCACTCTTTTTCCATCTCTGTTGTGGCTCACTTCCTTACTAATGTCTCACTCTTTTTCCCTCTCTGTTGTGGCTCACTTCCTTACTAATGTCTCACTCTTTTTCCCTCTCTGTTGTGGCTCACTTCCTTAGTAATGTCTCACTCTTGCCCTCTCTGTTGTGGCTCACTTCCTTACTAATGTCTCACTCTTGCCCTCTCTGTTGTGGCTCACTTCCTTACTAATGTCTCACTCTTGCCCTCTCTGTTGTGGCTCACTTCCTTACTAATGTCTCACTCTTTTTCCCTCTCTGTTGTGGCTCACTTCCTTACTAATGTCTCACTCTTTTTCCCTCTCTGTTGTGGCTCACTTCCTTACTAATGTCTCACTCTTTTTCCCTCTCTGTTGTGGCTCACTTCCTTACTAATGTCTCACTCTTTTTCCCTCTCTGTTGAGGCTCACTTCCTTACTAATGTCTCACTCTTTTTCCCTCTCTGTTGTGGCTCACTTCCTTACTAATGTCTCACTCTTTTTCCCTCTCTGTTGTGGCTCACTTCCTTACTAATGTCTCACTCTTTTTCCTCTCTGTTGTGGCTCACTTCCTTACTAATGTCTCACTCTTTTCCCTCTCTGTTGTGGCTCACTTCCTTACTAATGTCTCACTCTTTTTCCCTCTCTGTTGTGGCTCACTTCCTTACTAATGTCTCACTCTTTTTCCCTCTCTGTTGTGGCTCACTTCCTTACTAATGTCTCACTCTTTTTCCCTCTCTGTTGTGGCTCACTTCCTTACTAATGTCTCACTCTTGCCCTCTCTGTTGTGGCTCACTTCCTTACTAATGTCTCACTCTTTTTCCCTCTCTGTTGTGGCTCACTTCCTTACTAATGTCTCACTCTTTTTCCCTCTCTGTTGTGGCTCACTTCCTTACTAATGTCTCACTCTTTTTCCCTCTCTGTTGTGGCTCACTTCCTTACTAATGTCTCACTCTTTTTCCCTCTCTGTTGTGGCTCACTTCCTTACTAATGTCTCACTCTTTTTCCCTCTCTGTTGTGGCTCACTTCCTTACTAATGTCTCACTCTTTTTCCCTCTCTGTTGTGGCTCACTTCCTTACTAATGTCTCACTCTTTTTCCCTCTCTGTTGTGGCTCACTTCCTTACTAATGTCTCACTCTTTTTCCCTCTCTGTTGTGGCTCACTTCCTTACTAATGTCTCACTCTTTTTCCCTCTCTGTTGTGGCTCACTTCCTTACTAATGTCTCACTCTTTTTCCCTCTCTGTTGAGGCACACTTCCTTACTAATGTCTCACTCTTTTTCCCTCTCTGTTGTGGCTCACTTCCTTACTAATGTCTCACTCTTTTTCCCTCTCTGTTGTGGCTCACTTCCTTACTAATGTCTCACTCTTTTTCCCTCTCTGTTGAGGCACACTTCCTTACTAATGTCTCACTCTTTTTCCCTCTCTGTTGTGGCTCACTTCCTTACTAATGTCTCACTCTTTTTCCCTCTGTTGTGGCTCACTTCCTTACTAATGTCTCACTCTTTTTCCCTCTCTGTTGTGGCTCACTTCCTTACTAATGTCTCACTCTTTTTCCCTCTCTGTTGTGGCTCACTTCCTTACTAATGTCTCACTCTTGCCCTCTCTGTTGTGGCTCACTTCCTTACTAATGTCTCACTCTTTTTCCCTCTCTGTTGAGGCTCACTTCCTTACTAATGTCTCACTCTTTTTCCCTCTCTGTTGAGGCACACTTCCTTACTAATGTCTCACTCTTTTTCCCTCTCTGTTGTGGCTCACTTCCTTACTAATGTCTCACTCTTTTTCCCTCTCTGTTGTGGCTCACTTCCTTACTAATGTCTCACTCTTTTTCCCTCTCTGTTGTGGCTCACTTCCTTACTAATGTCTCACTCTTTTTCCTCTCTGTTGTGGCTCACTTCCTTACTAATGTCTCACTCTTGCCCTCTCTGTTGTGGCTCACTTCCTTACTAATGTCTCACTCTTGCCCTCTCTGTTGTGGCTCACTTCCTTACTAATGTCTCACTCTTGCCCTCTCTGTTGTGGCTCACCTCCTTACTAAATCACTCAAACGCCTGTCACTGTAGTTCTCACACATTCTAATATAAAGTATCACAACCGGTGGATAAAAACAAGCGATATTCTCATGAATACTTTTGGCTGACATCTTGAGCGCCTTGCTCTTGGCTATAACACTTCCAACCTCCAGCTAAACTGCAGTCAGGAAACATATGTTCACTTGGTCTGTGTGTCCTCTTTGTGTTAGGACTCAATATGAAGGACTAACTAAACTACAGCCTTCTCCTCTGCATTATTAGGCTGTTGCAAAGCGGCCATTTTGTTGTCCTGCTAAAAAAAGGGTTCAACGCGGTCGGTCTGCGCAAAACGGAGCTGACGGTGGTCTGTTCGCGTCGCGTTCCCAAAACGTCTGCCGCACAAATGCACATAGAAGTACATAAGAGAGTGACACAAACTGACCTCAGTCGGCTTCGTATGCGTTAGATCGTGTAGACTCAAAGCAAACCCAAGCCGTTCCTGTTCCTTTAAAGCCCGAGAGGCCTGGACCTGTGGAGGATTTCTCTCCATCCCTGAGCTGAGACTGTTTCTTCACTGAGCTCCAGCTCAGTAACCTAACCAGCTCAGATTCAGGGCCAGAGACAGAAACAAACCAGGGACACAAACTCCGCTGGTTTTAAATTCAGCCCACATGACATTTCCTTCAACTTTAATTGCGTTCAATACAATGTATATCTGTAAGTCACGCAAGGCCAAAGTGCTGTGCAGCTCTCTGGAGCCACAAAGCCCTTCTTGTCCAAGAATAACCCCCATCAGCAGGAGAGGAGAGGGGAGCGGCCCAAACGCCCGGCCGGCCAAACAAGCAGGTCTTCATGCTCGTCCAACTTACATATTGGGACAGGAAGTGGATCGAGCGTGTCCGCAGAGCCCAGACCTCAGCCAGGGCCATACAGAGCTGGCCTCCAGACTACATACAGAGCTGGCCTCCAGACTAGAAAGACGAGGCAGAGGGATCCAGCATGTCTGCCTGTTTGCTCGGCTATCTGCTAACCGCCTGGCTGATTGATTGGCTAACTGGCTGGCTGACTGACTGGCTGACTGACTGGCTGACTGACTGGCTGGCTGACTGGCTGACTGGCTGACTGGCTGGCTGACTGGCTGACTGACTGACTGGCTGACTGACTGACTGGCTGACTGGCTGACTGGCTGGCTGACTGACTGACTGGCTGCCTGGCTGACTGACTGGCTGGCTGACTGGCTGGCTGACTGGCTGACTGACTGGCTGGCTGACTGACTGACTGACTGACTGGCTGCCTGACTGGCTGGCTGAAAGGCTGACTGACTGGCTGGCTGACTGACTGACTGGCTGACTGACTGACTGTCTGACTGGCTGACTGACTGGCTGCCTGACTGACTGACTGACTGGCTGACTGACTGGCTGACTGGCTGACTGGCTGACTGACTGGCTGGCTGACTGACTGGCTGACTGGCTGACTGGCTGGCTGGCTGACTGGCTGGCTGACTGACTGACTGGCTGGCTGGCTGACTGGCTGGCTGACTGGCTGGCTGACTGACTGACTGACTGACTGGCTGGCTGACTGACTGACTGACTGACTGACTGACTGACTGACTGGCTGGCTGGCTGGCTGACTGGCTGACTGACTGGCTGACTGGCTGACTGGCTGACTGGCTGACTGACTGGCTGCCAGACTTGACCAACATCTGTTCTGGCTGTTCCACAGCCGCTTCAGATCTATCTGTGTTGCAGACGTCGACATGCCTGTTACTTTGCAGCAGTACAGGCTATTGTTTTGGAACGTCTATTCCCTCACTCTGCGTGTGTATGACTCTAACCCCCCTATTCCCTCACTCTGCGTGTGTATGACTCTCTAACCCCTATTCCCTCACTCTGCGTGTGTATGACTCTCTAACCATTCCCCCCTATTCCCTCACTCTGCGTGTGTATGACTCTAACCCCCCTATTCCCTCACTCTGCGTGTGTATGACTCTAACCCCCCTATTCCCTCACTCTGCGTGTGTATGACTCTAACCCCCCTATTCCCTCACTCTGCGTGTGTATGACTCTAACCCCCCTATTCCCTCACTCTGCGTGTGTATGACTCTCTAACCCCCCCCATTCCCTCACTCTGCGTGTGTATGACTCTCTAACCATTCCCCCCCCCCCTATTCCCTCACTCTGCGTGTGTATGACTCTCTAACCCCCCTATTCCCTCACTCTGCCTCTCTAACCATTCCCCCTCCCCCCCCCCTTCCTCCCTTTTGCCTAGAACAGACTGAGGCAGCAGAGAGCGAAAGAGGGAGGGAAGTAGAGAGAGCCTCATGGCCCCTGGCTTTGGGCCTCTACCTCCAGCCGAGTCTATGGGAGCAAAAGGGAGGAGGAGCAAGAGGGAGGAGGAGGGCGACTTATATTTTTCCAAAACAACAGTTCAAGCAGTGACCAACGAGACAGCCGATTGGCTGCCTGTGCCTGGCACATGTAATATGTCACAGCTAGGTGGCTCATAGCATATGGAGACCCAGTGAAACTGACCTCCAGGTTAGTACACTAAAGGTTACTGACAAACAAAAAGGCACTGGTGGCTGGGATGGACCAGGGTGCAGGAAACCAAAGACACAACAATCAACTGAACTCTACCTGGCTGCCTCAGTTTGGGTCCTGATAGTGACAAATACTGCCAAAATATCCATCACTCTTCTGCCATTGGTAAGGAGTGCCCCTGTCCCAAGCCATAGAATGGCTAGCACAACACATTCCAAAACAATGACAACAAAGAATCCAAATTAGAACGTTATTGTCATGGAACATGTTGTGCCAACATGGATGACAGTGTTCGGAGAATATCTGTGAATATGCTCCGACTCGGTCATGCTCTTAGGATCTAGCCGTGCCCTTCGTGAAAACAAATCGACATCAGCCAACCAGCCTTTTTACCAACAGACTGCTGGTCTGGTCCTAATTTCAGGCCCTAAAAACTCATACCGTTCCAGGTTGAAGATAAACGTTTAGGACAAGAGGATTCTAATATCCCAGAACTCTTTGCATAAATGAGAAAGAACTCTAAACTAAGGAACCAGCGATGCTGCTCAGCAATGGCACTGGTTCCATGAAACTGTTTATTTTCTAAAGCTTCCACATGGTATCATTACATTGTGCTAAACTGGGTATCTTTAACCTAGTACCAATACCGATGACCTCTAACCTCAACAGCCACTTCCACTCCCCGACCCTGCCTTCCTGGTAGAACCCCCACCACCATCCACCTACCAGTCCAGCTTACAGGTGCAGAACAGACCTCAACCTGCCCATGTAGACCTACCTGAACATCCTCCCAGGACAGCCCTGGGAGAGCCCCACCCAGCCACCATTACACCCCCAGGCAAGGTTCACCCTTTAGTTACACTTTGCAATTGCCCCCCACACACCCCACCCAGTCTCGCTCTCTCAGACTGAGCCACTAATAGTAAACTATTAAAAGAACTGAATAAACCTTTCAAATCACATCACCGTCCATCTTAGTGGTTTGCACCTGGTAGCTGGACAGTTAAGTAGAACTTTAAATGAGCTGGTTGGTCTACTCCAAGCAGTGGCTCGGAGTCTGTCCCAGTGGGTCCGTCCATACATGATAGTGTGTATAAAAACACACACACTTCTGGCAACACCTTGCCTTGCCTACCTGGTTAAATAAAAGGTGAAATAAAAAAATAATTTAAAAAAAAACTCATTGAAAGCAAGTCTAAGAATCGCTAGATATCTTACGTATGCTATTTCTATGCTTCCTGTTATTATGTTTCGTTTTGACATCTTTTACTAATGGTTTTGTACACCAGCTTCAAACAGGAAAATATATTTCACAGAGGTTTAGATGGTCCAGTTATTCCCTACAATACACTTGCTTGTTTTGTCACAAACTGAAATTAGGCGACCGACTAGAATTTTGGCAACCAGGAAATCGCAGAACACGCCTTTAAGAAGGCAGAACACTACAGGCTACATACTCTCTCGTTGCCGATTGGTCAAACCAATCACAACATGGCTGATATTGGTTATGCATTAACATAGGAACACTACCAATGAATTTCAGCTACACCGAATTCCATTTTACAACAGATTTACGGCAGATTAACGTGCTTCTGTTTGAAGCTCTTTGAAGACACTGCACCCATCATTAAATGGCAAACTCAGGCTTAATTACAGACTACCCTTATTCCCAATTATTTTGTAAGAGGAAAAAAAATAACTATCCAAAACATTGAGGAATTCCCTAGTAAGAGCAGACACTCTGGTATGCAGTGAGACAGCCTTGTGATTGAGGCAGACACACACACAGCCTTGAGTATGCAGACCAGATGAAAGCACTAAGTGATGCTCAGAGCCATGGCCGTAAACTAGACAGCAGCCATGCTGGGGTCCATGTTTGTACATAAAGGGCTCCAAGCAGTAGAACTCAAGATAAAAGCCAGGATTCAATACGGACCGTGGAATGTCCGATTGAGCCGACATCTGCAGCATTGGCGTAGTACCAGTGCCTTTAACACGGTGCATAGCCCAAGAGGAGGGCAAACAGATTGAACCCCGGCCGAAGGTGAGACTTCATCCTCCCCCGTCTTGACTTTCACCTCTGCCTTAATGTACCAGGACAGACTGTTCAAATCTCAGCCCAACCCCCCAACCCCTGTGCTAACTCAACCCCCAACAGAGAGAGAGACAGAGATTGGTTCAGCTAAACGCTGAATGACTTCTGCTAGTCTCTCAGCATCAATCGGGGGCGGCAGGGTAACCTAGTGGTTAGAGCGTTGGACTAGTAACCGAGCTGACAAGGTACAAATCTGTCGTTCTGCCCCTGAACAAGGCAGTTATAACCCACGGTTCCTAGGCCGTCATTGAAAATAAGAATTTGTTCTTAACCAACTTGCCTAGTTAAATAAAGGTAAAATAAAATCACCTCTCGTCTAGTCCAGAGTCCAGTGAGGACACAGCCACCCACGCTGTTCTCCCGCTCTCTGTTATCACTATCACTTCTTCTATCGCTGGCACGATCATTCTGTCACACAGACCATTATCAGTCACTTTACAGTAAGTTACTCTACTGTAAACCCACCCGAGGCACCTCTATATCAAGCCAGCGAGGCAACTCTTCCTCAGACCAGCTTGGGAACGCACGGTTAGGGACTGGAACACTGTGGATGGGGTGTAGAGTGGATGTCTATGAAGGGTCTCAGTCCACGGTAATGGGCTCCTGTTGCAGTGAAGGGGAGAGCATTGGGATGGGTTTGGACACGTTTCAATTGAGAGAAAATGGGAAAAGTGGGAGAGGTTGAGCGGGTGACACAATGTGTTAGTTTTACAGTTACCACATCCTGACTGGATTAAACTGGACCGTGCCTCTCATTTAGCTCTGTTCACTTGTCAATTGCACTAAGTACTAAATTAAATTGTGTCAGCTGTCGCAACATGCATTGTTTTCACAAGTGTGCGGGTGGGTGGGGAATGGGGGGAGGATAATAGATTAAATAATTGACTTGTGGAAACACACACAGTGGGTGGATGTGAGAGAAGCACAAGACAGTAAGGATATGTGACCTATGACCGGGGGCTACGGTCATCATGCAGGATTTCCTGCAGAGCCAAACGGCAGGATTCTAAAACCTGCGGTCCTATTCATTTGACGTTTACACACATTGTATCCCATCCTTTTTTGGGGGGTTTCTGAAAAAAAGTTCTGAAAAAAAAATGTTTTTTAAAATAACTCATGCCTCAAAGAGCTTCAGAAGGCAGACAGGTGAGAAGATGGAGAGGCAGTGGCCTCCTTAACAAAGAGCTCAGAGTGAAACTTGCAGATCCAGCAGCCCCGGGCCAGCCAGGCAGACTTTGTTTTCCTGCCTGGTTAATTGCAGGGTGCGGTGGGGCTGGGGCTCCCAGCTTTGTTGCTGGTGACAGAGCCAACTGTGAAAACCTCTGCAGGAGCAGGCATGTTCACACCCCCGGTTGAGACCGAGAGAGAGGAGACACCTCCTGGAGCCTGGGGTTAGACTGCAGGCATTCCCTCCCTCTCCTACCCCTCGCCGCAGCTCCTCCCCTTCTCTACAGCTGCCAAAAAACAGCCTCAGCCGCTCCTTCTTTCCCTGCCTCCCCCCTCTCTCCCTGCCTCCCCCCCTCTCTTTCCCTGCCTCCCCCTCTCTTTCCCTGCCCCCCCCCTCTTTCCCTGCCCCCCCCCTCTCTTTCCCTGCCCCCCCCCCTCTCTTTCCCTGCCTCCCCCCCCTCTCTTTCCCTGCCTCCCCCCTCTCTTTCCCTGCCTCCCCCCCTCTTTCCCTGCCTCCCCCCTCTCTTTCCCTGCCTCCCCCTCTCTTTCCCTGCCTCCCCCCTCTCTTTCCCTGCCTCCCCCCTCTCTTTCCCTGCCTCCCCCCTCTCTTTCCCTGCCTCCCCCTCTCTTTTCCCTGCCTCCCCCTCTCTTTCCCTGCCTCCCCCCTCTCTTTCCCTGCCTCCCCCTCTCTTTCCCTGCCTCCCCCCTCTCTTTCCCTGCCTCCCCCCTCTCTTTTCCCTGCCTTCCCCCTCTCTTTTCCCTGCCTCCCCCTCTCTTTTCCCCCTTCCCCCTCTTTTCCCTGCCTTCCCCCTCTCTTTCCCACCCTCCCCCTCTCTTTTCCCCCTGCCTTTCCCCTGTTGTTTTCACCCTCCTTCCTCCCACTTGTCCAACCCCCTCACCTCGCTGTATTTTTTCCCCCACCCATCTCTCCTCTGGGAAGTTATCTAGCTAATGAACAGCCAGACCTCCTGATCAGTGCTCCCTCTGTTGTGTGGTAGTTCTCCTGACGGTCAGTCAGGATGCAGCCAGCCAGCCAGAACAGGCCAAACCTCTTTTTAAAAATTTAACTAGGCAAGTCAGTTAAGAACAAAATCCTATTTACAATGACAGCCTATACAGGCCAAACCCGAACGACGCTGGGCCAATTGCGCGCCGCCCTATGGGACTTCCAATCACGGCCAGTTGTGATACAGCTTGGAATCGAACCAGGGTGTCTGTAGTGACGCCTCTAGCACTGAGATACAGTGCCTTAGACCACTGCGGCCACTCAGGAGCCCCGAGCTCTCTGCTTTACTTTTCAGCCCAATGGCTGCCTGTTTCGTGGGGAACACCCCCTCTGACAGTATTGTTATTCATAGTTTTACCTGGTCAGTTGGTGTTTAGCATGCTAGTAGATACCCATAGACTTCGTCATTATGCTAAAGCTACTTAGCATTGGCTTTGCGAATCTACCTCCAGTTTCCTTCATCTTGGACACAGTTGGACACAGACATAAATGGTATCCACTAGTTCAGGGGTAGGCAACCCTTTTTTTTTTTTTTTACCTTTATTTAACTAGGCAAGTCAGTTAAGAACAAATTCTTATTTTCAATGACGGCCTAGGAACAGTGGGTTAACTGCCTGTTCAGGGGCAGAACGACAGATTTGTACCTTGTCAGCTTGGGGGTTTGAACTTGCAACCTTCCGGTTACTAGTCCAACGCTCTAACCACTAGGCTACCCTGCCGCCCCCTGTCCCATGTACTGCAAGCGTTTGTTCCAACTAGGCACCATGCCTGACCAACTGAGATAATCAGTTCAGTGATTGTCTGCGGCACTCCAGGACCAGGGTTGCCTACCCTGTACTAGTTCATCTGACTCTGGTGGTGAAGTAGATAAAGGGGACACTGCCAAAATCCCCAAGTATCCCTTTAAGTTAATGTTTAAACGGATACCGATTCCTTTTGGAGACAATGGGCACCGGGCTGTTGATACTGTACTGTTGAGTAATCTGGGAACAGAGGCTCAGTGTGTGAAAAAGGGTGTGTGAAGTGAATGTGTATGTTTTAGCACAGGGTCCCCCTCTGCTGCCCCTGAGGCTGAACGGAGAGTAAACCCAGGGTGTGTTTTCTCACACCCTCTATAATAACTAACCTTTTGGAGGACACCCTGCTGAGCTGACCCCTACCACACACACTTCTGCCTTGGGTCAGGTAGTCATGGTGACCCCTACCACACACACTTCTGCCTTGGGTCAGGTAGTCATGGTGACCCCTACCACACACACACACACTTCTGCCTTGGGTCAGGTAGTCATGGTGACCCCTACCACACACACTTCTGCCTTGGGTCAGGTAGCCATGGTGACCCCTACCACACACACACACACACTTCTGCCTTGGGTCAGGTAGCCATGGTGACCCCTACCACACACACACACACTTCTGCCTTGGGTCAGGTAGCCATGGTGACCCCTACCACACACACTTCTGCCTTGGGTCAGGTAGCCATGGTGACCCCTACCACACACACACACACACTTCTGCCTTGGGTCAGGTAGCCATGGTGACCCCTACCACACACACACACACACACTTCTGCCTTGGGTCAGGTAGCCATGGTGACCCCTACCACACACACACACACACTTCTGCCTTGGGTCAGGTAGCCATGGTGACCCCTACCACACACACACTTCTGCCTTGGGTCAGGTAGCCATGGTGACCCCTACCACACACACACACTTCTGCCTTGGGTCAGGTAGCCATGGTGACCCCTACCACACACACACACTTCTGCCTTGGGTCAGGTAGCCATGGTGACCCCTACCACACACACACACTTCTGGGGTCAGGTAGCCATGGTGACCCCTACCACACACACACACACACTTCTGCCTTGGGTCAGGTAGCCATGGTGACCCCTACCACACACACACACACTTCTGCCTTGGGTCAGGTAGCCATGGTGACCCCTACCACACACACACACACTTCTGCCTTGGGTCAGGTAGCCATGGTGACCCCTGGGCCAGGGAAGAATGGGTCTGCCTATTTGTCTAGTTCTTCAGAGTGAAGAGTCGCAACACTCATTAGCATTGAGACTGACGGGTGTCTCCATCAGGAGAGATCGGGAGATACGAGCCAGCAGCACTGATAAGGTAATCACTTTCTTATCAAGGTGATCACAGGTAGGTGTGTGTGTTTAAAACAGGTGACAGAACAGAGCCTCTTCATTGATTTATACACTGATATTTTCAGTCACACACACACACACACTTCAGTACACCGTGGGCATGTGCTGAGGTGAGAGATGAAAGGTCAGCGTGACACCTCAGTGTGAAAGACATCTATCTGCTGTTATTGTGTCTTGTCCCTGTGCATGGGTGAGGATAAGACACGGAAGATAACAGCCATTGTGGTTTAACCGGCTGGGGCTCAGAGAACGAAACCAAAGACAACTTCACTGCTGTTGCAAAACACACTAGACTAGAGGTGGTCTGTTATCACGTTGCCCATGGAGATACGTCCCTTATTGAAATGGCAAAACTTTCCAGGGAGTGTATTAAGAGGTTTTCATGTTATTATATGGCCTAGCACAAAACATTGAATCATTTTGGAAATAAAGATTCATCTAAAACAAAAGCATTGGGGCCTGGAGTGAAAAGTTTGACACAGAGCACTAGGGGGCCACTGCAAGCACAGACAGGTAAGACTCACATAAATGACTTGATGCTAGCTACAGGCCGTTATATATTAGGTTAGACCTGTGTGAATAAGGGGATGGCATTATAAGGTTTAAGCTGACAGAGCCAAACAAAGACAAAAATAGTGTATTCTGTCAAATTTGCCACATAGGTGTTCAAAGGGGCCAATCGTTCAGCACAGTGATCTGAAGCTTTTGCGTCTATCATTTCAGATGAACCAATGTCATCTGAAGTGAGTTTTACACCGACTGAACTTCAGATCTGTGGTGCTTTAAGGATTATGAAGTTGTGTTTTATTGAAAGGACTGGGGACTTTATCGTGTGTGTTTTCTGTGGAATAAACAACAACAAAACACTTACTTGAGAAAGTACTTCTGTCCGTTGGACGTGTAGGCCATCTCCCATCCAGGGGGCAGCGGCAACTCTTCCGCAACATCGAAAGACTGGTGGCGGATGTGCGAGTGATGTACCGGGCTTGGAGTTGGGTTGGCTCCCAATCCAATCTGTAAAGTTGCGGGCGAGGAATGTGACCGTACGTGTTGTACGGTGAGCCTGGGCGGGTGACTGCCCGAATCAGTGCTCGACTGTCGGGAGTGAGATCCAGAATCTGGCTCCTTGAAAAAAGAGTCGGGTAACATTTTTTTCCTCCATGAACTGGGTTTCGGGTTCATAACCGAATTAAAAAGCGCCTCGAGATCCGTATCCGAGTCCTGCGCGACATGGATAACTTGTTGTCCTGGCATTGGCTGAAGTGGGTTGCTCATTTTGTCTTAGTGTAAAATTTAGAGCAATACAGAAAATATAAAAACGATTTAAAGTTGAGGCTTTATACAAATAGCAAACGTTGAGCCTTCTGAAGTAGGCCTAGGCTACTCTCAGGCAAACTTTTATAAACCCTCTGTGTGGACAAAAATAGTTCACCTTTCTGCCGTCAAACTCGCAATAAAACTATTCTATTAGAGTAAGATAGAGAACAACTAAATGTGTCCCTACATGAGAAAAGTAATTTTAAATGTAGCTACTTTCCCTTTGCTCCGGCCAGTTCGGTAGATCTTGTTGCTCCTGTCCCAAAGTTTGTAAACTCAACTTTTCTACGACGCCTGTGTCAGCAGTCGCTCATGAATTATGCATGACCTCCGGCGCTCGAGGGGTTGCACCGTTTCAGGATTACTAAACAAATATCTCTCAATTTACAAACTATTGATGGCGGGTGTAACAATGACGCAAATGTTGAAATAGTTCAAACTCAACGCCACAAAGTTGCGGAATAGAGTTGTTGCGAGATGTTTTTTGTAATAAATCACAGCTGCTTCTTTCCGTTTGGAGACGGTGTTCTGCTCTAAACTAGTTATTTACTGAAATATAACAATTTAAGTAAAGTTAATCTAAAAATGTCGACTGGATGTTTGTGTTTTGAATGTTCTGTAGAAGATAATGACTTTTTTGGTGGAAAAAGAACAGCCGTGAAATCGTTTTGAATGTAGCCTAACGGATTGTCACACAACACCCCCAGTGTGGGTGTGAAAACATTAGCCTACCCATCTGTTGAATAACCATTTGAAATTTGAGCGCTTGGTGCCCCGCCCTAGATACTTTGACTGAAATAATTGTTTCTCTGTGATTTTGCCCGAGTATACATACACTATGCAGTGATCTCTTCGAAGTAGGTTTCTCATTAATTTGCCCATATATAGTAGCATGACTGATAAACCCTCCCACGCCAGTGTAATTTTCAATCCCACGTATTCTTTAGTGGTCCAGTCTATAGTGTGGTGAGGGGCCTGTATACATTGTGCTTGCAGTCGTTTCATTACAATGTCAACACATTGCACTCATGGTGAATTTTATCAACACGTTTTTTATTTATCTAGGTTAATGTTTATCCCCCCAAAAATTATCTAGTTGAATTTTAGCCAATGTTTTTTTTTTTTTTTTAATTTTTGTGAATTTTATCAAATGTGTTTTTTTTTTAAATAATACACACCCACTAATGTGGTACACAGGGCAAAGATGCCTCTGGCTCAATTGATAAAAAAAAGTTCAGCATTAGGGTATTGGAATGCAGCAGGTTAAATCTCTGTTTGGTGGGCTAAATTAAGCTCCATGTTCATAACGATGATAAATGCATAACAGTTTTGTTTGTTTACTTCTTAGAATAGATTCCTATATGTTTACTTCTTAGAATAGATTCCTATATGTTTCCCAGTCGGTGGCCCTTCGGGCTTTTAACCACTGTGTGAAACTAACACGGGCCACGATAAAAGTAACCAGAAGCCCTTGTACTCCACAGAGGGTGCAGCTGTCCTTTGTAATGTCAAATGTTAAGAGATGGCGTGTGCCACCCTGTAAACCAATCCCTTTGATGGACAATTACTCTGTCCTCAACAATGTACCTACCAAGCAGCCATGGACTCCTCAGTCTGGCTGGCCTTGGCCGGCCGGCTGGGGGGGGTCTGGTCTGGGTTCACTGGTCCGTTTCCGGCCTCAGACCACCAACCCCATCATGTCATAGAAGTAGTGCACCTACAAGAATACAGTAGAATCTTCTCAAAAGTACAGTAGAATCCTCAACAGTACAGTAGAATCTTCTCAAAAGTACAGTAGAATCCTCAACAGTACAGTAGAATCTTCTCAAAAGTACAGTAGAATCCTCAACAGTACAGTAGAATCTTCTAAAGAGTACAGTAGAATCCTCAACAGTACAGTAGAATCTTCTCAAAAGTACAGTAGAATCCTCAACAGTACAGTAGAATCTTCTAAAGAGTACAGTAGAATCCTCAACAGTACAGTAGAATCTTCTAAAGAGTACAGTAGAATCCTCAACAGTACAGTAGAATCTTCTAAAGAGTACAGTAGAATCCTCAACAGTACAGTAGAATGTTCTCAAGAGTATAGTAGAATCTTCAAGAGTATAGTAGAATCTTCAAGAGTACAGTAGAATCTTCTGAGACCAAAAAGTAAATGATTTTCTCTGGATTGGAAGCTTTTTGGTCGAGAGGTAGGCTATGTATGGTTGACTATAGGGTGCAGAATGTTGATGTGTCCCACAAAATAAATCAAATGTATATTTTTTGTAGCCACAGCACTCACAGATACTGTACTTAGGGCTGCAGGTAGCCGAGTGGTTAGAGCGTTGGACTAGTAACTGAAAGGTTGCAAGATGAATCCCCAAGCTGACAGGGTAAATATCTGTCGTTCTGCCCCTGAACAAGGCAGTTAACCCACCATTCCTAGGCCGTCATTGAAAATAAGAATGTGTTATTAACTGACTTGCCTAGTTAAATAAAGGTCAAATAAAACAATTATAATACAGCCACAAGCCACCAGTCATCCTGATGTAACATTGCATGCCCAACCAAAGCCCAAACCCCAAGCTGTCTGGCATGCCAGGAAAAGCCCCGATCAGATGGCGGGGCAGTCAGTGAACAGGGATCATATTCAACCACATAACATCGACTACATCCATAGTGGAGACATCATTTGAACTGAAGGTAAATAAAGAATTAGAATTATTATGTAAGAGTCAGTCTCTCATTAAAGTTCATATTCTGTTAACTCATACCCAAATAATGTCGTTGACTCGTCTTATATTCGTATTTGTTTCCAAAGCATAAATAAATCATTTAAGAAAAATCAACTTTAAAAATCCCATCTCAAACTTGTATCTCAAGACAGTTTAGACAAATGTGTGCTATTTTCTCATAGAGATTGATTTCATCCTGCCTCATTGACTGAACTGGACAATCAACACTGGTCAACTCGTGTGAATAGTTTTTATGACCGGTATACGCCCACACCATTGCAACACAGAAAAGCTGCTTGTATGTAACATACTGTTCCTTCCAAGAAGTAGTAATTACAAGCATTAGTATAGATCATATTTTATCAAAAAATCTGGAAATAC
Source organism: Oncorhynchus tshawytscha (assembly GCF_018296145.1). Taxonomy (NCBI): domain Eukaryota; kingdom Metazoa; phylum Chordata; class Actinopteri; order Salmoniformes; family Salmonidae; genus Oncorhynchus; species Oncorhynchus tshawytscha. The sequence goes on from NC_056433.1 coordinate 82,926,163, forward strand.
TGGACAGTATCTTTAAAGGATTAGGATGAATTCACTCCCACAGTATTCGTTCTCGTTTTTTTTAGCTGTGCCTGCGATTCTGATTCACACACACGGCTCTGACTGTCTCTGAGGTAAGCTCTCTGGCGATGTGCATCTGTCTCTGAGAACAGTTGACTTTGCCAGAAGTTCAGCAGATATCTGACACAGAACCCCTTGACCCTCCATACACACACCTCCACCCAACCCGTACCCTGAGAAACACACCTGTCACTGGGTCTATCCTGACCCCTGAACTCTACAGCAGCCCCCTCAATAGTCTGGGGGTTAAGAGGTAGATCTATGGGATACAGTCAGGGCTTACTTACTCGGGGGCTCCCGAGTGGCACAGCAGTCTAAGGCACTGCATCTCAGTGCTAGAGGTGTCACTACAGACACCCTGGTTTGAATCCAGGCTGTATCTCAACCGGCCGTGATTGGGAGTCCCATAGGGCAGCGCACAATTGGCCCAGCATTGTCCGGGTTTGGCCGGTGTAGGCCGTCATTGTAAATAAGAATTTGTTCTTTTTTTTTTTTTTTCTACTGTGTTATTGACTTGTTAATTGTTTACTCCATGTGTAACTCTGTGTTGTCTGTTCACACTGCTTTGCTTTATCTTGGCCAGGTCGCAGTTGTAAATGAGAACTTGTTCTCAACTAGCCTACCTGGTTAAATAAAGGTGAAATATTTTTTTTTATTATTTTTTTAATTAACTGACTTGCCTTGTTCAATAAAGGTAAAAAAAAAAAAATGATATTTGACAATAGGAATTTTAGTCTTGCTGGTATGTTTAAGTTGTTTGTGTTATGTCTGTACATGCCTGCACAACATGTTATGATCTTTCATCATCTTCTAGATGAATAATGATCATAAGTTGATTACATGCATGTCATTGTATTATTGTTACATTGTACTGGTATGTAATATGTTATTTATAAAGGCTTTCTGAATGATTACTTTTATCTGATCTAAAAATGTTCTTATACACATCAGATGTCAATTAATGATACAATAACGTGATTTTAGTATTCAGCCTCAAATAGGGTCTGAACTGTGAAGATGGTTCCAGGAAGTGCAGTAAATTGACGTGATTACACAGGAAGCACCTGTGTTATTGAACAACTGGGAGCTCGGAACTCGCCGACTTCCGAGCGTTCAAACCAACTGGAAACACGGGGGGAAATCGCTCAGACTGGGAGAAAAACAAAATTGGTTTGAACAGTCATCTGAAATAGAGCCTCTTTCTAGAGCTGTGACTTTCCGACCTGAAGATCACTGACGTCGTGATTTGACCTCATATTCTTCCCAGTCATTTGGAACACGGCATGCAGGGCATTCAGAAAGTATTCAGACCCCTTGGAATTTTTCCACATTTTTATGTTTCAGGCTTATTCTAAAATGGATTAAATAAACATTTTCCTAAATCTAAACACAATATCCCATAATGACAAAGCGAAAACAGTATTTCTTTTAAATGTTATCAAATTTATTGAAAATTTAAATAAAAAAAACAGAAATACCTTATTTACATAAGTATTCAGACCCTTTGCTATGAGAGTCGAAATTGAGCTCAGGTGCATCCTGTTTCCATTGATCATCCTTGATGTTTCTACAACTTGACTAGAGTCCACCTGTCATAAATTCAATTCATTGGACATGATTTGGAAAGGCACACACCTGTCTATATAAGGTCCCACAGTTGACAGTGCATGTCAAAAACCAAGCTATGAGGTCGAAGGAATTGTCCCTAGAGCTCAGAGACAGGATTGTGTCGAGGCACAGATCTGGGGGAAGGGTACCAAAACATTTCTGCAGCTTTGAAGGTCCCCAAGAACACCATCATTCTTAAATTAAATAAGTTTGGAACCACCAAGACTCTTCCTAGGGCAGGCCGCTCAGGGCAAACGGGGGGTGACCAAGAACCCAATGATCACTCTGACCCGATGGCCTGACCTGATGGCCTGACCCGATGGCCTTCATGGTAGTGGCCAGGTGGAAGTCACTCATTAGTAAAAGACACATGACAGCCCGCATGGAGTTTGACAAAACTGAGACCATGAGCAACAATATTCTCTGGTCTGATGAAACCAAGATTAAACTTTTTAGCCTGAATGCCAAGTGTCACATCTAGAGGAAACCTGGTACCATCCATACGGCGAAGCGTGGTGGTGGCTGCATCATGCTGTGGGGATGTTTTTCAGTGGCACGGACTGGGAGACCAGTCAGAAAAGATGAACGGAGCAAAGTACAGAGAGATCTTTGATGAAAACTTGCTCCAGAGCGCTCAGGACCTCAGACTGGGGAGAATGTTCACCTTCCAACAGTACAACAACCCTAACACCTCCAGGCTGTGCAAGGGCTAATTGACCAAGGAGGAGGTGGAGTGCTGCATCAGATGATCTGGCCTGCACAATCACCCAACCTCAACTCAAATTGAGATGGTTCGGGATGAGTTGGGACTGCAGTGTGAAGGAAAAGCAGACAAGTGCTCAGCATATGTGGGAACTCCTTCAAGACTGTTGGAAAAGCATTCCAGGTGAAGCTGGTTGAGAGAATGCCAAGAGTGTGCAAAGCTGTCATCAAGGCAAAGGGTGGATACTTTGAGGAATACAATATTTTGATTTGTTTAACACTTTTGGTTACTATATGATTCCATATGTGTTACTTCATAGTTTTGTTGTCTTCCCTATTATTCTACAATGTAGAAAATATTAAAAATAAAGAAAAACCCTTGAATGAGTAGGTGTGTCCAAACTGTTGAATGGTACTGTATAATTTCAGGGCAGGTGTCTGTAGTGGTTAGAGTGTTGGGGCAGTAACCAAAAGGTTGCTAGATCGAATCCCAGAGCTGACAAGGTAAAAATCTGTCGTTCTGCCCCTGAACAAGGTAGTTAACCCACTGTTCTTAGGCCGTCATTGTAAATAAGAATTTGTTGTTAACGGTCTTCCCTAGTTAAATAGAAATGCTTTCTTATATCTCCTAGATGTAGGACAGACACTTCAAAACCTTTATTCCTTTCTTTTTTTCACATTTCTGAATGTCTTATTCGATGCATTTCTATGGGCTATAGTAATATAGGCCAAATTCATTTTTTCCCCTACATTGCAAGGGAGGGTAAGCTGATCCGAGATCAGTGCCTAGAGGCAAATTCTATCTGGTATGGTCTGGAGCCAAGACAGTTACAGTAACTTTCCAGCCACCATATTGGCCCAGTTCTATTTCTCCCCTAGTTCCTTCCCCCAGCTAGAATTCCATTCAGTATGAACTTCATAGGAGGGATAGGTACTGTAATTAGGAATAGGGCCGGGCAACCCCCGCAAAGGTTCATTTCCAGCTACTATATTCTCCAGCCTACTGTGTCTTAAGACTGCCATAGGAAATGAATTAGGTCTCAGTCAAGTCTCTGCTTTCGTTTTGCTGATAGTGGTTTACCGATAACATACATCAAAATAAAAACAGAAGCAAAGTTGAGTTGATTGGCCTAAGTAGCTGTTTTGCTTAGTAGTTTGCTGATGGAGGTATTTATGTGTAATCATTCCCTATTTGAGAAGTAATACTATTATAAACCAATGAACAGGCATGTGTTCACAAAAAATAACTCATGAAAACCTGACTTCATCAGCCTTTGAAAAATGAATAGAGGGCAATATCTAAATACTGTTCTCTGTTGCTCAAGAAACAGTCGCAGGTAAACATTTTAACTTCTTTGCTTTATAAAATTCAAAGTAACATTCAGCCACTCAAAAATCATCAGAAATCCTAGAAGAATACATTAGTCAGACATGCAGAAGTAAAACAAAAAATGAACACTTGATGTATAACAGAAAGAACACATTCTGAATCCTCTACATTATACAGTGCAGTGTTCTCTCACCGTCCTCCATAATTGACCCTTCTCTATGCCCGCCCCCTCCTTGGTTACTGTTGCAACATCGGAAAACATTTTCCAGTGCCGTCCAATTCCCCATTCAACCACTGACGACATCCCCTCACAATGATCTCAAACTGTGTTTTCTAATACATAATGAAAATAAACATTTGCTCATCAGGAAACTCTTGGGTATGTTGTAGTGGGACTGTCATTACAATTGTTTCCTGAGAACCTGATCAAATTATGCTAGTGGTGCAGCTAGCCACTGAAAGGCTCTGAATTCACTGTCAGCATGCAGTCAAAACTATAACCCCCTTTGGAGCCAACTAGCGCTTTCAAATCATATCCTGAAGTCGACACCAGATAGCAATGTTATGAATACAACTCCTAACTTAGCTAGCTAACATACATTGAGAAAACAAGTTATATTAAGTGGCTAGCTAGCTAGCGTCAGCTACATTTTGGTGACCAATGAGAAAGAGTTAGCTACCCAGCTGAACTAGCAAACAATGTTATTAGTATAATTTCAGATTTGAAAAATACTCAAACAGGCTCTGTATTTCAGGAATCACAGTATCAAGTACTCCTGCTGCACTGTTCAGTTATTTAGCCATTTAGGCAAAATGTTGTTTTTAAAGAAAACTTTTTGCCATAGTCCTCACTGGATTTTATGTGATTTAAACGGGAGCTTGTCGAGTCGGACATGACGACAGTTGCTATCCATTTGAGTGATGCGATTGGTTGCCCAACATTCTGGGGCAGGGCTCAGCAAAAGGGCCAATTGGTCGGTGAAAAGAATCAAGGCTATCCCCCCCCAAAAAAAATGTTAGCACAAAAAATGTGATATAAAATACAATTAACACTTTTACATGTGAAGGTGAACAAATTCAATGATCAAAGAAATTGAATGCAAAAGCACTGCATGATTACAACGGAGGGCTTTTGCCAAGTGCTGTGTTTCCACAAGGTTAGAAAATATCCATCAGTAACCTCAACATACCACATTAGATGCCCAAAATAACCTCCCACCTAATTCTGATCTGGTTATTGTGATTGCCATTAGCTAAGTGAATTAGAATTGCAATGCCTTTACATGTCTACATCTCAACACCTTAGTGTGGCCTCATCTCCCTCCCTGATCAGAATAAAACTGCACAAGTGATAGCATACCCCAGGTGGACTCTGCCATTTTTATTTCACTTTTCCTGATCAGCTCTCCCAGGGACTGTGTCCACAAAGCGTCTCAGAGTAGGTGAGAGCTGATCTAGGATCTGTCCATATAAATCTGATTCATTATGATCTAAAAGGCTAAACTGATCCTAGATAAGCCCTCCTACTCCAAGACACTCTGTGGCTATGGGTCTTGATCCAAACAGAAAGTAAAAAAGGAGACATAAGCACTTCAGGCAACAAAGTTTTACCCTATGTGATAGTGGCCCATCTCCTATCCCTGCTATTCCTGATGCAGGGTAAGCTGTAGCGCCCTCTGCTGGCAGAGCTCAATTCAAAGTTGAGAAATAATTTCATGTCAGGGGGGGACCCTATTTGCTCTTACATAGGGTTCCGGGGTCAAGGAATAGAACCCTGTTTGATGTTGCACAGGAATCTGTGTCCAAAGGACTTGATGTTGCACGCGTCCAGATCAGTGATGTCCCAGTTCAATAACGGACAATAGTTGTGTCAGTCGGAGGTCACTATTTGATGTTGCGTAGGATCCTGCGGCAATGGGTGGTCTTGAGCTCAGCTAGGGCTTTCTCCAGCTCCTGGATGAGGTGCATCAGGGTGGCAGGGTCAGTCTGTAGTACCTTAGCGCTCTTATCACCTCCACTCTCCTCCAGGTGCAGCTTCATAGTCACTGTAGGCTTAACCTGCTGCCGGAGGGCACGACTAGCCAGCTAGAGGAGAGAGATGGGAGGGGGACTTTTTATTTTTACAAACTGAATTGATGTACCATCAAAGAGAGACAAACACAGAAAGACTGCACTCACACACAGGTCTAACTAGCCCCTCTCCCCCCCAAAAAATTGCAGCATTTATTCAATAAAAACTATTTTTCCATGACGTTATCAGGCAGGAATATCGACGTAACTTGTAATGACGTTAGAAGCAACATTTGGTTTTCATCAAAAACTTATTGCGAGCTAGGAGGTGACCTAATAAAGAAATTTGAATATGTCACAAGAATTACATCCCTTAGCCGTGGTATAGTGGCCATATACCACTAGGTATAGGAATGTTAAAACTATTTTCTGGCAATTGTGCCGGATGTTAAGACAAAAAATATAATTAATTAAAGAAATGTATAAAAAAAATGGCCTTTCTACAAGAATGACTTGTCGTTTCAATAGGGATAGGCTACACACTAAAATCTAGGTTTATGATAGTAATTCACCTTTGCCATGGTTTGCTAAATGAGATGTAGGCTGACTATAGCCCCTGATAGGACTACATCTAATTTCAGATCGCCTACAGTAGCCTAGGCAAGACGTAGACTGAACGATTTAGCAGCTTGCTTAGTTCAAATTGACAGAATCATTTATCAAATCAAAATTTGATTGCATACACATATTTAGCAGATGTTATTGCGGGTGTAGTGAAATGCTTGTGTTCCTAGTTCCAACAGTGCAGTAGTATCTAACAATTCACAAATCTGAAAGTAAAAGAATGGAATTAAGAAATGTAAATATTAGGAACGAGCAAAGAGTGTGCAAAGCTGTCATCAAGGCAAAGGGTGGCTACTTTGAAGAACCTAAAATATATTGATATGTTTAACCCTTTTCTGGTTACTACATGATTCCATACATGTTATTTCATAGTTTTGATGTCTTCCTATTATTCTACAATATAGAAAAATAGTACAAATAAAGAAAAACCCTTGAATGAGTAGGTGTGTCAAAACTTGACTGGTACTGTATATGTCTATGTATATATAGGGCAGCAGCCTCTAAGGTGCAGGGTTGAGTAACCGGGTGGAAGCCGGTTAATGATGGCTATTTAACAGTCTGATGGCCTGGAGATAGAGAATCTGTTTTTCAGTCTCAGTCCCAGCGTTGATGCACCTGTACTGACCTCGCCTTTTAGATGGTAGCAGGGTGAACAGGCCGTGGCTTGGGGGTTGGCCTTCCTGTGACATCGGGTGCTGTAGGTGTCCAGGAGGGCCGGTAGTGTGCCCCCCCCGTTGATGCGTTGGGATGACCATACCACCCTCTGGAGAACCGTGCGGTTGCGGGCGGTGTAGTTGCCGTACCAGGCGGTGATACAGCCCGACAGGATGCTCTCAATTGTGCATCTTTAAAGTTTGAGGGTCTTAGGGGCCAAGGCGAATTTCACCACACTGTCTGTGTGGATGGACCATTTCAGATTGTCAGTGATGTGTACAGCAGTCCCATCAATGTGGATGGGGGGGGTGACCCTCTAATCATCTCCTTTGTTTTGTTGACATTGATTGAGATGCTATTTTCCTGGCACCACCCTCCCAGAGCCTTCACCTCCTCCCTGAAGGCGGTCTCGTCATTGTTGGTAAACAAGCCTACTACTTTTGTGTCGTCTGGAAACAAGATGATTGAGTTGGAGGCGTGTCTGGCCACGCAGTCATGGGTGAACAGGGAGTACAGGAGGGGGCTGAGCACACATCCTTGTGAGGCCCCATTGTTGAGGATCAGCGAAGTAGAGGTGTTGTTTCCTACCTTCATCACCTGGGGGCGGCCCGTCAGAAAGTCCAGGACCAGTTGCACAGGGCGGGATTCAGACCCAGGGCCTCAAGCTTAATGATGAGCTTGGAGGCTACTATGGTGAAGGCGGAGCTATAGTCAATGAACAACATTCTTACATAGGTATTCCTCTTGTCCAGATGGGATAGGGAAATGTGCTGACGATTGCCCTATTGGGGCGATAAGCAAATTGAAGTGGGTCTAGGGCGTCAGGTAAGGTGGAGGTAATATGATCCTTGACTAGTCTCAAAGCACTTCATGATGACAGAAGTGAGTACTACGTGGCGATAGTCATTTAGTTTAGTTACCTTTGCTTTCTTGGGTACAGGAACAATGGTAGCCATCTTGAAGCATGTAGGCTCAGCAGACTAAGATAAGGGTTGATTGAATAGGTCTGTAAACACTCCAGCCAGCTGGTCTGCGCATGCTCTGAGGACACGGCTAGGGATGTCGTCTGGGCCGGCAGCCTTGCGAGGTTTAACACGTTTAACTGTCTTACTCACGTCGGCCACAGAGAAGGAGAGCCCACAGTTCTTAGCGGGCCGCGTCGGTGGCACTGTGTTATCCTCAAAGCGGGCAAAGAAGGTGTTTAGCTTGTCCGGAAGCAAGATGTCGGTGTCCGCAACGTGGCTGGTTTTCCTTTTGTAGTCCGTGATTGTCTGTAGACCCTGCCATATACATTTAAGCGTGTTAACCCTCGCAAGGTACCAGCCCAGACGGCATCCCCAGCCGCGTCCTCAGAGCATGCGCAAACCAGCTGGCTGGTATGTTTACGGACATATTCAATCTCTCCCTATTCCAGTATGCTGTCCCTACTTGCTTCAAGACTACACTGTTTGTATTCAAACATATTCCCAGTCACCTTGCCATGGTTAAATGCAGTGGTTCACGTTTTCAGTTTCGCGTAAATACTGCCATTTATCCACGGTTTCTGGTTTGGGTAGGTTTTAATAGTCACAGTGGGAACAACATCCCCTATACACTTCCTGATGAACTCAGTCACCGTGTAAGCCTCAATGTTATTCTCAAAGGCTCCCCGTAACATGAATAGGAGAGGTGAATTTGAGTTACGTGTTTCCCAATAGCCTGCTGAAATAGGCTGCTGAGGATGGGGTCATACTCACTGAATTAAATATTAATAACATGGATATGAACTGAATATGCTTGTCAACAACAGACATTGTATTTTTCCCCCCGGCAGCCTAATCTGTCTGACTGTAGGCCAAAAACCCACAACCAATACATTTTCACCCGCAACATCGTTGTCAAAGTATCCCAATTTGTCAGGGAAACCGCAGACTTAGCAACCCTGCACGCACAAAAAAGCAGACACACAGACAGGCCAACAGAGAGACATGCAGACAGAGAAAACAAACGGACAACAGAGTACCTGAACGTCCAGCCTCCACTCCAGGTTGTGGTAGTGTGGCAGTGAGGGGGTGAGTTCACCCAGGATGTGTCGGATCTCCTTCCTGTTTTCCAGGTAGAGCTGCTGCAGCAGGTGGTTCAGCTCCTCGGTGAAGCCCAGCACCAGCACTGAGTCCTGAAAGTCCACCTCAGAGATCTGCAACACATACACAAGGCAGAGAACAGGCTTAACATGGCAATTCATTCTGAACTCTTCCGAGAGCTGCCTCAATGTAAGTGTGCTAGTTTAGAGACTAGCACACTCCTCTGTCTAACTTCTCACCCCTCAGTGTGTTAGGTGTATGAAGGGTATAGGGCAGGCTCTAGGTACCCACTCACCATGAGTTTGGAGCTCTCGGTGAGCAGGTACATGAGTCCCTCCACACCATGCTGTACGGTCTCTGCGTCAACACTCAGCTTCCCTGAAGGACACAGTGAGGAGGGGAAACTAGTCAGCTACAAGTCTACCATGTAAAACATGTTGAACAAAGAAATGGAATGACAGCTTTACATGGAGAAAATGTTTAGTAGGAAGAGAGAAAATGTTTAGTAGGAAGAAATCATGCAAGCTTGGAAACTGATACTTACTGGCAGCCCCCTCGTAGATCTTAGGGTTTGTTCCCTTTCGCAGGAACTCAACCGCTATTCGTCCAAATTCACCAACCACTGATAAGGAAAAACAAGAAATATTACTCCTCAAACTTGTGGCAATGATCCTGTGACTCCGGTCCAGATCACCATTAGCCTACCACTAGGCTGGACAGCAGCTAGTGAGCGTTAAAGTGTAGGGCCATAAAGCCCACTGGCGGCTGCCCTGGCTAGCCCAATAACGGACTAAAGGAGCCTAACGTTACTCAGTATTTTCCAAGGACTATGTTACCCTATTCATAGACGTGAATTATGTTAGCGCCCATTGATAGCGTCTATTGACTAAAGTATCTTCTCGGACCAGCTTGCTCTAAATATTAATACGCATCGCTTGTGGTACGGTTTTGGAAACCTAAGGAACGTATATTCCATATCAGCGAGAAATTATTTTCAAAAATGAAAAGGTTAAATTACTACACAACTTTTATAGGATTAGGGCTCCCACACGGACATATTACCATGTTACAGACCGAGTGGACGACCGGTGCGTCTCCGAACACCGGTGTCCGTGTATAAACGTAAGACGGACGCCACAAACTTTTTTTTTTTAATGTGATATGAAAGTAAAAGGGAACTGTTTCTATAACCGTACCGCAATTGAGTATCGATTGACGTTTAGATTGAGTATTTTGGCTGCCACAGCCAAGTCGCCTTTAAAAACAGAACATGTAAGGACATAGCACCTATCCCGCCTAGGGTTATATATGAGCACTCCCTTGCTCTGATAGTCTAGTGGCATTTGACATATTGTTATACCCATTAGTCATTTCAGATCCACTCAAGGGGTATAGGTAGCTATGTTGTTTCTGGACAGGCACAGTAACATTATAGGCAGACGGAAATAGCGCACGTTAGCTAGAATAACATCTTGATAACAGACAGGACAATCTATGAATCTATGTTGGATCAAGACTCAATGTTGCACTGTATTCGCTGGTTTAATAACTTTAAAACACAATTAATCTAGCGTTGATTTAGTTAGTCTAATGACAGCTGGTAACATTAGCTAGCTGTCATGCTAACAGTCATATTTACCCGCAGAGTCCACCTCTGGCAGAAACCCCAGGTGCTCCTTATGTTCGTCAGATAACACCAACAGCATTATTATAAGTTATAGTCTAACTCTTATTGTGCAAAGTCGACAAAATGTACCTACTACAGAATGAAATGTTGACTTTTATCAGTTAGCTAACTAGGCTGATCAAAATCACATGACCACCAGGATCAGAATTCTGCAGCCCATACAATTCGAAAGAAACAAAGTTGCAGCAGAAAAAAGGTTCCGGATTCCTGCCGCACTGGCCTGCTTCTATTTGTCCTGTTACAAGTATTTTAATGTAAATATATTTCTTGCATATCCCAACTCCCCCTAAGACACCCACAGGGGTGTCACGGCCAGGGCCACCATTGACACGTTAAATGCCTTGCTCAAGGGCACAGCAACAGATGTACATTTTTTTTCCACCTCTTAAACTCTGGCATTTAAACCGGCAACCATTCGGTTACTGGCCCAACACTCTAACCTCGAGGCAGGACATTGTAATGACATGGGTGTTGAAATGAAGTTGTTGAAATTATCACTATTCTGTCTGGTTTTCATCACAATAGGCCACACTATCACCAGGCACTTGAGGGGCTTCACATTTTTGAGTTTTTAAACAGTGATAACAACCTTGCCATTCCAACCTTGTGATGTCTGGAGGCTGAAGAAAACACCGCTTTCAAGTAGGCTTCCTGCACGCAGTGGTGGAAGAAGTACCCAATTGTCATACTTGAGTAAGGAAAAAGTACCCAATTGTCATACTTGAGTAAAAGTAAAGATACCTTAATAGAAAATCACTCAAGTAAAAATGAAAGTCACCCAGTAAAATACTACTTGAGTAAAAGTCTAAAAGTATTTGGTTTTAAATATACTTAAATATCAAAAGTAAATGTAATTGCTATAATATACTTAAGTATTTTAAGTAAAAGTATAAATCATTTCAAATTCCTTATATTAAGTAAACCAGACAGCATCATTTTATTGTTTTTATGGGGAGCCAACACTCAGACATCATTTACAAACAAAACATTTGTGTTTAGTGAATCTGCCAGATCAGAGGTAGTAGGGATGACCAGGGATGTTCTCTGTTTAGTGAATCTACCAGATCAGAGGTAGTAGGGATGACCAGGGATGTTCTCTGTTTAGTGAATCTACCAGATCAGAGGTAGTAGGGATGACCAGGGATGTTTCTGTTTTGAATCTACCAGATCAGAGGTAGTAGGGATGACCAGGGATGTTCTCTGTTTATTTGCCAGATCAGAGGTAGTAGGGATGACCAGGGATTTATTTACCAGATTTAGGGATGACCAGGGATGTTCTCTGTTTAGTGAATCTACCAGATCAGAGGTAGTAGGGATGACCAGGGATGTTCTCTGTTTATTTTCAGAGGTAGTAGGGATGACCAGGGATGTTCTCTGTTTAGTGAATCTACCAGATCAGAGGTAGTAGGGATGACCAGGGATGTTCTCTGTTTAGTGAATCTACCAGATCAGAGGTAGTAGGGATGACCAGGGATGTTCTCTGTTTAGTGAATCTACCAGATCAGAGGTAGTAGGGATGACCAGGGATGTTCTCTGTTTAGTGAATCTACCAGATCAGAGGTAGTAGGGATGACCAGGGATGTTCTCTGTTTAGTGAATCTGCCAGATCAGAGGTAGTAGGGATGACCAGGGATGTTCTCTGTTTAGTGAATCTACCAGATCAGAGGCAAAGTGGATTTTTATTTTTTTTACCTTTATTTATTTTATTTATTTAACTAGGCAAGTCAGTTAAGAACAAATTCTTATTTTCAATGACAGCCTAGGAACAGTGGGTTAACTGTCTGTTCAGGGGCAGAACGACAGTTGTACCTTGTCAGCTCAGGGGTTTGAACTTGCAACCTTCCGGTTACTAGTCCAACACTCTAACCACTAGGTTAGCCTGCCGGATGACTAGGGATGTTCTCTTCTCTGTGTGAATTACACAGGGTGGGTAACTCCAGTCCTCAAGGCCTGATTGTTGTCACACTTTTTCTCCATCCCTAGTGTAACCGATGCGAAATGGCTAGCCAGTTAGCGGTGGTGAGCGCTAATAGCGTTTCGATCGGTGACGTCACTCGCTCTGAGACCTTGAAGTAGTTGTTCCCCTTGCTCTGCAAGGGCCGCGGCTTTTGAGGAGCGATGGGTAACGATGCTTTTGAGGAGCGATGGGTAACGATGCTTCGCGGGTGTCAGCTGTCTATGTGTGCAGAGGGGTTCGAGCCCAGGTAGGGGCGAGGGGACGGACTAAATAATACTGTTACACTAGCAAACACAGCGGGTTAATCAAATTGCATTCTAAACTGAAGGTCATGATTAGGTGATAGTTGGGACTGGGTCAAAACTGTGACACCTCGAGGACTGGAATTTCCCACCCCTTTAAGCATTCTAAATGTAACAAGTACTTTTGGGTGTCAGGAATAATGTATGGAGTAAAAAGTACATTATTGTCTTTAGGGATGTAATGAAGTAAAAGTTGTCAAAAATATAAATAAAGTAAAGTACAGATACCTAAAAAAAACAACTACTTAAGTAGTACTTTCAAGTATTTTTTACTTAAGTACTTTACACCACTGCGTACATGTCTACACTCCACTTCTACTTGTTTTGTCTATGACTTTCTATTAGTTGTACTGTACCACACTCTTGCAGTGCATAGCATTTATAGATATTTTTAAAGAATCACTGGAATTAACAATTCCTCCATTGTGAAGTCAACAGCACCGAGGAACTGTAATAAACATAATTCTGAACAGATGGGTGAATGCCTATGAATGAACATTTACCCGTTAATTTAAAAAAAACTTTGTCTCCCTTTACTCGGTTTAAGAATTTTTTTTATGAGTACAAGCTTTTGTCAGTAATGTGTCATCAGTAAAGGACATGAACCTGAACGTAGCTAGACAAGTTAGCAACTCTAGCCCAGACTTTAGAGTTGCTTTCCAGTTTTTTATTTTATTTAAGAAAATAAAAGTCTAGAGCTTGTTTTAGAACTGCATTCAATAATGGCGTGATACCAGTAGATGACGTAGTATAGGCTTGGGCCTTTAGCAAATGACTTGTGTGAGAATGATAAAGACACAGAAGAGCCTTGTCTAGAATAACCGCCTGAGATGCAAAATAAAAAATAAATATTGTTTAGGCTAGGCCTATTTTGCCAGCTATATATGCCATGCTGTTGTGTGTTATTTAATAGCCATATAATTGCATAATTTGTTTTTACAGTCACATGGGGCTATTGTGGTGATCATGTAACCTAATGAATCACACTTTCTCCAGTATTTGGGAGCACAGACTGTAGGCCTTATGTGGTGCAAGGGCAACAACCTCTCCCTCAACGTGATCAAGACAAAGGAGATGATTGTGTACTACAGGAAAAGGAGGACCGAGCACACCCTCATTCTCATCAACGCGGGCTGTAGTGGAGCAGGTTGAGAGCTTCAAGTTCCTTGGTGTCCACATCACCAACAAACTAACATGGTCCAAGCACACCAAGACGGTTGTGAAGAGGGCACGACAAAACCTATTCCTCATCAGAAGACTGAAAAGTTTTGGCATGGGTCCTCAGTGGTTGCATCACTGCCTGGTATGGCAACTGCTCGGCCTCCGACCGCAAGGCACTACAGAGGGGCCAAGCTTCCTGCCATCCTCAGTACCTCTATACTAGGCAGTGTCAGAGGAAGGCCCTAAAAATGGTCAAAGACTCCAGCCACCCTAGTCATAAACTGTTCTCTCTGATATATTTAGCGGCCTGTGAGCTAGGGTCTCTTTTTAAAGGGAGCTTCATAATAAAAAAGTTATAAAAGACAAATAAAGTTACACAATTATTCCACAAGACACCAGTACCCAAAATTATAGCCTAAATTGCAATGCCTATGTTGAATGTTGAAGGCCTATTTTTTTTTATGTGGATAGGCCTAAATTAAACATGGACACACATGGATTTCAATAAACGTATGGATGAGACTGTTCAATTCTCTTTGATTTAGTTCCTATTGCAACTCAAGACAAAAGACTGAATGGACGACAAAGTGACTGAACTGAACTGATGTTCAGAAATGTTGGAATGACGAGGTTCACGCATGCTCTGCACTTTACTTGGCTACTAGGCAAAGAGGCCTACATTAAGGGTATAATGACTATGGCTGCATGACTCCAGAAGGGTATCTTCTGAGGCTGAGGGGTGTTTTACCGAAGGCGCATGGTGCTGTGGTGCTGCATGGAGATCACAAGCTCTCGTGCTTCTACACCTGCATTGCTTGCTGTTTGGGGTTTTAGGCTGGGTTTCTGTACAGCACTTTGAGATATCAGCTGATGTACGAAGGGCTATATAAATACATTTGATTTGATTTTGATTTGATTCAACTGGGCAGCAGTATCGCGATGGAGGGAATAGCCTATAGGGAGACTACCTAAGACCACAGCAACAGAGTTATTGTAAAGTTTGGGGGAAAGCTTATGCCAGACTGTTTTACCTCTCCCTTGTTCATTTCAAAGTCTGTATGTTCATGAGCCGATTCATATAAATCATGTCACATTATTTTAAATTCATATTAACCCCTCCTACAAAATATTATTTGGCAAGATTGATTAAGTGATTAAATAAATATCAAAATATTCAAAAATATATATATTTTAAGTGGCCAAGACTCCAGTGGTCATACATAATTTATAGATTCACCAAACATAGAATAATAATCAATGTTTCATTATTCCTGGTAGCCTAGTGATTAGCGCGTTGGGCCAGTAACTGAAAAGTTGCTGAATCAAATCCCAGAGGTGACAAGGTGTTTTGAGCAAGGCAGTTAACCTACTGTTAACCGGGCGCCGAAGTTGTTGATGTCGATTATGGCAGCCCGCCCCTCTCTGATTCAGTTGAATGCATTCAGTTGTACAGCTGACTAGGTATCTCCATTTCCCTTCTACTGGTTATGATTGCAGACAGAGCCCAGAAATGGGATGGTGCAATATTGAATTAGTCATATTTTGGTGCATGAGTGGGGATGTTCTTTAGCATTCGGCCATCAGATTAGCCACCAAATGCTCCTTATAAGACACATCACTGCACTCTATACTCCTCTGTAAACTGGTCATCTCTGTGCTGCCTACCATGTTGTGTTGTCATGTGTTGATGCCATGCTATGTTGTTGTCTTAGGTCTCTCTTTATGTAGTGTTGTCTCTCTTGTTGTGATGTGTATTTTTAATTTTTAATGCCAGCCCCCTCAGGAGACCTTTTGGTAGGCCTTCATTTTATTCCTAGCAGACTGAAACTTCACTGTTGTAGGCATAATACAGCTAGTGCTATCTGGACTTGCGCTGGCAAACAAATGCATTACATTAGCTACCTAAATGTGAAGCAAACTAAACTGAGTCATAGAGAATGGAGACTTTTAACTTGAAAACGTGCAGGATGTCTCTTTCCGGTTTCCCCGAATTCCGTTTTTCTTTTTTATACGGTGTTAAACTTGTTCGGGTAGCGCTCCTCACAGGCGGTTTGGTATAAAACATTTTGTGAGTTGAGATGATACTGCCAAAACTCGGAAAGTTATTATTGTACGTGAGAACTGCAACACAAGATTTGTTCAAGGCTAACATTTTAGACCGTAATCGTAACATGGTGTTTGTATGTTCACAGATTAAATTTCACGTTTACGTTCATATTTCACGCATGGCTTTTCTTACGATCCTAACAATTTATGTATGGATTTTCTAACGACTCGTATAGTAAATTACCAGTCAAAAGTTTGACCACACCTTCTCATTCAAGGTTTTTTTTTTAGTATTTACAGCATTGTAGAATAATAGTGAGGACATCAAAACTATGAAATAAAACATATGGAAGTAACCAAAAAAAACGTGTTAAACAAATCTAAATATTTTATATTTGAGATTCTTCAAAGTATGGGCGTGGCAGATCTTACAACACCCGGATAAGTATTTTACAGTATCAATTTAACCACATATGTTCTATCAGTCTGTCAATCGCTGACATAGCACAAAACCATTGGTTGACGCATGCGACATAGCAGACTGATATAACATATGTGGTTAAATTGATACTGTAAAATACTTATCCGGGTGTTGTAAGATCTGCCACGCCCATTTTGTCAGCCCAGAGGATATCCTTTTTTATTTTATTAAGAACATATCAATACAGAGAGTACATGAGGAACAGATTATATACAATGGACAATCGATCTAGGGGGCGGGGCTGGGGGCGGGGCTAAGGGGTACAATATCACATTACACAAAGACCTTAAGGGACATACATACACTTATTATTCTAACAGCTTTTTTGTTAGTAGAGTATTTAATTGTCTTAAAATACAGTTCCATTTTTTCTTTTTGTAGGGTAAGAAAATGTGTTTTTTTTGTTTGTAAATTTACATTTGTGAATATGACATTTTGCCAAAAGCATAATGAAATGAATTACATAAAAATGTTTCAGCTTACTCCTATCGTAGGTAATGAATCCAAGCAGTTCATCTCTCCACAATAGTGTAAGACCTTCATAAAAGTGTTCAATTATAAATCTACTGATGTCTTGCCCCAGTTTTCTTACATGAATACAATGCCAAAAAAAGATGCAACACTGTTTCTGGATGGTCATTACAAAATTAGCAATTTGAGTTGATGTTTTCCTTAAACTTCTTCATATAGTGGTTGGCAGGATCATTTTTATGAATAATTTTAAAGGAAACTTCCTTAATTTTGTTAACAAGTAGGTATGTGTGTGGCAACATCCAAACTTTTTTCCAACAGATATTATCAATAAATCCTTTCCAATAAGGCATGACATTAGGTATAGATACAACATCCTGCTGAAACAAGGTTTGTATCGCTCTGTTGTTGAATGGACTAAAAGAGAAACAAATCTTTCCGACTGATGAGTCAACAGAGTCAATAGGAGGTAGGTTCTGAGGGTCAGGTCTTGACACGTTCCTGAATAACAGAGCAACACCTGAGGGAATGGCATCTAAAACAATTGCAAAATCTTTAGGTGTTACAGGGACCTTGTAAAGTGATAAGAATTCCTTATAACTGAGTAAAAGACCCTCTGCATTTACCAGTTGGCTCACCAATAGGATATTATTTCAGAACCAATATTCTAAAAACAAAGAAGTCTTTTTATACAATATATCCCGATTATTCCATATATAATATCTGTGTGGAGAAAAATCGTGTTTATAAATTAAGGACCATGACAAGAAAACCTGCCGATGAAAAACAGAAAGTTTCACTGGAACTTAGTCAATATTATAATTTGCAAAACAAGATGAAGTTAAGGCCACTAAAAGTAGAGAATACATGATGAGGAATAAAATTCCAGATAGAAGTGGGTCTTCTTAGAAATTGTTTTATCCAATTGATCTTAAAAGTATTATTTAAAGTATTAAAGTCCATAAAATTCAGTCCGCCATTTTCACAAGTGTTCATCACAACAGTTTTCCTAATGTAATGGGTACAGTTTCTCCACAGAAAGTTGAAAAGCATCTGGTCTATCTCCTTGCTTATTTTACTGTCAAGATATAAAGATAGAGCAGCGTATGTTAGTCTAGAGATACCTTCAGCCTTGGTTATTACGACTCTACCTTTTAAAGATAAGTCCCTCTGTAGCCATTGATTTAGCTTCTTCTGGGTTTTTTAAATAAGAGGGTTCAAATTGAGTAAGCCTCTAGACTTCTGATCCTTTGTAATGGTTATGCCTAAATATGGAAGTTCTTCTTTTACTGGAATACCATAATATGAAGGTGTCACAATATTTGACAGCTATGAGTTCACACTTATTAATGTTAATATCACATTGATCGATATGGGAATCCCTTCAACCCCTTTTCCTTCCACTCCTCTTCTCCCGGATGTCACAGTCAACTCCACACAGGATGCAGCTGTGGAACAGCAGTAGTACAGTCTGTAAAACCCAGAGGCGCAACATCACAAGACTTCCGGGAACGCTTGCGAAGCAGACTTGGCAGACCAGGCTGGGGTTTGAGAAGGCAATGAGAGAAGTGTAAAAAATATATATATTTCTTCGTAAATATAAAAATATGTTTACCTATAAGGCACACCCTAGTTTCTAGCCAATGTCTTAAGTAGCTTAACGTGTTATCACTCCAACCACGTGAAAGTGACAAACTGACACGCAGATTTTTTGTTGTTGTCAAAAACAACTTTACGTCGGAGTAAAATTTAAAATTGCTGATGTAAAATTTAAAATTGCGTGACTAAGACCTCTGCAAAAACATCAAAATTAATTACAGATTTCTTGATTTATCTTAGATTCATTAAGACTATTTTGAAATGTATACTGGCTATGTTGTTGCTACGGCGGCTCAAGAGGGACAAACATGATATCTACACTGAACAAAAATATAAATGCACATGCACCAATTTCAAAGATGTTACTGTGTTACATTTCATATAAGGAAGTCAGTGAATTGAAATAAATTAGGCCAGAATCTAAGGGTTTCACGTGACTGGGAATACAGATATGCATCTTTTGGTCACCTTAAAAAAAATACCTTAAAAAAAGTATGGGTCATGGATCAGAAAAACAGTCAGGATCTAGTGTGACCATCATTTGCCTCATGCAGCGCTACACATCTTCTTCACATAGAGTTGATCAGGCTGTTGATTGTGGCCTGTGGAATGTTGTCCCACTCCTCTTCAATGGCTGTGAGAAGTTGCTGGATATTGGCAGGAACAAGAACACGCTGTTGTATACGTCGATCCAGAGCATCCCAAACATGCTCAATGGGTGACATGTCTGGTGAGTATGCAGGCCATGGAAGAACTGGGACATTTTCAGCTTCCAGGAATTGTGTACAGATCCTTGTGACATGGGGTCGTGCATTATCATGCTGAAACATGAGGGGATGGCAGCAGATGAATGGCACAACAATCGGCCTCAGGATCTCGTCACGGTATCTCTCTGCATTCAAATTGCCATTGATAAAATGAAATTGTGTTCGTTGTCTGTAGCTTATGCCTGCCCATACCATAACCCCACCATAGGGCACTCTGGTCACAACGTTGACATCAGCAAACCGCTCGCCCACTTGACGCCATACACGCTGTCTGCCATCTACCCAGTACAGTTGAAAACAGGAATCATCCATGAAGAGGACACTTCTCCAACGTGCCAGTGGCTATTGAAGGTTAACATTTGCCCACTGAAGTCGGTTACGATGCTGAACTGCAGTCAGGTCAAGACACTGGTGAGGACGTGGAGCACCCAGATGAGCTTCCCTGAGACGGTTTCTGACAGTTGGTGCAGAAATGATTTAGTTGTACAAACCCTCAGATTCATCAGCTGTCCAGGTGGCTGGTCTCAGATGATCTGTTAGGTGAAGAAGCCGTGGAGGTCCTGGGCTGGCGTAGTTTGACGTGGTCTGCAGTTGTGAAGCTGGTTGGACGTACTGACACATTTTCTAAAAATTAGATAGGAGGCGGCTTATGGTAGAGAAATTAACATTAAATTCTCTGGCAACAGCTCTGGTGGACATTCCTGCAGTCAATATGCCAATTGCACGCTCCCTTAAAACTTGAGAGATCTGTGGCATTGTTGTGTGACAAAACTGCACATTTTAGTGGCTTTTTAATGTGCCCAGCACAAGGTGCACCTGTGTAATGATCATGCTGTTTAATCTGCTTCTTGATATGCCACACCTGTCAGGTGGATGGATTATCTTAGCAAACGAGAAATGCTCACTAACAGGGATGTAAACAAATTTGTGCACAGAATTTGAGAGAAATATTCATTCTGTCCGTATGGAACATTTCTGGGATCTTTTATTCCAGCAAATGAAACACGGGACCAACATTTTACATGTTGTGTTTATATTTTTGTTCAGTGTATAAACCCTTGATTGCTGATGCTATGCATTGGCCAGTAGTGAAAGGCTTTGAAGCCACCAATAGATGCAGTCCTCCATAGGAATGAATGGAATCCGGGGCGGATCCGGCCTGCGGGTGGTTTGAGTATTTAAAAAAATATAATAAGAATTTACTTTTGGTGGTCAACGAACTCAATGTACTTCAAAATCTAAACTGTGTAGTAATGATAATGAACTTACAGTTTCTCACTAATTATCATCTAAATGAAAGATAAACCAGAGGTTCTCAACTGGTTTTGCATCGGGACCCAAATTGAACCAGGTTGTCTCAGCTGCGATCTGATATTTGCATCGCCAAAATACAATCTGGAAAAGTATTTTTTTATGCTATATTAATGACACGGGAACAACATTCCCTCCTCTTTCATCATTAAGAATTTCATTAAGAATTATATTTAGCCCATATTCTTGATGAAAATTTTTAATAAACTCACTGGTTTGCGACCACAAATCAACCGAAATAGCATTGCTAATAGCTCAATATTTGAAATACTGTGATAGAAGAAAAAAATGTAGAGATTAAATTATTTAACATTTTGCAAGTTCATTATCATTTTTTTTTTGTACACACTTTCGACCTGGTTTAAGTCGTTTATGTAAAGACTGGAGTATTTTTGTTATTTAGTTATTATTATTTTTTACTCAGACACCAACAACCCATTCAAAACCTCCTGAGACCCAAATTTGGGCCGCGACCCACCAGTTGAGAATCACTGAGCAAGACAGCCAGAAAGAATCGAAAATTCCAACAATGACAGAAAGAAATGACATAATTTTTTTCACATTTGGACGGCGATGAAATGTAACCAATTTTCTGTGCGGCCCCCCGGGACAAAATGAGTTTGACACTTCTGCTGTACTGTTTTTGGCAGTAGTGCTGTAGCCTGGTCGACTCCCCGGGCCAGGTGCCAGAGCATTTTAGTGGGCTGGCCTAGTGTCTTTGGTATTCCAACTGGGCCAATCACAGGTCCCCATGAGCTTGTAGTCTACTGCCGTCATGTGGGCTCAACTTGTATGCCACAGACAAATATGAATTCACAATAGTTTTTGAAGTTTTAAACCTCAATTTGAGTTGGATTGTAAATATCAGCAAAATAACAAGTATTACAGAAGCAGCTGTCATATAGAAAGTACTACAATATCTCTAGACATCACAATTACATTCACCCTACATAACCACAGCTGTGCAAACCTTTTCCTACTTATACTGAACAAAAATATAAATGCAACATGCAACAATTTCAACAATTGTACGTAGTTACAGTTCATATAAGGAAATCAGTCAATTAAAATAAATTCATGAGGCTCTAATTTATGGATAAATGAATGGGTAATATGTTTTTCCCCCACAAAAGGACTTTAGTACATACATAAATACTCCTGTTTCATCAGCTGTCCAGGTGGCTGGTCTCGGATGATCCCGAAGGTGGAGAAGCTGGATGGGGAGATCCTGGGCTGGCAGGGTTACATGTGGTCTGTGGTTGTGAGGCCGGCTGGGCGTACTGTCAAATTCTCTAAAACGACTTGAGGCAGCTTATGGTAGAGAAATTCACATTCAGTTCTCTGGCAACAGCTCTGTCGGACATTCCTGCAGTCAGCATGCCACATTGCACACACCCTCAAAACTTGAGACATTTGTGTTGTGTGACAAAACTGCATATTTTATAGTGGCCTTCTATTGTTCCCAGCACAAGGTGAACCTTTGTAATGATCATGCTGTTTAATCAGCTTCTTGATATGCCACACCTGTCAGGTGGATGGATTATCTTGGAAACGGATAAATGCTCATTAACAGGGATGTCCAGTAATTTGTGCACACAATTTCTGAGATTTTTCATTTCAGCTAATCAAACTGGAGGCAGCAGGTAGCCCAGTGGATAGAGCGTTGGGCCAGTAACTGAAAAGTTGCTGGATCGAATCCCCGAGCTGATCTGTCATTCCGCCCCTGAACAAGGCAATGAACCCATAGTTCCCCGGTAGGCCGTCCTTGTAAATAATAATTTGTTCTTAACTGACTTGCCTAGTTAAAAAGTTAAATAAATAAAATAACCAACAGATGTATACAGTACCATTCAAAAGTTTGGACACCTACTCATTCAAGGGTTTTTATTTCTACATTGTAGAATAATAGTGAAGACATTGAAATTATGAAGGAACACATGGAATCATGTAGTAACCAACAGTGTTAAACAAATCAAAATCTGTTTTTTACACTGCTCAAAAAAATAAAGGGAACACTTAAAACAACACAAGTTAACTCCAAGTCAATCACACTTCTGTGAAATCAAACTGTCCACTTAGGGAGCAACAATTGATTGACAATAAACTTCACATGCTGTTGTGCAAATGGAATAGACAACAGGTGGAAATAGGCAATTAGCAAGACACCCCCAATAAAGGAGTGGTTCTGCAGGTGGTGACCACAGACCACTTCTCAGTTCCTATGCTTCCTGGCTGATGTTTTGGTCACTTTTGAATGCTGGCGGTGCTTTCACTCTAGTGGTAGCATGAGACGGAGTCTACAACCCACACAAGTGGCTCAGGTAGTGCAGCTCATCCAGGATGGGACATCAATGCGAGCTGTGGAAGAAGGTTTGCTGTGTCTGTCAGCGTAGTGTCCAGAGCATGGAGGCGCTACCAGGAGACAGGCCAGTACATCAGGAGACGTGGAGGAGGGCAACAACCCAGCAGCAGGACCGCTACCTCTGCCTTTGTGCAAGGAGGAGCAGGAGGAGCACTGCCAGAGCCCTGCAAAATTACCTCCAGCAGGCCACAAATGTGCATGTGTCTGCTCAAACGGTCAGAAACAGACTCCATGAGGGTGGTATGAGGGCCCAACGTTCATAGGTGGGGGTTGTGCTTACAGCCCAACACCGTGCAGGACGTTTGGAATTTGCCAGAGAACACCAAGATTGACAAATTCGCCACTGGCGCCCTGTGCTCTTCACAGATGAAAGCAGGTTCACACCGAGCACGTGACAGACGTGACAGAGTCTGGAGACGGCGTGGAGAACGTTCTGCTGCCTGCAACATCCTCCAGCATGACCGGTTTGGCGGTGGGTCAGTCATGGTGTGACGTGGCATTTCTTTGGGGGGCTGCACAGCCCTCAATGTGCTCGCTAGAGGTAGCCTGACTGCCATTAGGTACCGAGATGAGATCCTCAGACCCCTTGTGAGACCATATGCTGGTGGGGTTGGCCCTGGGTTCCTCTGCTATGGACTGGCCCGCCCGTTCCCCAGACCTGAATCCAATTGAGCACATCTGGGACATCATGTCTCGCTCCATCCACCAACGCCACGTTGCACCAGACGGTCCAGGAGGTGGCGGATGCTTTAGTCCAGGTCTGGGAGGAGATCCCTCAGGAGACCATCCGCCACCTCATCAGGAACATGCCCAGGCGTTGTAGGGAGGTCATACAGGCACGTGGAGGCCACACACACTGAGCCTCATTTTGACTTGTTTTAAGGACATTACATCAAAGTTGAATCAGCCTGTAGTGTGGTTTTCCACTTTAATTTTGAGTGCGACTCCAAATCCAGACCTCCATGTGTTGAGAAATTTGATTTCCATTGATCATTTTTGTTGTCAGCACATTCAACTATGCTTCTACACCTGCATTGCTTGCCGTTTGGGGTTTTAGACTAGGTTTCTGTACAGCACTTTGAGATATCAGCTGATGTACGAAGGGCTATATAAATAAATTTGATTTTTAAAGAAAAAAGTATTCAATAAGAATATTTCATTCATTCAGATCTAGGATGTGTTATTTTAGTGTTCCCTTTATTTTTTTGAGCAGTGTATGAGATTCTTCAAAGTAGCCACCCTTTGCCTTGACAGCTTTGCACACTTGGCATTCTCTCAACCAACTTTGAGGCAGTCACCTGGAATGCATTTCAATTAAAAGTTGTGGAATTTCTTTCCTTCAGTTGTGTTGTGACATGGTAGGGGTGGTATACAGAAGATAGCCCTATGGTAAAATACCATATTAAAGTCCATATTATGGCAAGAACAGCTCAAATAAACAAAGAGAAACAACAGTTCATCATTACTTTAAGACATGAAGATCAGGCAATCTGGAAAATTAAGAACTTTGGAAGTTTCTTCAACTGCAGTTGAAGAAACTGGCTCTCATGAGGACCGCCACAGGAAAGGAAGACCCAGAGTTACCTCTGCTGCAGAGGATAAGTTCATTAGAGTGACCAGCCTCAGAAATTGCAGCTCAAATGCTTAAGAGTTCAAGTAAGACATCTCCACATCAACTGTTCAGAGAAGACTGCGAGAATCAGGCATTCATGGTGAAATTGCTGCAAAGAAACAATTACTAAAGGACACCATTAAGAAGACTTGGTTGGGCCAAAAAAAAAGAAAAACAAGCAATGGACATTGGACCGGTGGAAATCTGTCCTTTGGTCTGATGAGTCCAAATTGTAGATTTTTGGTTCCAACCGTCGTATCTTTGTCAGACGCAGAGTAAGTGAACAGATGATCTCCGCATGTGTGGTTCCCACCGTGAAGCATGGAGGTCTGATTGTGTGGGGGGTGCTTTGCTGGTGACACGGTCAGTGATTTATTTAGAATTCAAGGCATACTTAACCAGCATGGCTACCACAACATCCTGTAGCAATACACCATCCCATTTGGTTTGAACTTAGTGGGACTATCATTTGTTTTTCAACAGGACAATGACCCAACACACCTCCAGGCTGTATTAGAGATATGACCAGGGAGCGTGATGGAGTGCTGCATCAGATGACCTAGCCTGCACAATCACCCGACCTCAACCCAATTGAGATGGTGTGGGATGAGTTGGACCACAGTGTGAAGGAGAAGCAGCCGACAAGTGCTCAGCATATGTGGGAACTCCTTCAAGACAGTTGGAAAAGCATTCCAGTTGAAGCTGGGTGAGAGAATGCCAAGAGTGTGCAAAGGGTAGCTAATTTCAAGAATTTCAAATGTTTGAATTTGTTTAACCCTTTTGGTTACTATATGATTACATATGTGTTATGTCATAGTTGACTTCACTATTATTCTACAATGTAGAAAATAGTAAAAAATTAAGAAAAACCCTGGAATGAGTAGGTATGTCCAAACCTTTGACTGGTACTGTATATTACATAGTGTTCACACAGACAACATATTTAAATTCCAGACTGATATTGCTAGCTCTGACATTTCTTAATCTCTTGTTTCTCCATTAGTTTTTTGGGGGTGGGGTCATTTGTGTGTTATATTGTACAGTTAGACATACACTACGTTGCTGGAGCCAGAAACACAAGCTTTTCACTGAATCTGCAGTGATTTGAAGTACTTACCACGTTACTACACTTCCTAGAGTGGGACTTATGACAGAATTACAACCCAGTTAGCAGCGTTTTCAAAATGGTAGTGTTCTACTTAAGTACTTGGTCTTTGATAAATGGCACTCAAGTCAGAATAAATCAAACTTATTAATATGGAAAACATTTATTATGATTTATGTATACAAAAAAAAAATATTTCAAAATTGTAAAATGTAATAAAATCAATAGCAGTATGACAAACACACATTTGGCATGCTCCCTCCCTATACAAGTCCTCTTAGAGTGATAAAGTTTAGGGTTTCGGTTTATCTGCGCATTTGACCCAAATATCAATTCACAAATGTTTAGTATGGCTCAAAATGACTAAACCATGCTCTCCCATGTTAACTGGATTTCCTCATCGTCAGTCCTTACCACCGCTACTATACAGTAAAAAGTACTAACAATATTCTTAGCTTCTCCACTGGCTTAATAAATCCCAGCATCTAATGTGGTAAGGAGTGAACACTGAAAACCCGCCAAGAAAAATGCTGTAGTCTCTCACATTTCACTTGCTACATCTGTAACATAGAACCTGATAATTTGGCAGTACTGTGAATACATACTGACATCATTGACTCACATTAATAGTAGTACTGTGTACTAAAAGTAATGTGTGTCTAAACCAAACAGTGCATGAAACTAAAAGCTGTCAAGAAGCCTAAGTAAAATCACCAGTAGTGGTGGTGGAATTCCTATAGAAAACACTTAGTAAGATGACCGTCACAGTTCAATCATGATTAAAAAGAGAGTCTGGATACCCTGTCTGCAGTGGATATGTCATTTCCAGGGTATCCACTCTTGAGTTCAATGGAAATGCATTAATACAAAACCTTGTTGCAACATTACTTCCATGCTTTTCAGTTACCGTGACAATTAAAAAATGGTTAAAAAAAAAAAATCTACCTGAAAAGCACAGCCATGCATTTACACTAGACACTAATTTTGCTAAATATTTTTTTGGGGGGGGAGAATTAACACTTTATAGTCAAACACATACAAAAAAAAAAATTGTTCTGCCATTTTAGACCCAAACTTGATCCATCTAAAGAGAACCCGAAAAAAAATGACAATTATCCTATCAAAATAATATTCAAATAATGCAAAGCACTGCATTCAAATAGACATACAAAAATTATGTTTCCCAGGCCAGTATTAAAACTATAAAAAGTCAAAGCAACATTGCATCTTTTTTTGTGTGTTAAATTTGTAATAGTCACGATTATTGATCAAGTGAAAAAAAATCTCAATAATCCAAATTGCTCCTTCCCTCCAATTTCAATGCCATGTTAAAAGATAACACTGCTTGGGTAGTATAACTACTTCAACCGCTGAGATGCTATAGCACAGCCAGCCACGAAGAACGGAAAATCAACGAGGTCTATAAGTGTTCACATCCTGAGGTCTTATATATATATAAATATATATACAAAAAGGGGTGCGTCACTCAAAATGACTAAATTACATATTCGTTTCCTTACCCTGTAAGCAGTCTATGGACAAGGAACTGTATGTAATTTTGTAATTTGGGTTACTATCCCTTTAACTTGTCTACAACAAGTAGTTGTTTGGGATGAGAGTCGAGACAACAGATCCCCCTCCACGCATCCAAGCATATTGCCATTAGAATATTTTTTTCAATTCTATTTTGAAAGTCCAAACTGCACCCCCCCATCTTCATGAAAAGGCAGACTCTCACCAATTGCATCTCATATTGCTGACTTGAAGTAGCACGACTACCTTTCATTCTAGGCACGGCCATACATTCAGTAGGTGCAAAAGGTAGAAAGGTTACACCTGGTTTAGTTTTAAAACAGAAACCCTACCATTAAATCTTAAGTCACATTTAAAATATGCACACTGTAGTTCTTACAGTCTACTTGTCTTGAGAAACATAATTTTCAAAAAAGATACAAAATTCATGATTTATCATGTCAACAGCATCAGACAACAGGTTGGAAACGTTCAGTCACTGTTTATACCAGTACACACCTGATTGAACGTCAACTAATCATCAAGCCCTCAATGAGTTGAATCAGGTGAGTTTGTCTGGGAGCAAAACATTTTTGCTGTGGGGGGGGTACTCGAAAGACGAGTTGGGAAACGCGTTTTTTAAAGAGTGGCGTTTTAAATAAAAGCTTTGCATGATTGCATGTCATGTTCTATCGTAACTCATCTTTGGCCTCATTACTACGCCATCTGATGTAATTCTCTCCAAACCATAAAAGTACTATTGTGAGAAAGAGCAAAGTCTTAAATCTATATTTCATTACATTAAAAAAAATATACATTTCGTTGAAAATTTGAAACATTTCCAATTATAAAATTGTAGGCATTAATGCATTTTTAAAATATACCAATCCATTTAGTAGAATACGTAATCCTAGCATTTCCATCCTGTTGCTGTGATTTGCCAGACTAAAGCCAGTACATGAGCTAAGCGACAGCTGTCAGTTACAATCTACTACACATTTAAGAAACCAAAGATCACATCCACTCTGCCACTATGCTCGAGCCTGTAATGGAACCCACACTGAATAGTGCTCAGTTTCATAATAAAATGACATTTAGCAGACTGTTATCCAAAGCGACAGTCATTGAATGCATACAACTTTTTTTTTTTAACGTATGGGTGGTCCCAGAAAGCTTTGCAAGTGCCGTGCTCTACCAACTGAGCTACAAAGGATCATGTTGTGAAATGAAACCTTGAAAAGGAGCGATATTCAGTGTGCAACAGATTCCAGGCTGACCATTCTCCTTCAAAACTCCTTTTCGCTCTCCTGCCTCGATGGTGACAAGTTCATCGAATTAGCAATCGATTCAAATGCCACCACAGACAACTATGCCCTCCTAAAACTTTCTACAATGCTTTTAAACTTTTTTTAAATGTTTTTTTTTTTTTTTTTTAGACAGACTGGTTAGGTTTGGTTAGGTTTAGGTCCAGCTTTTTCTCAACAGATGTGTCTAGGGTTTAAACACATCCCATGCACACAGTGAAGTCCTTTCTGACTTGACAGGACAACAGCAAGCCTAAAGCCAGTGCCCTCCGGTCCCGGGGACTACTCTCATTGATTCATGTAGATTAAGTGGAATGTGGGATCATGTGGTGAACGAACAATCATTATTCTTTCAAATCCCGAAGACTTCCAGCTGTCTGACTGTCTTACTCAACATAATTAGGCAGGGGGTGAATTCAGTCCTAAACTCAAGGCAAAAATTGTTTTATTTTGTCATGATTACTTGGATGTTAAAAACGGGGTCTTGAATATATGGGCAGGCTCTTAAATTGTCTTATAATATTAAAAAAATATTAAGAACACAAGACAGAATTATACAAAAAGATTTGAGTGGCTCTAGAAAAAGCAGATTTTGTAGGAGAACGAACTATGGGAACTTCTTCACATGATTGAACATTCCCTGGAAGAGGCCTTTTCTCCCTGGAAGGAAACAAGGGTAAGATGTGAGACAAAACAATGCACCACTAAATGAATACTAGCAGTTACATTAAAACAGCCATCTTAATCTAGTATAGGCACATGCAGCACTTTTTTATGTAGAAGGACTGAGAAGCTCTGTTCTGGCGACTTTAAGCGGACATCCTACTCCAAAAATGAGTACAAATAAAATTACGCTGACATCACCTAAAATATAATTTCCACCTTCAGAAATTAGCCCAATAACATATCAGTAAAAAGTATTATCGGCCGTAGCTTAACTGATGCAGCATAGTGGCTATAAATACATAGATACCCCATGCTTCAACCAATCAACACTTACCCTATTGGACTAATCCTTAACCAGATTCTGAATTTGATCTTTTAACTAATTGGCATCAGATTTATACATTTTATGTCCACCAAAAAACCTGGATAAACAGTGAATATAATGTAGGCCTACCTGTTAGGGTAACTTACCACATGGGGTAAAACACCAGGCAAACACTGGGCACTAGTAAGAATAATATAACTATTTTTATAGTCAAACACCAGATGGCAATAGCTTAAACTTCCCCTGACTGGGATAAGTTCAACCTGACTGGGATAAGTTCAACCTGACTGGGATAAGTTCAACCTGACTGGGATAAGTTCAACCTGACTGGGATAAGTTCATTATGGGATTCAATTTAAGGGAAATAATTTACTCTCAGTTCCTCCTCCTCGAAGTCGTCATCATCATCTCCATTCTCCACCTCCATCAACGTCTTGGTGACGGTTCTCTTAGCCACTTCCTGGACAGGAAGACAACAGCGCAATAAATTTAAAAAATCTATGCATAGGTCTTGTACTTATTCTGCAATTTTCACCCTCACCAAATATTTTGCACATGGCAATGTTTGTAAAGGCTATTCAAATTGATATTACAATTCAGGACATGTAGCTAATGTCTGAGAAAAGACAAACAAATATTGAAATTACAGAGCCTTCAGAAAGTATTCATACCCCTTGATTTTGTGTTACAGCCTGAATTCAAACACGATTTTCTCTCTCGCACCCATCTACACACAATACCCCATAATTACATAGTGAAAACATGTTTAGAAATGTTATTTATAAAAATCTAAATTTTAAAAAGAAAACTGAGTTAGAATCACGTTTGGCAGCGAATACAGCAGAGTGTCTTTCTGGGTAATTCTTCAAGCTGGTTGTTGATCATTGCTAGACTGCCATTTGCAAGTCTTGTCATCGATTTTCAAGACGATTTAAGTTAAAACTGTAACTAGGCCACTCGGGAACATTCAACATGGTCTTGGTATGCAACTCCAGTGGATATTTGTCCTTGTGTTTAAGGTTTTTCTCCTGATGAGAGGTGAATTTATGGATATGCTTGTCCTTTGCCAATGACAAGCATACCCATAACATGATGCAGCCACCACCATGCTTGAAAAATATGATGTGGTACTCAGTGACGTGTTGTATTTGCCCCAAACGCTTTTTATTCAGGACATAAAGTTAATTTCTTTGCCACATTTGTTGCAGATTTACTTAAGTTCCTTACTGCAACCAGGATGCATGTTTTGGAATATTTTTATTCTTAAAGGCTTCCTTCTTTTCACTGTCATTTAGGTTAGTATTGTGGAGTAACTACAAGGTTTCCATCCTCCCCAGCAACTGAGTTAGGAAGGACGTTTTTTTGTGTTTTTTTTTTAGTGACTGGGTGTAATGAAGGGAGGCATTGGTGAATTCTTTATGAAGGCACTGTAGGGGTGCGTTTCTCTCCCCCCATGCTCCCCTCACCTCTCCGTCAGAGTTCACAAGGGTGGTGGTGATGTCATCCCCGGTGCCCCAGGAGGCCTGGCTCTTCCACAGCAGGTCAGAGGGTGGGCTGTGAGACACACCTGCGTCTGAGCTCCACACCTACAACAGGACATCACACAGAAAGATAAAATCAGGACTATGTTCAACACCAGGGGAAATGGCTAATCAAATTGTTACAAAAGTGGATTTACAAACTCTTACCACTTGGGTGAATCTAGTTGATAAATAAATAAAGACCAGTCACAGACTGACTGACTGAGGAGTGCTGCTTACCGTGACAGTCTTGCCGGCCTTGAGGACAAACTTCGGGGAGAACTTGTAGGTGATCTCCTCTCCTTCTCCAATCTGCCTCTGCAGCCTCCAGCTACCTAGAGACTGGTCCTATAGACAGTGCGTTTTAAACACCAATTCTTTCACCGATCCTAATAAACACGCAATTCATTATTGATTACTTCACAGCGGTGAAGGATCAGAGAAGGTGTAATATTGAATTGTAATATGTAATTGCAGTGTTGTAACAGTCGAGTCTGACTCGAGCCACAATTTTCATGACTTTAGACTCAAACTTGGACACGACCATTGGTGACTCGGACTTTCCTTCCTGGCACTTGGACTGAACAGGCTACTATGATAAGCAGAATGTTAGCAGCACTGGGTGGGCAGAGCAGCGAGTGTTCTGTTCTCCAGCAGGGGAAATGACACTGCACCGGCACACGCAGCCTACATCAGCTGGTGAGCTGCGTGGGAGCAAGCGATCAGTGTGGGAAGACGTGATCCCAGACGGAGCCTAGGCTACACGCCGTACAAGCGACTCGCTTGCTTCCTCGTAACCACCAGTCAACGATTTAGCTTCGCCTGGTTAAGAAACACTAACTCCTTTACGAAATTTAAAACAATAGTATTGAGTTTAAAAGTAGGTCGTCTTTGAATTTGTCATCTCTCTACCTTCTCACTTTCCCTAGTCTCCCTTTAGTTTTCGCTCTAGAATAAAACATTTACAGAAATATCAGTGATCGGCTACAACAAGTAGTTTAGAGCCAGTAATTATTTTTGCAAATTATTAATCTGGTCAATCTGACAGGAGCGATAGCCAACTCCATCTAGAGACCATTCATCCATTCAAAAACAGCATTACTAATTTGACATAACTATTGAACATAAAAATAAAATATTTGTGTAAACCTGTTAATGAAGGACTTCTGTTTCATAGGCTATTGCATATTGAAGGCAATTATGACCTAAAGAATCAAATTACTTGTTTTGCTTTCAAACGTTGACATTTTTACTTGCACATCAACCAAAATTAATGTGGTATTTTTTTGTTAAAATCAGACCCAGAGACAGACTTCAGCCATAACGACTTGTGACAACTATTGATGACTCGGAACTTAGCTATAGGGAATCGTGACTCGACTACCAACACTAATTGTAATTCTGAATAGTAGTAATATGTAATTTTATGAGTAGCTAGCGGTACCTTGTCTGAGTCGTTCTTGAGGGTGACACACTTCCCTTCCAGGTCAGTCTCCTCGATGGTGATGCTGCCGATGGCCTCTGCCTCCTGGTTGATGTGAACCTGAGGCACGACCACTGACTCTTCCTGCAGCTCCACGCGCTTCCTCTTGGCCCAGGAGGAGCGGGAAGAGCCTGTGCCCATGGCGCGGGACACTGTCACACGGCCGGACGGGCTGGGGGACAGCTTCAATCTGTGTGGGGGGGGACAGGAGGGGGAAACAGAAAGAAACGTGAGTCACTAGCTGATTGGCTCAGGGTCTGCACCTGGATAAGCCTCCCTAAACCCTTCACTTGGTGCCCGCTGAGCCACTCACAGGTAAAAGTTAAGAGGCGTGACATTTGGGGGAGAAACAGGTGTCAGCTTGAGAGGCCCGATTCAAATTAGCTAGTTGTTTACCCTTCTGTACTAGCCTGGGGGAATATTCTCTAACCTGGAAGGTCAGTGACAAACCAGAACAGAGAATTATTTGACCATGCTGGTCATCTATGAACATTTGAACATCTTGGCCATGTTCTGTTATAATCTCCACCCAGCACAGCCAGAAAGGGACTGGCCACCCCACATAGCCTGGTCCCTCTCTAGGTTTCTTCCTAGGTTCCAGCCTTTCTAGGGAGTTTTTCCTAGCCACCGTGCTTCTACACCGGCATTGCTTGCTTTTTGGGGTTTTCTGTACAGCACTTTGAAATATCAGCTGATGTAAGAAGGGCTATATAAATAAATTTGAACAATTTTAATTATTGCCATATTTATTAGTCTACCTGTTTAGTGTAACAGGATGAATGCAGTTGGACTTGTTCCAGCAGCTTGCCCAACAACAACATTACAGACAGACAGAGGCACACTGCTGCATCCCTATAACAAGTGAGGAATGTACCGGCTGGAATTCAATGAGTGATGTGGAACTTCTCAGGCAGGGGTTGAAGAAATGCACTGCTCATCTGTCTGTTGTCCAAATCTAACAAATAGTTTGCAAGATGCAATGATGGCTAAGTGTTTCTTTTAAACTTTTCTAAACCCAGCTTTCCCCTGTTCTCTATGAATGAGTTGAAGTCAGTCAGCCCGTCCGTCCATCCATCCCATCCTCACCTGTCTTCCTCTCCCTCCAGCAGTTTCCTGTAAGCGTTGATCTCCATGTCCAGGGCCAGTTTGACGTCCAGCAGCTCCTGGTACTCGTTCAGCTGCTGCTGCATACGCTCCCTCATCTCAGCCATCTCCCTCTCCTTCAGGTCCATCTGCATGCGGTGCTTGTCCCGCTCTCCAGCCACCAGGTTCTCCAGCTCACGCACACGCTCCTCATTGGCAGAGGCCTACACACGGAGGGACAAGATGACAAAATCATTAGTAAAAACAACAAAATAAGGACAGCTCAAGGAAGTACAACGTAATTGCAGTAGATGGCTATCTGGAAGTAAATAAACAGATTGTGTTTAGAAGTTCAGACGACCAGATCGATGAACAACAGTACTTTAACATGCCGTTCAGGTTAAATCGGTATGTGTACCTGTTTCTGCAGGGCAGAGAGCTGGTAGGCCAGGCTCTCGATCCTCATATGAGCCTCCTGCAGTTCCTCCCGAGCTGTGCTCACCGCCTTGTCATTCAGCTCAGACGACACCTTTGCATTATCCAGCTAAACAGACGGGGTGGGGGCAGAGAACAAAACATGTCATTGACACTCCCGCAGGCCGGAACTACAGACAAAAAGGGACCACAAACAGCAGTATCAAATTAACTTGTCACAGATACATGATAAATATAGTATGAAATTGACTACTTGTTTCACAACAACCCCCAACCCCCCTAACTTTCATGGACAATTATAAATCATTATGGTAGTATTTCCCAATGTGTCCCTTAGACGCCCCACAGGACTGCATACAGTGCATTTGAAAAGTATTCAGACCCCTACCTTTGTTTCCACATTTTGTTACATTACAGCCTTATTCTAAAATTGATTAAATGACTGGCCTCCCAGCCAAACTGCGCAATCTGGGGAGAAGGGCCTTGGTCAGGGAGGTGACCAATACCCAAGGGTCACTCTGGCAGAGCTCTAGAGTTTCTCTGTGGAGATGAGAGAACCTTCCAGAAGGACAACC
Source organism: Oncorhynchus tshawytscha (assembly GCF_018296145.1). Classification (NCBI taxonomy): domain Eukaryota; kingdom Metazoa; phylum Chordata; class Actinopteri; order Salmoniformes; family Salmonidae; genus Oncorhynchus; species Oncorhynchus tshawytscha. The sequence continues at coordinate 82,960,978 of NC_056433.1, forward strand.
ATCTCTGCAGCACTCCACCACAGGCCTTTATGGTAGAGTGGCCTGACGGAAGCCATTCCTCAGTAAAAAGGCACATGATAGTCTGCTTGGAGTTTGCCAAAAGGCACCTAAAGGACTTTCAGACCATGGGAAACAAGATTCTCTGGTCTGATGAATCCAAGATTTAACTTTTTTGCCTGAACGCCAAGCGTCACATTTGGAGGAAGCCTGGCACCATCCCTACGGTGAAGCATGGTGGTGGCAGCATCATGCTGTGTGGATGTTTTTCAGCGGCAGGGACTGGGAGACTAGTCAGGATCAAGGGAAAGATGAACAGAGCAATGTACAGAGAGATCCCTGATGAAAACCTGCTCCAGAGCGCTCAGGACCTCAGACTGGGGCAAAGGTTCACCTTCCAACACCAAACGACCATAAGCACACAGCCAAGACAACAACGCAGGAGTGGCTTCGGGACAAGCTCTGAATGTCCTCGAGTTGCCCAGCCAGAGCCCGGACTTGAACCCGATCGAACCTCTCGAGAAACCTGAAAATAGCTGTGCAGCGACGCTCCCATCCAACCCGACAGAGCTTAAGAGGATCTGCAGAGAAGAATGGGAGAAACTCTGCAAATACAGGTGTGCCAAGCCTGTAGCGTCATAACCAAGAAGACTTGAGTCTGTAATCGCTGCCAAAGGTGCTTCAAAGTACTGAGTGAAGGGTCTGAATACTTACGTAAATGTGATAAAATTATAAATGTATAGATTTGCCCCAAAAAATAATTTAAAACTGGTTTTGCTTTGACACTATAGGGTATTTTTGTGTAGATTGATTGGGGGGGGGGGCATCTCATCCATTTTGGAATAAGGCTGTAACAAAATGTGTTAAAAGTCAAGGGCTCTGAATACTGTCCAAACGCACCGCATTTCTGTTGTAGCAAAAGCACGCCTGATGATTCAACTAAAATCAATGATTAGACTACCAAGTTCCACTAGGCTACCAAGTTGTAGGAAAGGATGGCCTAAGGGTATAAGGCTAGTTTCTTAAAGGTCAAAGAAAGGTCATACAATGGCCATAAACCCCTAGCCTTACAGATATAAAAAGGTTTAGGGTGGGAGGCACGGGGTCAGACATCATTACATACCTTGGCCTGGAAGGTGTTGCCCAGCTCCTCCTTGTAGATGGAGACTTGTTCCTCATGCTGCCTGCGCAGGTCCTGCAGAGCCTGAGCCAGCTGGAACGTGTAGTCCTGGGTCACCCCACTGTCCACCTCCACGGTACGCTTCTCGCGACGTCGACGCGTCTCACGTACCTCCTAAACACACAGAGGGTCACCAAGCCAGTCAGACAGGTGTTCCCATGACAACAAGGCTAGTATGCTTGCACATGCCCAAGTGTAAAGATGTACAGCTTTCATATCAATTGGTTTGTGAAGAAAAGGGAGGCATGTGAATCACAGTTGTAGCTTTTGTTCTTGTGCATTTCACTGTGTGTGTGTGTGTGTGTGTGTGTGTGTGTTTGTTTGAATCCACAGCAGCTGTAGGACTTTATACACTGAGTATACAAAACATTAAAGAAAACCCGCTCTTAAGACAGACTGACCCGGTGAAAGGTAGGAGACAGGTTAAAGAAGGATTTTTAAGCCTTGTGACATGGATTGTGTATGAGTGGCATTCAGAGGGTGAATGGGGAAAGACAAAAGATTGAAGTGCCTTTCAACAGGTTATGGTAGTAGGTGCCAGGTACCGGTTTGTGTCAAGAACTGCAACATTGCTGTTTTTTTTCCCCCCACTCAAGTTTCCCATGTGTATCAAGAATGGTCCACCACCCAGAGGACATCCAGCCAATTTCACACAATTGTGGGAAGCATTAGAGTCAACATGGGCCAGCATCCCTGTGGAACGCTTCTCGACACCTTGTAGAGTCCATGACCTGATGAATTAAGGCTGTTCTGAGGGAAAAAGGGGGAAGGAGTTCCTAATGTTTGGTATACTCAGTGTACAGGACTAAGTTGGCCCGAAGTTACCGTTTCTAAAATGTGACATTTATTTACCTGCTGGGGCTTTAAATCAATAAATAGTTTTAGTATGTTTTTAGTGCAGTACGTGGTACTTATTTGTCATTCATTTTTTATTTAACTAGGCAAGTCAGTTGAGAACAAATTCTTATTTACACTGATGGTCTACACCGGCCAAACCCGGACGACGCTGGGCCAATTGTACACCGCCCTATGGGACTGCCAATCACGTCCAGATGTGATACAGCCTGGAATCAAACCAGGGTCTGTAGTGACACCTCTAGCACTGAGACGCAGTGCCTTAGACCGCTGCGGCCACTCAGGGGCCATTTACCTGAGGACCCCCCCCAATGAATAGTGTTGTGCCACCCTGGGCAAACAGTGATGGATGTTATCGCTATGTGTCCGCACACCTCGTCGAACATGCTCTTCCTGAACTGCAGCTCTTCCGTCAGGCTCTGGCAGCGGTTCTCCAGATCCACTCTCATCAGAGTCTCGGTCTCCAGCTGCTTCTTAGCTACAGAATGGGCATCTTCAGCCTGGAAACACAAGACATGGTGTGTAAGAACTAAGGTCTGACCTGTGTTTGTATCCTAACCTTGCGGCAACATGATCGTGTGTGTGTATATCCTAACCTTGCGGCAACACGATAGCGTATATATATATATATATCCTAACATTGCAGCAACATGATCGTGTGGGTGTATATCCTAACCTTGCGGCAACACGATAGCGTGCGTGTATATATATATATATCCTAACATTGCAGCAACATGATCGTGTGTGTGTATATCCTAACCTTGCGGCAACACGATAGCGTGCGTGTATATATATATATCCTAACATTGCAGCAACATGATTGCGTGTGTGTAAGCTCAGTCTGACTCACCGAAGCGTGTGAACGTACTTTACAAATAACATGACTCACATCCCCCACCCCACTCCCGCTTCTCTTGTTCCCAAGTACATATATAGCCCATAACAGTTACGTAACTAACGACAACCATCTCTACCAACTTTCAATTGGGTCATTTCCGTTCAGTTTGCCACTTGTGGTTGCCCAACCTCCAGCCTTAACAGAAGAAAACGGACTGTATGGCGAGTAGCAGGCAGGTGTGAGTAAAACAGGAAATCCAGTTGAGGATACTACCAGGCTAGAAATATTGTGCGTGGGATTCCCTTTTGTCCTTCTAAGTAAACGCACAGACCTTGTTGGTAGAAAACCAGACAGGGCTGTGTGACGTAACAGAAGCCCGTCCTACCAGGCTAGAAATACAATGCACGGCTTTGGACTCGTTTTGGTCGTTATCAGTAACACTTTAGACTGTTTGTGTGGTCCTCTGTAGATCAGTTGGCTAGAGCACGGTGCTTTCGACGCCAGGATAGTGGGTTCGATTCCCTGAGACCACCCATACGCAAAACATGTTTTCATTCATGACTAAGTCGCTTTGGATAAAAGCATTGTTATAAATCCCATATTATTATTATTATTATTATTATTATTATAACCAGTGTCGTGAGAGTCAAACTGTAAAAGGTACAGAAACCTTGGCTAACTGGGCCTTCAGGTCGGCAACCTCCGCAGCCAGGTTTCCATTCTCACTGAGGGCCGTGGCCAGGTTTGCTTCACTCTTGTTGAACTGGGCCTCAAGGTCCTTGGCCCGAGCCATGGCAAGAGTCAGGTCGCCATCTTTCTTTTTCAGACTGAGGAGATGGAGAACAAAAACAGACACTGAGACCATGTGCATTTATTTTCACAAAGTAAAAACAGTAACCTAAGAAAGTGTCCAGTACCATTTCCATTCAAACCAAAGAGATTTAGACTGAAATTTGTTTAACTTCTGCCAATTCCCAACCAACTGTTTGATATATTAAAGTGTGTTTCTTGTCCCTAAACTGATTTCACAGAAGGCACACAAAAAAAGACAACCGAAATCTCATCACTTCTTCCGCGCTGTACAGCATCAACCAACAGAAAAAAAGGATCGCGACTGTATAGCTTACACATTAAACGTTGCTTTAAAGATAAGCATGCCCACAAGACCGATAAATAAAGAGGATAGTCCTTCAGTGGTTAGCAGCGGTAACCAAGACAGTCAGTGCTTTAGAAACTAACTTCCTGTCTACCAAAGTGCTAATTAGCAACCATGTAAACAATGATCAACACAAGTGTCTGGAACTTTTGAGGAACAGACGTAAATCTCCCCCAAGCATCAAACCAACTGCCTTAACAAGTAATTCAAAAACAGCTTGGGGGGGAAATAGGATTAGTTAAGATTAAGTGAACCAGGTTTACACTTACAGCAAGAGTAATTGGGAGTCAAGACTACGAGGCATCTCCACAAAATGACCCTGCTCATAAGACCACGTAGTTAAATTAAGTGAGGAGAATAAGATCACGTGGGGATTTATAATTTAGAGTTTACTCTGACTAGGATGATAACATACAACACAGGATTGGATTCCATTCGATTGAAGGGAGTCAATTCAGGAAGTAAACTAAAATTCCAATTCAATAATTGGAAGTAAAGAGAAAAAAAAAACAGCCATCTATTTTCAATGACTTCTTACTTGTGACGTAATATATAAAAGTAAATGCTGTTTTTCAAACAGATTTTTATTTTTTTTTTAAAGTTTGAATCAAAAATCACTCCCCGAATTGACTAGCTTTAATTCAAATTAACCAAACCTGACAAGGTCATAAAACAGTTGCTTTGAAGAGATTAGCAACATCTGGCAGTGAAAACACATTCAGTAGGATTGGAAACTCAGATATTAAATAAACAATTTGGGTTGGGAGCGTAGAATTTGAATCTTACAAGAACAAAGAAACGCCACAGATTCTGTCATACTGCCCCAAGTTAACACACACAGCGTTTTTGTAGGGCAGGAATTTGCAGCTTGTCATATAACAGCTATTTTGTGTAACAGACTGTAAAGGAATTTGTGTAGCATGTCATAAAGGAATTTGTGTAGCATGTCATAAAGGAATGTGTGTAGCATGTCATAAAGGAATGTGTGTAGGATGTCATAAAGGAATTGTGTAGCAAGTACATAAGCAGGGTTCCCCAACTGGCGGCTCTGAGAAAAATTATATTAAAATAACTTTTTTGTGGGGGTGGGGTGCTGCTTAATGACTTGCTCAATGATCAGCTCCAAGTTATTTTAATGTTGGAAATCTGTTCACGCATAAGAGAGCTGTACAGTACCAGTCAAAAGCTAACAAACCATTTAATGAGTAGGTTTCTTCAAAAAAAAAAAACTATTTTCTACATTGTAGAATAATAGTGTAGACATCAAAACTATGAAATAACACATATGGAATCATGTAGACACACACAAAAAAAAGTGTTAAATCAAAATACATTTTATATTTGAGAAACTTCAAAGTAGCCACCCTTTTCCCCAATGGCAGCTTTGTACACTTGGCATTTTCTCAACCAGCTTGGCCCACGGCTGAATCTAGTTGATGACCCACTGTCAAAGGATTGCGTGTAGAATGTCATAGAATCAACACACAAAGATTTCGAACGTAATGGAATGTACATCTTGTCATGTTGGCCTATAACTCAACCATTTCCTCTTCCAGAGTGAGAGGAATGTGCAGCCTTTCCCGTTGAATAACACACTTTTCAGGCAGACTCCAAATCTTGGGTATCAGTGGGTGTTATTACTTACTTCCTGGTCACCTCCTCCACGTCAGAGTTGGCCTTGCCCAGGTCTATCTGAAGCCTGGCCCTCTCCCTGGCCGTCTCATCCAAGACACGCCGTGCATCCGCTAGCTCTGCCTCGTACAGGGTCTTAATCCCAGTCACCTGGTACAGAGAGGGAGCGCACACACACACAAATCACAGTTTGTCACATGCGCCCAATATAAAACAGGTGTATACTTCACCGTGAAATGATTGCTTACGAGCCGTTCCCAACCATGCAGTTTTATTTTAAATAGTAACACAAGAGGAATAAAATACACAACGGAGCAAAACACAGGAAGTACCAGTACCAGATCAACGTGGCGCTATATACAGGGAGTACCAGATCAACGTGGCGCTATATACAGGGAGTACCAGATCAACGTGGCGCTATATACAGGGAGTACCAGATCAACGTGGCGCTATATACAGGGAGTACCAGATCAACGTGGCGCTATATACAGGGAGTACCAGATCAACGTGGCGCTATATACAGGGAGTACCAGATCAACGTGGCGCTATATACAGGGAGTACCAGATCAACGTGGCGCTATATACAGGGAGTACCAGATCAACGTGGCGCTATATACAGGGAGTACCAGATCAACGTGGCGCTATATACAGGGAGTACCAGATCAACGTGGCGCTATATACAGGGAGTACCAGATCAACGTGGCGCTATATACAGGGAGTACCAGATCAACGTGGCGCTATATACAGGGAGTACCAGATCAACGTGGCGCTATATACAGGGAGTACCAGATCAACGTGGCGCTATATACAGGGAGTACCAGATCAACGTGGAGCTATATACAGGAAGTACCAGTACCACATCAATGTGCAGACGTACAAGGTATTTGAGGTAGACATGTACATGAAGGCAGAGAAGTCATTTGGCATCAGGATAGATAAGAGTAAAATAAAGTGAGTAGAAGCAGAAAATGAGTATGTGTGCGTGTTTGTTGTGTCGGTATGAATGCGTGTGGGTTGTGTGCAAGTGTCAATGAAGTGCGTGTGAGTAATATATATATATATATATATATATATAGTGAATGTGCGTAGGGTCAGTGCAGATAGTTGGGGTAGTATTAAATAGACTATTTAGCAGTCTTATGGCACACAGACTGTCAGTCACGAGCTGTGCCCGGTCAGAAGCCTGTACTATCCAGCATTCCACAGATTTTTCCCCCCTCATACATAACAGATTGCGGGCGTGGCTTGCTTAACAATTCCCAAACGAAAAGATTGAATAAACCTGTTAATACCACTCAGACCTTTTGTTATAAAATATTGTTTATATCTTAAACTGGTCATTAAAAACATGTTTGAAGAGATGTATAACTTTTTCTTGAACGCCACTTTCTTTGCACAGTCACTTTTAACTCATTCCATTATCAAATACAAACTAAAATGATTGCAACGACTTTCAAGAGGCCATCTGACATGCATCAAACTAGTTTTCCCAAAACATCAATATTTGCATACTAAGTTGTTTAAACAATGCATGTGGCCTCATGCTGTGCAAATCACAACAGGCTTGTTTAATATATAAAAACAGGCCGGGAGAAAGTAACAGTTACAAAAAAAAAAAAAATTTGAAAAGGCGCCCCCCCGGGCCACTCCCATCTGGAACTTTGACTCTGCACAGGCCTGGCAGCCCAACAACACTCCCCTCGGCTGGAAACAGGGCGGTGTCTCTTTACAGTTTGGCTCAAGTCCAGACAATGATCCCATTCTGGGGTCTGTTCAGTAGACAGAGCCCAAGTCAAAGCACTTCTTAGTGCCTGAGATTTTCTACATAACCACTATGTAACAGTGATAGAATGTAGTAGCTAGACGAGCTGAAAGGTGCTTCCTAACCTAGCAACGAACAGGTGTACGAGCTGACAGGTTAGTAAGCACCTTTGACATAAGGCTGAACAGGTGTACATAGCAACTACCATATATCAACAGTAACCACAACCACTCAACTCATAGCTAGCTCAATGAATTTACCCGCTCCCCCATTTGTATGCTTTCTAGGTGGTGAAATAGTTATCAATGTAATCCTCTGCACTGAGTTGAACTGAAGTCATTCAGGAGCTCCGAGACTGAAGTTGTCAAATAAATCAGACTAAGGAACTGTACAGCAAATTGCACATACTGTACACATTCCTACGTGATAGGAATCCCACAGAAGATGTGGATTTTATGCTGCACTGGGAATAACAACAATAAATGCTGATGGTGGTGCAATAAACATCAGGGTAAAAACAAAACCACCTGGACTGCTCTATGTGGCAGATTGTAACAACTAATGTGATGTTCCATTAGCCGTTGCAGGACAGGTACTGTTTGGCACAGCACAGAGAATATGACCAACCTTGGCAATACGATCTTCGTTCTAGATTCGGGCCAAACACGCATCGTTAAAATGGCCATGTTCAGCTGCAGGTGGTTGGTTTGAATGTTTAGTGATTAAAATAAAATGTTTAGCTCCATGAATTAGTCCAACAAAATGTATGCCGCCATCTTGTCTATTTCAAATCTTCTCTCATTGACAGATAAGTGTACCCACCTACACCTGTCTCGATAAATGAGAGAATATTTTAAATAGACAAGATGAAGGCGTACACATTGTTGGACCAACTCAGAGCAAAAATGTTTTACTCCTTTTGGTTGGTCGAAAATTGTCTGTGCTATGCCAAACAGTAACGTACCTATCCTGTAATTGGTAATATAAATGAACATATAGCCGGTTACAATCTGCTAACTAGGACAGAGACAACTTTGGTTAGATTACCTTATCTACCAAGCAATGTACTAATTTTGGACTTCATTTTTAATTAAAAAAAAAAAAAAGGAAAAGTCAGATTTGTTAATTTGAGTTTAAACACAACCAGGTTCCCCTCCAAAATAACAATAATACTCGCGGGAGTTTCGAACACCCAAAACGTGTTTTCCTAGCTGGCTAATCGTGCATGTAAATGTAGGCACGACAGCTAGCTACCATGCAAACGGGACTAGCATCACGAGTCTTATAGTTGTTAACTATATGATTCACCAGGAATGAGCAAGATGACTAGTGAAATATTACAATGAAACAATAGTCTCAACGATTGATACAATGTAGCTATGGCGAGACAGTGTAACTGGACAAGGTCTTTGGACGAGTACAATGTTACCTACAAGTTAAGTAGCTACAAACTTGCTAGCATGCTAATCAGCTAGTTTCAGCCAAGGCCCGTGAGAAATACAGGCAAGCCAACAAATCAAACTGCTCGAAAAATATACAAACTGATAGACCACAAGTTGGTTATCGGTGTGTTCCATTAAATCAGCTCGATTTGTTAACTAGATTGTTGTTTTACCGGTAACATAGTAGCTAATTATCTTGCTAGCTAGTTAAATGCTAACGTTAGCTAACTACCGTTAAATTAACGTTATAGGGTTAGCTAGCAACATAAGAGATTTAATGGTTAAAAATTACCTCTCGTGTAGTGACTTCTTCCTTTTCGGAGACCTTGACCATGAGCCGGTCATTTTCAAGCTCTAGTGACCGGACTCGGTCGATGTAAACGGCAAGCCTGTCGTTCAAATGTTGCAGGTCTTGTTTTTCCTGGAGGCGCGATATCCTCGTCGGGGAGAGCGGGGTTCCAGCAGGCGCGGCGCGGCTTGGGGTTGCGGTGGCCATGATTCTTCAAGTTTTACTCCACTCTGTAATGTTTTCAAACTTGTTTTAATTAATTTTTTTTTTTAAATTGTTTTATTCTTCCTTATACTCGATCGCCACGCACTTGTTGTTTTGAGGTTCCAAAAGCGGTTTAGTTCAAACCTAAACGAGTTTGTTTGATGAATGAAATCTGCAGTCTACTACCAAGACATGTAGCTAAATTTCTCCTAGTTTTGAAAGACCTCGCCAAAACAAAATGGCCGAACTTCACGCGGACCGCGCCAAAAGGAGAGTTGAGTTTTGCTCATAGACTTAGATAGACATCGCATCTGTCCGAAAACAACTATATTGTGTTTAGAGCAATCATTTCACATGACCTAGATTTGAACCTTTTCTTTAAAGCTTTTTCTACAAATTGTCCCACTTTTCTTTTTTTTTTATATCAGATTGGTCCATTACCATCCTCAGACAATTGCTTTCATTTTATGCAATTCTCATTTCTGTAAAAGGCTTCAAATAAAGGTTCATATCTAGGTCATGTGACATGATAGTCCAAACCACGGGGCCCTAATTATGGCATCTGTCAGCATGTGCAGCCCCATTTAGGTGGTGGGCCGAAGCTGGAAGACTTGAACATTCTGATGATGTGTTGGCACAGTTAATTCTTGCACATTTTCTCATAAAAGAAATAAGTATTTCATCCTGTCTGCTCAGGGAAATTGGCCAAACTGCTAAACATGGAACCAATCAGAACTCCCGTACATACCCCTCGTGATGAAGGCAGCCAATGGCCTGCTTCTATTTAGGATGTAAACACAGCCCAAAGACTGAAATAACAGAAATATCTGCTTTTGAGTGCCCTTAAAGCTTTTTTTTCCGAGCAACAGCGTGTGCGATTGTAGCTATGAACAGCTGACAGAAGGTTAGTTAAGTTTTAGCTCTTTAAAAAAAAAAATCAGATATGAACTAATGGACGATGCCAGAAGTAGAGATGGAGCTTGAATCTGATGGAGGTGGAAATAAGGAGGAATGGACTTTTGTCTAAAAGAATGGTAAAAAAAAAAAAGGATAATTGATGTGGGAAAAGAAAACACGTCTATAAGCCTATAGTATCTGGTAGGGGTTAGGCCTCACTTGAGACGATGGGCGGCAGGGTAGCCTAGTGGTTAGAGCGTTGGACTAGTGACCGGAAGGTTGCAAGTTCAAACCCCCGAGCTGACAAGGTACAAATCTGTCGTTCTGCCACTGAACAGGCAGTTAACCCACTGTTCCTAGGCCATCATTGAAAATAAGAATTTGTTTTTAACTGACTTGCCTGGTTAAATAAAAGGTCAAATATGATAATTGTCCTGTGTCTTGTTTTGCCCTACGGCCCAGGGCACCTGTCAAAAGGAGACATTTCTGTGTCGGAAGATTAAAAAGCTAAATATAAAAACGCAACGTAAATAACGATGTTTTCGGTTAACAGCGCAGAAATATAACAATGCACCTACGAAGGTTTTAACAATGAACTTAACCTTTAGAAGCTTTTGGGAAACAGACTCCAGTTTAGTTGAAGAATCTACTGCGGCGTTTTGTATAGGCAAACCTGTAAAAACCATAAATGGTGACAATTTCGTTATATCCCATTATATGGTGTACAATCTGTTCGCTAACTCCAACTAAGCCTATTGACAGGGCTCCCGAGTGGCCGCAGCGGTCTAAGGCACTGCAGCTCAGTGGAAGAGGCGTCACTGCAATACCTGGTTAGATTCCAGGGTGTATCACATCCGGCCGTGATTGGGAATCCCATTGGGTGGCGACCCAGTCGGGACAGGCAGTCATTGTAAATAAGAATTTGTTCTTAACTGACTTGCCTAGTTAAAAACATTTTTAAATAATTTGGCTTTTCTTATGTCAGTATGAATGAAATAATGAGCCCTGCCTTAGGGATTGTGTATAAGAGGCGTTTAGAGGGTTCGAAGAGTGGAACGCCATCTATAGCTGGGATAGTAGAGACTCGACACCATCTCAAATCAAACACCATCTCTAATCAGTTCATATGAAAGATAGGATTTTTTTTAGACAGGTCAGGCATTACTAATCTAATTCTCATCCTTACAATTGTATTAGCTTTATTTAACCCTTATTTTACCAGGTAAATTGAACTAGAACACGTTCTCATTTACAGCAATGACTTGGGGAATAGGGGGGGGTGAATGGGCCAGTTGTAAACTGGGGATGATTAGGTGACCGTGACGGTATTAGTGCCAGATTGGGATTTTAGCCAGGACGCCTGGGTTAACAACCCTACTCTTATGATAAGTGCCATGGGATCTTTAGTGACCACAGAGAGTCAGGACACCTGTTTAACGTCCCATCCGAAAGATGGCACCCTTTACAATACTTGTGCTATAGATTTTTGTAGTCTTAAATTATTACTTGGAATAATGATATCTAAAGCTCCCTGTCCTGGAATGACATGCTAGTGATTCAATTATCTTTGTTAGGGGCAATCAGTCGATGAATAAGAAGAAAATTGACTCATTTAAAATTGAGACGATGCCCATGCTGTCAGATATAGTAGTTTCATTGATACAAAGATGAGTCCTCTATCTGTATCTATGCCCTGTTGTTCAGGAGCATATCTGCCCTCTCATTGGCTAGAATGCTCCCACCTGATTTTGCCTCCTCCCTTTGACAATTTTTGGTCTGTTCCCTCATATTCATCTCTGGACCTCTTCTGCTTTTTTTCATTGTTACCCTCTCATCATCAATGGTTATTTTAGCATGTAAATCTTGGTGGGGCAAACTCAACAAAATATGTTTTTGTGCAGTCAGCAAAGCCACAACACTAAACAATACATTAATTGCACTATAACAGAGACAAACATGCCCACAAACTATTAGGGCCCACAAAGCTGTCCCATCAGCAGAGGTTTCCTTTCTGCACCATGGAGTGAATCCTTACCACCACTACACCTGGCTATCAGCGAAACAGTTCATTCAGCCTCATTTACTGCCTTTTTAAAAACCATAGCTGATATGGTAGACTTGCTTAAACAAATGTGGTTACTACTGACTCCTTGTGGAGTTGTGTAAGTTGAAAAGAACCACATTCTCCTTCAGTAATAAAAAATAAACATTATTACATTTATGTTCAGTACATGTATGCGTATTCTTATATCATTAACACTTATCTCAAAGTATAAGCAAGTGCAAGCAAACGAGGTAGGCCTATTTGTTCAGCACTTTCAAAACAGACACCAGACATTGATGTCAGTTCAGATAAATTCAGCAAGATGTTGAAGCCTTAACTTTACACTTCTTTAAGTCACCACACACACAGAGAGAGAGAGACAGACACTTGGTTAGCCTACCATTTGAAGTATTTTATTCGGCCTGTGGGGTCTAAAAATAAATGAAAATACAATCCTGAGGATCCTCTTCTATATAAAATATACCGACACACAGACCGCAACAACAAAAGAACTCTTGCAATATTAACTGGAATTACATGGGTCTATTAGTGAACTTTTTGGCGAAAACAGATATATGAATGGGAAGAGACTGCCGCTGGTAAACATGGTTACAAACCCAACAACATACACTATCTCCTCCTTGTCAAGAAAAGCACATGAGCTAATTATAATACACAAAGCAAGCAAAACAATGAAATCATACCAACATTGCCTGAAATGATGAATACGAGACCTAAATAAGCAATAGGCCTATAACAGTTGACATGTACAAACTACGGCATAAGGAAAAGATGAGCGGATAAGAGGCAATCCGTAATTTCGATCAAGACATTAATGAGCGAGCTAAAATGGACATGGTCAGTATAAGTATTTGTTCAGCACTTTTGAAATGTAAAGCGACAGAATTCAGAACATGGGCCGTTCTAACAAGTCAAACCCATAGGATAAATAAAGGGGGCATATAAGCAGACAAAGAAAGTTCTTACAATATTCAATGACATTTCTCTAAAACAGACTTTAGGCTACATGTGCACCACCAAGTCAGAACAGTAGGCTAAATTCTGAGGGGGAAAGGGACCACGGGCCTGTGGGCCTCTTGCCTAAGAACTCCCTAGGTGCCTTCCCCTTCCCCCCCATGGGAACAAATGAAAACAGGATAACAAACAATTTCAATAATCAAAACAGTGAGTCCTAATGACACATACCAGACATAACCAATCAGCTCCCTCAGCAACAACTGACATAGTATATACCAAATCTCTTTCTGAGAAACCACCAACACTATATAACCCTCAGCTCTATGAAAAACAACCAACACCACACTCAGTAAATGCATCAACCCCCCCCCCCAAAAAAAAAAATATCTACTTCATTTAGCTAAACAGGAGGGGCTCAAAACAGCCATGAATGACCGGTCACCACTGCTAATCAGGGATTTAGACCTGGGACACAAGGTGTGTGAAATGAATTATGAGGTAGAACAGAAAACCAGCAGGCTCCGGACCTCGTAGGGTCAGTAGTGGTGCGTGGGTAAAAGCACCGGGGAAGCCAAGACAGAAAGCAAATAAACATACTCAGTAATAACTGAGTTGTTTACTCTATAACCTGTCAGTTCTGCCTTGCAATCGTGATAAAGAGGCCTAAGGCCGAGGCAATAAGAAGACACAGTGGCAGAATAAATTCAACCACACTTTTATTTCATCATAAAACCGGAGAGCAACCACTGTCTGGTGAAGTCCACAAAGCATATTGCACGTAACAAACAGTTACATGACCTACAGCATGGTCAAGCAAGGTAATGTTCCGGATATTTTCGGACTACTAAACAACTATTGATTTAAAACCAAGGAGAGTTACCACAAGTCACAAAGAAAACAGGAGCTGACTCCACTATTCCAGCACCATTTCAAATTCAACACTTTAACATCTAAATCACCTCTGCTTAGTCTAATACAGTGACAACTAAAAGATACCAAAAACTGTTTAGTCCAATCAACTTAAGCTAAATATGTGGCTGTCCATGGTACTGATTCCTGTGTGCGTGTGTGCGTGTGTGCGTGTGTGCGTGTGTGCGTGTGTGCGTGTGTGCGTGTGTGCGTGCGCGTGTGTGTGTGCGTGCCTGCAAGTAGAAAACAACATGTTGACACAGCCTACTTGTCGTGAAACGTCAATGCCATCCTCCTCTTTCATGTTACCTAAACCGTCCATGACTCTGTCATACAGTATACACTTATAGTTTTTGTTGTCCTGGGCTACCTGGTGTCATGACTTTGGCCTGTGGATGAGGATTATGACCCCCCCCCCATAAATACTTTTCTCCCTTTCCTCTCTCTTGACTCTTCAGAAGGACTCTTGAAAAGCCTTTGTTAAACAGAGAGTCTGGGAACATCAAACATCAGTGAGGTTGAAAGGAACCACATTTCGGTAATCCAACCAGCTGAAAATATGCATTGGTACTTAAAGAATATGATGACAGATCAGTTGTCATCTGAGACATTACTATTGATAGGATGACATCAACTGTATATTGGAAAGTCTACACATTACAGTTATCAGATTCACATGGAATTGTTGTGCAATTTAAATGTTTAAATATGAAACTATTTGCGAAAAGATTAAATGTAATTTTAGCTTCCAAATGAGAGAATTGGGCTTTCATGAGTGAACTATGCTCAACTCAGTGGCCCTGCCCATGTGAACAGACATTGGTTATAAACTATGAAACACGCCCTTCTCTCCCCTCCTATATAAAGCCCTTGATGAAAATTTAACTTTCTGTTCTGAGGATGTTAGGGCGACAGTCCTACTTTAAAAGGGCTCAGACACTAAGCTGTTCCAAGGACGTGTGGACTTGAGGTCCCCACATTGAAAGGACAAAGACCACCTACAGAACTAATTAGCATCGAATTTCAATGTGAAGGTGACGACCTACATGCCGGAAGGATGAATTTCGACTATACCAGCCAGAATATAGCATGGCAACTTGGTATGAACTTTGAACTCTTATTCACTCCAGAAGTGATACCTCCTAGCCGTTGAGATAGCAGCAGTCGCTAAACATGGGCTAGGAGAGGACGGACAGAGTACCCATTCTACCACGTTCCAGTTCACCCCTAGACATTCTTCAGAGGACCAGAGATCCATAAAGGACAACCAGGCCTCCCATCTACCGAAGTGCAGCTCAGAGTAAATATTTATTGCATTCTCATTTTTCAAATGGGCGGTTATTTAGAATGCATTAGATTCTGTATTTACGATAGCATAGCTTCTCCCTTTGTTCCTCAGTCTTCCCGCTCTTTCACTCAAACCCAACCGCCCCACTTTGTTAAACCAGCCGTCATATCTGTTCCATCCACCAGGGACGTTTTCTTTATGACATAATTTGTAATCAATGCATGATCCATTCTGTGTGATGATTTAGGTATTTAGTAAATACATAATTAAACCAGATTTTGTATTGCTGATTCAACTTGTTAGCCAGGGTTCGTGAAGATAACCAAGAATTTACAACTTTCAGATGAGACTTAACAAGGTGACGATTAAATATTGACTGCTATTGAAATAAAAGATGACTAGGTCTTTAAGAGATTATTTGAAAGATAACTGCTCTATAAACATTATTTTGTGGTGCCCCGAATTTCTAGTTAATTATTTACCTGATTAGCTCAATTAGGTAATATTAATTACAGAGAAATTATTTTATTGAATAGCATGTCAAATCACTTAATCCGGCATAGCCAAAGACACAACTCTGGCTAAAATGCTTGCTTGCTAGCCTAGCTTCCTTTCATGGGACAACCATGAAGTTAACATAAGAATACGAGTTCTAGCTTCCTTTGTTATCCATGAATACACAAGTTCATCTGACACTGGGGAAGTAGATAAACGACCTCATTGCCAAAATCCCGAAGTGTCCTTTTAATAGATTGTATTTTATAAATAATGTTTTGATGTTGCATTTAGCTGCCGTTATCAAGGTAATTTCCTTAGTAGGTGACGTAATTTCCTTAGAGGTTAGCATGTGAGAGAAGTCGGAGCTCAGGGATGATCGACAAGTTTCCCACTAGGAATTACCAGAGGTGGGACTAAGTTACTATTATTCGAGTCACAAGGTTCAAGTGTTATGTCGAGTGCACAGTAGAACGGGTCGAGTCTCGAACCGAGTCCAAGTCATGCATTCTAAGTCCAAGCAGAGAGGAAGAGAGAGGCCCAACTCAGAGGAAAATCTGTCTCCCTCTAAGAGGTGGTGTTTTTTTTGTATGGAGGTCAATGAGAGTGTTGAATTTGGTCAATGAAACAAGTAATGGCTTATTTCCTACGTGAGGTTTACTTGATCTAATAGAAGTTTTGAAATGCTTAAGTTGTCACGAGTGTACTGATATAAGTATCACACGTGACATACCGGCAACTTTGAAAAAAAAACACTTTATAGAGGAGTTGTCTCGAGATGGTTATGCATATTCTTGACATGAGGCTAGTAGCATAGCCTCTCTCTCCATTGAATACAGGCAGTTGACATCAACAACCCAATCCAAAGAAAGGATCGGCGGGAGCTAGACCTCTGTGGACAACGACTCCCATTGTTAGGGTGTAGAGACGTATCTTGTCAGTATATCCATAATCTTTGGTGCAAGTCAAGTCACAAGCTTTTTCAAGTCAATTAAACTAAAATCTATACATGCAATGACTTGTTCAACTACAAATATTTGTCTATTGATTGAGGCTACCAGACAGCCCTTTTCATTATTTTGTCTACATAATTAGGCCTATGTAATAATTAATTTGAACAAATTCCAAAAGCAAGCTTCATAAGTAAATTATTCATTTTATGCAATTTCATACCAAAAGAACAGTAGGCCTATGCTAGTAATTGTTGCTTGATTCCCCATTGCTGAGCTTGCAACATCTTGATCACCAAACTATTTTTTTGGAGCTTCCATATTTATGGCAATCCTCTCTATGTACAATTTGACATTTGCTCTGCACCCCATCCTATATTACAGAAGTCCAGAGGACATACTGAGCCTTCAGAAAGTATTCGCACTCTGACTTTTTCACGTTGTTGTTGTGTTACAGCCTGAATTTTAAAATGTATTACATTTAGCTATTCTCGGCCTTGTCTCAGGATGGTAAGTTGGTGGTTGAAGATATCCTTCTAGTGGTGTGGGGGCTGTGCTTTGGTAAAGTGGGTGGGGTTATATCCTGCCCATTTGGCCCTATCCGGGGGTATCGTCGGAGGGGGCCACAGTGTCTCCAGACCCCTCCTGCATTTGAACATCTTGGCCATCTTCTGTTATTATCTCCACCAGGCACAGACAGAAGAGGACTGGCCACCCCGCAGAGCCTGGTTCCTCTCTAGGTTTCTTCCTAGGTTTTGGCCTAGGAAGAAATCCACGGTGCTTCTACACCTGCATTGCTTGCTGTTTGGGGTTTATGGCTGGGTTTCTGTACAGCACTGTGACATCAGCTGATTTAAGAAGGGCTTTATAAATAAATTTGATTGATTGAGTTTGTGTGTGTGAGCCAGTTACACACACACACACACCACACATCTCCATAATGTCAAAGAAATAAAACACGAAATGCTGAGATGTCTTGAGTCAATAAGTATTCAACCTCTTTGTTATGACAAGCCTGAATAAGTCACTTAAGTTGCAAGGACTCACTCAGCGTGCAATAACAATGTTTAACATGATTTTTTTTAAAGACCTCATCTCTGTACCCATACAATTATATGTAAGGTCCCTCAGTTGAGCAATGAATTTCAAACACAGATTCAAACAAAGACCAGGGAGGTTTTCCAATGCCTCGCAAAGAGCACCTATTGGAAAAAGGACAAATGTTCTAAAAGCAGACACTGAACATCCCTTTGAGCATGGTAAAGTTATTCATTAAACTTTGGATGATGTATCAACATACCCAGTCACTGCAAAGATACAGCCTCCTTCCTAACACATTTACCGGAGAGGAAGGAAACCGCTCAGGGAGGCCAATGGGGACTTTAAAACAGTTAGAGTGACAGGAGAAAACTGAGGATGGATCAACAACATTGTAGTTACCCCACAATACTAACCTAATTGACAGAGTGAAAAGAAGGTAGCCTGTACAGAATACAAATATTCCAAAATATGCTTCCTGTTTGCAACAAGGCACTAAAGTAATACTTCAAAAAAATGTGGCAAAGCAATTCACTTTTTGTCCTGAGTACAAAGTATTGTATTTGGCCCAAACATATTACTGAGTACCACTTTACAAGCATAGTGGTGGCTGCATCATGTTATGGGTATGCTTGTAATCATTAAGGACTGGGGAGATTTTCAGGATAAAAATAAACAAAATGGAGCTAAGCACAGTCAAAAATCCTAGAGGAAAACCTGGTTCAGTCTGCCTCCCACCAGACACTTGGATATTAATTCACCTTTCAGCAGGACAATAACCTAAAACAAGGCCAAATCCACACTGGAGTTGCTTACCAAGAAGACAGGTAATGTTCCTGAGTGGCTGAGTTACAGTTTTGAATGAAATCTTCTTAAAAATCTATGGCAAGACCTGAAAATGGTTGTCCAGCAATGATCAATAACCAATTTGACAGAACTTTAAGAATTTTCAAAAGAATAAATGGGAAAATGTTGCACGATCCAGATGTGGATACTCTTAGGCCGTCTTGATTTGACAGTTCATGCAGCTTTAGTACTCTGATCATAGAGTTTTGATCATGGAATTCCGAACTCATCATGCAGCTACACCTACATTTAAAATGTGTCTACCGTGTCCGGAATCCATTTTCCTACGCTATATTCAAATGCCAGTATGCGTTTCTACAAACAGGGGAATAGGGTAAATATGATAAAACAACTGATGACAGTAGCTAACTACTGTAGATAACTAGCCAGCTAACCGCTGTAGCTAGCCAGCAAACTAGCAAACAACGCTAAAGGAATTGCAAACGGGTTACAAAGAAATATTTTATAAATATTAGCTAGCGTTTGAGGACAGAAAACGCATTCCTCACATGCTAGGAACGCATTTCCTCCAACATTATAATGAAAAGGTGCCTCTTGTTCCCATATCACACGCTTTCTAGAGAGCGCTGATGAACTTGCCCACTGTATGCGCTTTCCGTAACCTGATTGTGTCCAGACTGAGGAGAAATCCACACACAATTAATCACTGACCACTTCCTGAAGAGGTCAGCCAGATCGGAACATAATCAGACCACAAAGCGACTTTTAATGTGTCTAGATCCGTCTCTGATAACAGAAGTCACATGTCAGTGTGAAGTGCAGACATACATTTTTTATTTTTACAAAATGTTGTTTCTTCCACTTTGACAGAGTATTTTGTGAAGATCAATGACAAAAAAAAAACAATTCAATCCATTTTAAATCACACTTTGTAACACGTGTAAATACTTTCTGAAGGCACTATGATTTTTTTTATATAGTTCCCTTATGTTGAGATCCCAACTTCTCGTGATAATGACAAAAGTTTGGTCGAGATGACAAGATAATCAATAAAGTACCACTCGTCATCCATTGATTTGTTCAGATGCACGCTAACCACGTCATCAAGGAGCCCTGCAGCGGCGTCGATATTTAAGCACTGAACGCTCGACATGCAGCACGGTCTCCCAAGACTACAGGCAATCGCATTGCAAGGAACAAGGCTAGTCTTGTGAGCCAGCTAGTTAGCTAGGTAGTCTTGTTAGCTAGCTAGCAACCTAGCCTGTTAGCTATACTGATTGTTAACTTGCATAACTGATATATGTATAATTAAGGGAGACTTCATGTTTTGTGGATATTTACATTTACAGTGGGTGAGCTCCATACCTGAAAGGCTGAGCAGATTCAATTTCAGCCACAGTGAATTCTATAATGTTGTCATTGATGAGAATTAATCTAAAAATCTATTGACATTCAGAATAGACTTGGGTTGTGCCGTGGCGGAGATCTTTGTGGGCTATACTCAGCCTTGTCTCAGGATGGTAAGTTGGTGGTTGAAGATATCCCTCTAGTGGTGTGGGGGCTGTGCTTTGGCAAAGTGGGTGGGGATACATCCTTCCTGTTTGGCCCTGTCCTCGGATGGGGCCACAGTGTCTCCTGACCCCTACTGTCTCAGCCTCCAGTATTTATGCTGCAGTAGTTTGTGTCGGGGAGCTAGGGTCAGTTTGTTATATCTGGAGTACTTCTCCTGTCCTATTCGGTGTCCTGTGTGAATTTAAGTGTGCTCTCTCTAATTCTCTCTTTCTTTCCCTCTCTCTTGGAGGACCTGAGCCCTAGGACCATGCCTCAGGACTACCTGACATGACTCCTTGCTGTCCCCAGTCCACCTGGCCGTGCTGCTGCTCCAGTTGCAACTGTTCTGCCTTATTATTGGACCATGCTGGTCATTTATGAACATTTGAACAGCTTGGCCATGTTCTGTTATAATCTCCACCCGGCACAGCCAGAAGAGGACTGGCCACCCCACATGGCCTGGTTCCTCTCTAGGTTTTGGCCTTTCTAGGGAGTTTTTCCTAGCCACCGTGCTTCTACACCTGCATTGCTTGCTGTTTGGGGTTTTAGGCTGGGTTTCTGTACAGCACTTTGAGATATCAGCTAATGTACGAAGGGCTATATAAATACATTCGATTTTGATTTGATTTGATTTGTTTAGACATCTAGCCTGTATTGTAGTTGCATGACCAGAGACAAATCTTTAAAAAAGGTACAGTATTTGATTTGGAGTGGTACAGTGTTGATTTAAAGGATCCTTCCAACTAGATGTCAAGTGATAAAAATCCCAAGTTATCAATTAAAAGCTTATGGAAAGTCTGCACTTCATGTGAAAACAACAGTTTATTAAAAATTCTACAGCTGTAATGTCATCAATCAAATCAAACTTTATATTGCACATTTCTTACAACAAATGCATTTTCAAGATGTTCAAAGTCATGCATATGGCATATAGCACTTAACAACCTTCCTGTTGGCAGGTCTCTGTAGGTGACCAGGGGATTCTCGCAACATGTGGATTTGCCTCCATGGAGCTCATCAGTGTAGCCTATTTTGGCGGTTCACAATATCATCCATAAGGCTGTGGAATGCGAGTGGAGGAATCCAACTGTATCCAAATAGGTACAGTCAGTGGAGGACCTGTACTCGGCCGAAGACTACAACCCTCTGTCCCGAGAGCCCTCAGAGGTTAAGGAACCATCTCTGGGGCAGGTTCAGCAGAATGGCATGTCTCCTTGAACCTGAGCCAGAACTACTGCTACCCTCAGTCATTCCTATTTGTACCAGACATTGTTAATGGGGTATGCAGGTATCCTGACTGCTGTGGCGCTGTCAGTGGAGCAGCATGATGCTAAAAGGAGAGCAACAGTTGGGCGGCGCACCAACCCTCAACTGGCACACAACGAGGAGAGGGAGGTTGACGCACAGCAATGAAGACAGCAGTTAGGATCAAGCGTGTCACTCTGTCGCAGATTAAAAGAGTCTTTAGATCACAGTCGTTGGATGGAGTGTTGTCTGTAAAGTTGGGGCACAGAAAACGAAGAGGATTGGCATCAAGGCATTCAATATGGTTACAGGGATGATGTACAGGATTTCATGGTTTTTGGTCACGGGGTCTGGGTGCCTCGTCGGATGGTCTGCTGGTCTGGAGAGTGTCCCTATGGTGCCTAAGGGACCTTAACATTGAAGAGGCAGTGAAGTCGAAGGATTTCTTTATCAAGGGAGTGTCTTAACGCCTCCGTGAAGACCATCTTTACTGGCACCAAGGTCAGCTACACATCACTGGAAGGGACACCTGCTTCTCCATTGTCGTGGACAACCAAAGCCTCCATCCAGCGGGACGACCTCTGACACGCTCATATTGCTCTTCCTGTCAGTACCCGTTTTCAGGGAAGCCAATGGTCCAAAAATATTCCACATAGTTCTCTCACACAACCCTCCCAGAATAGGGCATATAACATACACATTTTCCTCAAAGCAGCCAACCAAAGTAATGTAGTTAAAGTAAGTTCAATCACAAAGGCTAGTCTGAACTGCATCTCCTCACAGTTGCATTCAGTAGTACTATTCACACTCCATTTTGTTGATCCCTGCATACAGACAGAAACTAAAACAAGAAGCTCCCGCGCTGAGGTCTGTTCAACGCTGGTCCGACCAATCTGATTCCACACTCCAAGACTGCTTCCATCACGTGGACTGGGATATGTTTCGTATGGCGTCAGACATTGACGAATACGCTGATTCTGTGTGCGAGTTCATTAGAACGTGCGTTGAAGATGTCGTTCCCATAGCAACGATTAAAACATTCCCTAACCAGAAACCGTGGATTGATGGCAGCATTCGCATGAAACTGAAAGCGCGAACCACTGCTTTTAACCAGGGCAAGGTGACCGGAAACATGACAGAATACAAACAGTGTAGCTATTCCCTCAGCAAGGCAATCAAACAAGCTAAGCGTCAGTATAGAGACAAAGTAGAATCTCAATTTAACGGCTCAGACACACGAGGCATGTGGCAGGGTCTACAGTCAATCACGGATTACAAAAAGAAAACCAGCACCGTCACGGACCAGGATGTCTTGCTCCCAGGCAGACTAAATAACTTCTTTGCCCGCTTTGAGGACAATACAGTGCCACTGACATGGCCCACAACTAAAACATGCGGTCTCTCCTTCACTGCAGCCGACGTGAGAAACATTTAAACGTGTCAACCCTCGCAAGGCTGCAGGCCCAGACGGCACCCCCAGCCGCGCCCTCAGAGCATGCGCAGACCAACTGGCTGGTGTGTTTACGGACATATTCAATCAATCCCTAACCCAGTCTGTTGTTCCCACATGCTTCAAGAGGGCCACCATTGTTCCTGTTCCCAAGAAAGCTAAGGTAACAGAGCTAAACGACTACCGCCCCGTAGCACTCACTTCCGTCATCATGAAGTGCTTTGAGACTAGTCAAGGATCATATCACCTCCACCCTACCTGACACCCTAGACCCACTCCAATTTGCTTACCGCCCAAATAGGTCCACAGACGATGCAATCTTAGCCACACTGCCCTATCCCATCTGGACAAGAGGAATACCTATGTGAGAATGCTGTTCATCGACTACAGCTCGGCATTTAACACCATAGTGCCCTCCAAGCTCGAGACCCTGGGTCTCGACCCCGCCCTGTGCAACTGGGTACTGGACTTCCTGACGGGCCGCCCCCAGGTGGTGAGGGTAGGCAACAACACCTCCACCCCGCTGATCCTCAACACTGGGGCCCCACAAGGGTGCGTTCTGAGCCCTCTCCTGTACTCCCTGTTCACCCACGACTGCGTGGCCACGCACGCCTCCAACTCAATCATCAAGTTTGCAGACGACACAACAGTGGTAGGCTTGATTACCAAGAATGACAAGACGGCCTACAGGGAGGAGGTGAGGGCCCTCGGAGTGTGGTGTCAGGAAAATAACCTCACACGCAACGTCAACAAAACTAAGGAGATGATTGTGGACTTCAGGAAACAGCAGAGGGAGCACCCTCCTATCCACATCGATGGGACAGTAGTGGAGAGGGTAGAACGTTTTAAGTTCCTCGGCGTACACATCACAGACAAAGTGAATTGGTCCACCCACACAGACAGCATCGTGAAGGCGCAGCAGCGCCTCTTCAACCTCAGGAGGCTGAAGAAATTCAGCTTGTCACCAAAAGCACTCAAACTTTTACAGATGCACAATCGAGAGCATTCTGTCGGTCTGTATCACCGCCTGGTACTGCAACTGCTCCGCCCACAACCGTAAGGCTCTCCAGAGGGTATTGAGGTCTGCACAACGCATCACCGGGGGCAAACTACCTGCCCTCCAGGACACCTACACCACCCGATGTTACAGGAAGGCCATAAAGATCATCAAGGACATCAACCACCCGAGCCACTGCCTGTTCACCCCGCTGTCATCCAGAAGGCGAGGTCAGTACAGGTGCATCAAAGCTGGGACCGAGAGACTGAAAAACAGCTTCTATCTCAAGGCCATCAGACTGTTAAACAGCCACCACTAACATTGAGTGGCTGCTGCCAACACACTGACTCAACTCCAGACACTTTAATAATGGGAATTGATGGGAAATGTTGTAAAATATATCACTAGCCACTTTAAACAATGCTACCTAATATAATGTTTACATACCCTACATTATTCATCATATGTATATACTGTACTCTATATCTACTGCATCTTTATGTAATACATGTATCACTAGCCACTTTATATACATATGAGATGAGCATGTAAACACTGCACTCAATACCATCTACTGTATCTTGCCTATGCCGCTCTGTACCATCACTCACTCATATATCTTTATGTACATATTCTTTTCCCCTTACATTTGTGTCTATAAGGTAGTTTTTGGAATTGTTATCTAGATTACTTGTTGGTTATTACTGGATTGTCGGAACTAGAAGCACAAGCATTCCGCTACACTCGCATTAACATCTGCTAACTATGTGTATGTGACAAATAAAATTTGATTTGATTTGACTTAACATTGTATTTTATCATGGTCACAGTGAGAATTTATATCAGTGATGTGTAAACTGTGTCTTAAACCCAGAATGAGAGAGAGAGTACATCACTTCCAGCAGATCACCTTGCTGAGGATGGCGTTGATCGCGCACTGCTTCTCGTGGGGTGAGTCTGGCGTTCCGCATGTCTAAAACATGGAGAAAAGGGGACAAAGTAAAAAGATTGAATTTGTAGATGCAGCTATTGTATATTTTTTAAATATGTTACTGAGCCGTCTGTCCACAGGCCCGATGTGCTGTGGTCCCCACAACTGGGCACTCTCACTCGGATCACGTTGGCACAAGATGTCGATGCACCGAGGCATGCACTCCTGTTGGACTGGAAAACAGAAGGGAAATTTGGTCAGTGGTATGTAGGGCCGTATCAGCATCTTTATCTGGACAAAGAACACATTGTCCAAGGTGGAGTTTGTGTTATGATAAACAATGTGACAAGTGTTCCCTCAACACCCAATCGTCAAATCAAACCAAACTTAATTTGTCACATGCACCAAATACAACAAGTGTAGACCTTACTGTGAAATGTTTACTTAAAAGCCCTTAAACAACAGTGCAGTTCAAGAAGAGTTAAAAAAATATTTACCAAATGAACTAAAGTAAAAAATTATTAAAAATAACGAGGCTATATACAGGGGGTAGTGTGCGGGGGTTAAGGTTAGATGTAATTTGTAAATGCACATTTGCCGCTGTCCTTACACAGCTCTCTGGTCTTGGCCATCGAGGAGCGGTTGGAGTCTGTTTGATTGAGTGTGTGGACAGGTGTCTTTTATACAGGTAACGAGTTCAAACAGGTGCAGTTAATACAGGTAATGAGTGGAGAACAGGAGGGCTTCTTAAAGAAAAACTAACAGGTTTGTGAGAGCTGGAATTCTTACTGGTTGGTAGGTGATCAAATACATATGTCATGCAATAGAATGCAATTTAATTACTTAAAAATTATACAATGTGATTTTCTGGATTTTTGTTTTAGATTCCGTCTCTCACAGTTGAAGTGTACCCATGATTTTAAAAAATACAGACCTCTACATGCTTTGTAAGTAGGAAAACCTGCAAAATCGGCAGTGTATCAAATACTTGTTCTCCCCACTGTACACCTTAGCCAAATACATTTCAACTCAGTTTTTTACAATTCCTGACATTTAATCCTAGTAAAAAATCCCTGTCTTAGGTCAGTTAGGATCACCACTTTATTTTAAGAATGTGAAATGTCAGAATAATAGTAGAGAGAATTACTTATTTCAGCTTTTATTTCTTTCATCACATTCCCAGTGGGTCAGAAGTTTACATACACCCAATTAGTATTTGGTAGCATTGCCTTTAAATTGTTTAACTTGGGTCAAACATTTTGGGTAGCCTTCCACAATAAATTGGGTGAATTTTGGCCCATTTCTCCTGACAGAGCAGGTGTAACTGAGTCAGGTTTGTAGGCCTCCTTGCTCGCACACGCTTTTTCAGTTCTGTCCACACATTTTCTATAGGATTGAGGTCAGGGCTTTGTGATGGCCACTCCAATACCTTGACCTTGATGTCCTTAAGCCATTTTGCCACAACTTTGGAAGTATGCTTGAGGTCATTGTCCACCTTATATGAAGTAGTTCTAAATTACCCTATAGAAAAATTAATGGCGGAAAAACGATTGGAATCATGTCCGGGTTTTACCGCTAGGTTTTATGGGTATTACAACTCATACTGTGGTACTCAATACCGTAAGCTTATGTTAGAAACCAGATAAAATAGGCAAATGAATCAATCTAAAATACAAATATGAAAGATATGTATTTTTCCCCATTCAGTTTCATACTCGTGACCCCCCAGAACTTAATCCACTGTGCTAGCGCATCCGGCATGTGATTGACAGTCCAATCAGAGGGCTGAGTGTGCGTTTCACTAGCCAATCTGTGAGTTTTTGATCATATGTGACGCTTCCAGCGGCTACTTGGCGCGTTGAAAACAACTGGGAACTCAGAAAAATATGAGGTCAAATCATAACGTCTTCAGGTTGTGAAGTCGGAGCTCTAGAAAGAGGCCCGAGTTGGAATTATGAGTTGGATGACCGTTCAGTTGGTTTGAACGCACTGAAGTCTGAGATGTTTTTCTTTTAATATTAAGCTAATATGACGATACATAGGCCTGTAGCCTAAACATTACAACAATATTATTACGGGAATAAAATGGAAATGGACATGAATTATATTAGAATCGCTCTTCCTCTCTGATTTTACAAATGTCTGCTAAGGTATATTCTAAACGATTCACTTTTGCAAAGCATTTATCTTGAAAAAAAAAGAGACTGCTGAATCTAAATGGTCCGCACCCACAGGTGGCGCTACAGAGATTTCACTGGTGTTTTATTTTGGAAAAACCCTCATTACCCAACATCCACCGCAAAGCTTTCCTTCCGGTTTGTGCGCCATTAAAGAAAGCAGGTAAGAATTTGATGGAGAATTTATATCATCTAAAATCTTTACAAAATCTTTGACATCCTTCCTTTTTTACTAATATGAATAAAACCAACACAATGTATACTTATTGCTGAAAGGATGCTTCCAATATTGTCATGATAAATATACGATTTTCACGGTAAACATCAACCTAAAGTTGCTGCGCTTACATGGCCTCTTTCCCTACACATGTGAATCACATGGGCTTGTTATTGCTGGAGCTTCGTAACGAGACTCTTTTTACCTTGACTACAGATAATATGCATGTCCTTGACAAAAAAAAAAATCTGCTTTAATGCAAACCCGTACTTCTATCGTCAGTAGTAAGAGTAATTACCTAGTTGTCTACGTTTGCTAGCTAACATTGTTCACGGTTAGAGGCTAGCCAGCATTCTGTCACGACCATTTTTGTCTACCTTGCTGAATCAATAGTCCTAACGTTAACACCTAAAGCAGTTTATTACATGACTGGAGTGTGGCTAGTTAAATATACATTGCAGTTGACGACACTGCTGTGCTTAATCTTGGCCAGGTTGCAGTTGTAAATGAGAACTAGTTCTCAACTAGCCTACCTGGTTAAATAAAGGTGAAATAAAAATACAATCAGCGTTGTATGAAATCACCAGTAACGTTAGTTGGCTGGCTATCTTGCCAAGGCCACACCCGTAACAGTTAACATTAAAATTAAATGTTATTGGTCGCATACACACGTAACAATTATTGCTGGTGTAGCGAAATGCTTGGGTTCCTAGCGCCAACTGTGCCGTAATATCACTAACGGTACACATTTTAAAAGCAAAATAATTAAGAAATATTAGGATGAGCAGTGCCTGGTCCTGTGTTTCACGAGCTGGGGGATTTCCTCCCCCCCAAGCTTATTTATCTCAAATAAGTGAGCACTTGTCATCCACCTGACAGGTGTGGCATATCAAGAAGCTGATTACACAGCATGGTCATTAAACAGATGCCCCCTGTGCTGGGGACAATAAAAGGCCACTCTAAAATGTGCAGTTTTGTCACACAACACAATGCCAGAGATGTCTCAAGTTGAGTTACCGTTCAATTGGCATGCTAACTGCAGGAATGTCCGGTTTTCTACCATAAGCCGCCTCCAACGTTATTTAAAGAATTTGGCAGGCATAAGCTACAGACAACAATCAGAATAGCATTTTATCGATGGTAATTTGATTACACAAAAATACTCTTGACGAGGTCCTTTAAAAATAAAAATAAATTAACAAATCAAATATTTAGCTATCTGACCAACATCTGTATTCAGTCATGTAAAAGCCATAAATTAGGGCCTAGTGAATTTATTTTAGTTGACCGATTTCCTCATAGGTCCTAACTCAGTAAAATCATTGAAATGGTTGGGAACAGTGGGTTAACTGCCTTGTTCAGGGGCAGAATGACAGATTCTTACTTTGTCAGCTCAGGGATTAGATCTAGCAACCTTTTACTGGCCCAATGCTCTAACCACTAGGCTACCTGCCACCTCTGAGGTACAGGAATGATTAAGCAGTTGGTTTCTGGCTAAGGGCAGGGTACCGGCTAGGGATGGCTATTTTAACAGCCTGGTGGCCTTGAGATAGAAGCTGTTTTTCATTTTCTGTCCCAGCTTTGATGCACCTGTACTGAGACTGTAATGTAAGTTAGTTGGTCAGCAACTAGCTAGCCAGTTAGTCTCATGCTTTGAATTACATGTAACTAAACTTATATATTTTCTCTCTACAGACATGGCTATCAGGTATCCTATGGCCGTGGGGCTTAGCAAAGGCCACCCCGTAACCAAGAATGTGACCGCACCCAAACACGCCCGTAGACGAGGGGTGAGTTAATCTGATAGAAACACGACAACCATTTCAGGTAGTGTGGTGTTGGTAGAGCCTAAGTCCTCCGGTAAAGGGTCTAGACTCTGGACACTTTGCCAAAGGAGGTTGTTTTTTCTTGTCCTAGAATTGCTGGGTCAAGCCCCGCTCTGATTTTATAGTTATTCCCATAGCTGCCGCACCTGTAGTGATTGAAAGTGGTCAGGCTTTGCTCCCCGTTATCAGATTATAGGTCAACAATTTAACTTGAGCATAGGTGGCACTCAGTGATCCAATAAACTGTTACAAAAGCAGGATAAGTTACAGTGCAGCTTGTTCAGTGCTGTTCTGTCGTTCCCCCTGCACACATCAACTAGTTTCCTACTATCCCTGTCTGTCTGCATTCCACGACAGACAGGGTCGCTTGGTCTCAGACACTTAAAAAAAAAATATATATATAAATAGTAGCTATCTGAATAAAAGCCTTTTTCCCCTCATGGTTAACTATCTATATTTCCACAGTGACTTTAGAACTGGTTGTTTGACAAACTGTTGCTGATTTTTTTATTTAAATTTCAGCGTCTGACCAAGCACAGCAAGTTTGTGCGTGACATGATCCGTGAGGTGTGTGGCTTCGCCCCTTACGAGAGGCGCGCCATGGAGTTGCTGAAGGTGTCCAAGGATAAGCGTGCCCTCAAGTTCATCAAGAAGAGGGTATGTAAACTCCCCTGCTTGCCAACCTGGCCGGGGTGTATTGGTGCTGGTAGCATTGGCTCATGTCAGATGGTTTGTTTCTGAAGCTGCTTTCTTGTGTATCAAAAACAGTGAACAAAACGAGGGCTTTTTCTTTCTTTTCAAACGGAACAGATTTCGTAGCACCCACAATGTTAAATGTTACCACCTGTTTTTTGGGGGGGGGGGGAGAGAAGATGTCCTGCAGCGATGGACTGTTTGCATCATGGAGCATATATTGAAAGATTCATCAACTAACTACTACCTGTAGTTTGTCCAACCAGTTAATTCTCAAAGACAAGTTTTGCATTATGCAACTACTATCCCTATACATGTTGATTACTGAACTTGTCCCTGACTTACCTGTTCCAGAGACATGCTTTAGTGTTATCCTGGGTATGGTAGTTTACCTGCATCGTGTGTTAAGTTTTTTTTTCCCCATTGTAATGTACCTTTGTGTTTTCTTCCCAGATTGGCACTCACATCCGCGCCAAGAGAAAGAGGGAGGAGCTCAGCAATGTCCTGGCTGCCATGAGGAAGGCTGCTGCCAAGAAGGATTAAAGTTGTTCTTGCAAATAAATATTTGTATTTCAAAAAAAAAAAAAAAAAAAAGTATACTCTTTCATTGTTTGTCATTTTAGAATGACGGAAGTGGTACTGTACTTACTCTGCAGAGACCCATTTATACTTGATCAGAAATACACATTGTATTAGAATAGGTCCTGCAGACCTCGAGTACAGCTCTACGTAAATATTCTGGAGAATTGACTACACTGTCTGGTTATAGTGTACTTTGCAGTATGCCATGAGCGGTCATCTGCATTTTTAGACATGCCAATGATGGGCTAGCCAATAGTCTTACCAGTAAGTAGCCTGTGTACTTGCTATAGAAATAGGCAATAAATGGCAAAGGTGTCATCAAACTATTGATCAAGTGGGGGTAAAGTTATAATATGCAAGTTTTATCAGCAGTTACATTAAACGCAAAAATAGTCTAGGCTGCGTAGCAGCGACATGACCCATCTGATTGGGGAATTTGTACTGGGGAGGGGGGTTAAGGGATTGAACATCAGTAATTAGAAATGCAACTTAGATATCAAATGTCCCTCTAATACATGATAGATATGTTCTACATCATACATTTCTATCTAAAGTTCTGCTCTCATGACACAGCTGTGTCAGACGTGGGGCTTTTAACAACCGGTGAGAATGTACAACCAAATAAAAAACAATGCTGATCAGAAAAATCTGCTTTCATAGTTCAGGATGTCTGATCTAACTCGTTGTTATCCATCTGGGTTGGGGTGAATTCCAGTCAATTCTTAAAGTAAAACAAATTACAATTCAACATTGAAGAGAATTGGAATTTCATTGTTCTTCCTGAATCGTCCCCAACACTGGTAGCAGCTCAGGTGCCAGTTTCGTGAGTCATAATTCAGTGATCATTGTTGTGGAAAGACTATGGGGTACATCTTGCTGTAATGATCCACAAAGTGAACCTCCAGGCCCTCTGTGATGAACTCTGGCAGGTCAGAGAAGTCCTTCTTGTTCTCTGCTGGTAAGATCATGCAGGTCACTCCTGCACGCTTTGCCTGGAGATAAGGGAGGAATGTTCAATATTCATTGTCACTGGTACTAAAACTACACAAATATAAAACGTGACATTTAATTTGTTGGTCCGATGTTTCACGAGCTGAAATAAAATATCCCAGAAATGTTCCATATCCATAAAAAGCTTCCCACATTTTTTTACATCCCTGTTAGAGAGCATTTCTCCTTTGCCAAGATAATCCATCCACTTGACAGGTGTGGCATATCAAGAAACTGATTAAACAGCATGATCATTACACAGGTGCATCTTGTGCTGGGGATAATAAACAGCCACTCTACAATGTAGAGTTTTGTCACACAATGCCACAGATGTCTCAAGTTTTGAAGGAGCATCCAATTGGCATGCCAACTGCAGGAATGACCACCAAAGCTGTTGTCAGAGAATTGAATGTTCATTCCTCTACCATAAGCCGCCTCCAACATAATTTTAGAGAATTTGGCAGTACATCTAACCGGCCTCACAACCACAGACCATGTGAAGCCACGCCAACCCAGGACCTCCACATCTGGCTTCTTGACCTGCGGGATCTTAGACCAGCCAACTGGACAGCGGATGAAACTGAGGAGTATTTCTGTATGTAATTAAGCCCTTTTGTGGGTAAAAACGTATTCTGATTGGCTGGACCTGGCTCCCCAGTGGGTGGGCCTATACCCAGCCATGGCTATGCCCCTGCCCAGTCGTGTGAAATCCATAGATTATGGCCCAATTAAATGTATTTAAATTGACAGAATTTCCTTATATGAACTATAACTCATTAAAATTGTTGCTTTTATATTTTTGTTCAGTATAATAAAAGTTCAGATAAGTTTCAGAACATGAGCTCTCCCATACACAACCATACGCCACCTCTAAAATTGAACCATAAATTAAACATGTCATATGCAAAAACATATTGTTTGCATATCCGTGTCTTCTGTATGTTTATTTATTTTACCTTTATTTAACTAGGCAAGTCAGTTAAGAACAAATTCTTACTTTCAATGACGGCCTAGGAACAGTGGGTTAACTGCCTTGTTCAGGAGCAGAATGACAGAAGCAGAATGACAGATTTCTACCTTGTCAGCTCGGGGGTTTGACCTTGCAACCTTCCGGTTACTAGTCCAATGCTCTAACCACAAGGCTACCCCTGCCGCCCCCTAATGTTATGAAACCATTGTTGATCAAGTGTCTCACCTCACAAGTTACATTTTTTAATAGTAATACAATACGTAAAGTAACCGCCTACTTGAACTACATTTCGTTCTCTTTCTCATAAAAATAAATAAATAAAAGGTATCAAGTTGACCAATTATCCCATTAAGCTCCCAGGTAACTAAAACGGTGTTATTAAGAGTGACGTGACTCACAGCAATGGTCTTCTCCTTGATGCCTCCCACAGGCAGGATCTTTCCGGTCAGGGACACCTCTCCAGTCATGGCCACGTTCTCCCGCACTGGCGTGTTGGTGGCCAGGGACAGCAGGGCCGTGACGATGGTGCAGCCGGCACTGGGGCCGTCCTTGGGAGTAGCACCCTGTCGATAACCACAGCAGCCGTACAGGGAGAGAGGAGGAGAAACTGTTTGTTTGGTACAACCAAGGTCCCGTTTCATAGAAAACTGTACGGTGAGTGATTAAAGAGATCAGATTACAATGGTTGGTTGGAATGTGGACATCGATGGAAAAACACCAAACTGCCAGTTTGTACGGAAGGGGTATAGAATACAAGACACACATTTTTATTTTGTTTTAAATGCTGTCTGTAAGGACAGTGTCATGTCATCAACCTTTACCTCAGGGACGTGCAAATGGAGGTGGGCGCCAGAGAAAAAGTCGTTGTCCGGCTGTTGCTTCATGAGGAAGGTCCTGGCGAAGGTACTGGCGATCTTAGAGCTCTCCTTCATCACATCTCCCAGCTGCCCTGTGACCTCCAGGGACCCGTCCCTGGGGCCGTCCTTATCCTTACCCCCAGTGTCCCGCGGCCGTCTCAGGGACGTCTCGATGAACAGCGTGGTGCCACCTGGAGAGGAGAGATGGACTTTAAAAAACCCCTTTAGGAGGCGATGTCCGCTAAATCTAATTAGCATAATAGAAAAATCCCCTGTCAAAAATCCATCTGTTTAAGATAGATATATCTGCATGGGCTGCATCTCAACCCACTGTATCTGCCGATGTTAGCTCTGTGCATCCACTACGGCGGTGTTTGTCAGACATGGAGTCATGTCGCCCCCGCCCCGAAAAAATAACCTGTCTTCTCACAAAACCATCTGTAGCATCTGAACGGTTTGGCCTACAAAACTAATAATGGAAAGATGAGACCTCACACGTACATGTTTTCATCTTACGACCCCCACACACACACACACGTCACGGGACTCGTCATAAGTCGGTACAGCCGTTCTGCCAACTTCTGTCTGTAGAGTCAGAACAGTTTGGGCTACACACTAATATGAGCCCTCTGTAGAAAAGGAGAGGCTCTCAAACATGTTTTCCTCTTGTACGCCTACAAGCCTCGTCTGAAGGAAGCTCGGTGTCAGTTCAACAACATGGATGGAAGTAGTTTAGTGGACACTTCAAAACAAAAATCTATTTGACTGTTTTTCCTGTTTATTCAATGCATTTCTATGGGCTAATAGCAGTAAGGCCAAAATCAATGTTTCATCAAATAATGTTTTTTAGATATACAGTACCAGTCAAAGGTTGACACACCTACTCTTCCAAGTTTTTGAGGTTGTTATTTTTACTATTTTCTACATTGTAAAAAAATAGTGAAGACATCAAAACTATTAACACATATGGAATAATGTAGTAACCAACAAAAAAAAGTGATAAATCTTCAAAGTAGCCACCATTCGCCTTGACAGCTTTGCACACTCTTGGCATTCTCTCAACCAGCTTCATGAGGTAGTCACCTGGAATACATTTCAATTAACAGGTGTGCCTTGTTAAAAGTTCATTTGTGGAATTTCTTTCCGTGTTAAATGTGTTTCAGCCATCAGTTGTGTTGTGACATGGTAGG
Source organism: Oncorhynchus tshawytscha (assembly GCF_018296145.1). NCBI lineage: Eukaryota > Metazoa > Chordata > Actinopteri > Salmoniformes > Salmonidae > Oncorhynchus > Oncorhynchus tshawytscha. The sequence goes on from NC_056433.1 coordinate 82,995,415, forward strand.
GGTGGTATACAGAAGATGGCCCTATTTGGTAAAAGACCAAGTCCACATTATGGCAAGAACAGCTCAAATAGGTAAAAGAAAAACAACAGCCCATCATTACTTTAAGACATGAAGGTCAGTCATTCCAGAAAATGTCAGGAACGTCTTATGTTTCTTCAAGTGGGGGTCGCAAAAACAATCAAGCGCTGTGATGAAACTGGCTCTCATGAGGACCGCTAAAAGAAAGGAAGACCCAGAGTTACCTCTGCTGCATAATAATAAGTTCTTCACAGTTAACTCCACCTCAGATTGCAGCCCAAATAAATGATAAGAGTTCAAGTAACAGACACATCTCAACAGCAACTGTTCAGAGGAGACTGCGTGAATCAGGCCCAAAGAAACCACTACTAAAAGACAACAATAAGAAGACACCTGCTTGGGCCGAGCGATGGAAATTAGACCGGTGGAAACTGTCGTTTGGTCTAATGAGTCCAAATTAGAGATTTTTGGTTCTAACCGCCGTGTTTGTGAGACACAGAGTAGGTGAACGGATGATCTCCGTAAGTGTGGTTCTCACTGTGAAGCATGGAGGAGGTGGTGTGATGGTGCTTTGCTGGTGACACGCTCTGTGATTTATTTAGAATTCAAGGCACCCTTAACCAGCATGGCTACCACAAAATTCTGCAGCGATACACCACCCAATCTGTTTTGCGCTTAGTGTGTCCATTTGTTTTTCAACAGGATAATGACCCAACACACCTTCATGCTGTGTAAGGGCTATTTGACCATGAAGGAGAGTGATAGAGTGCTTCATCAGATGACCTGGCCTCCACAATTACCTGACCTCAACCCAAATGAGATGGTTTGAACTGCAGAGTGAAGGAAAAGCAGCCGACAAGTGCTCAGCATATGTGGGAACTCCTTCAAGACTGTTGGAAAAGCATTCCAGGTGAAGCTATTTGAGAGAATGCCAAGTGTGCAAAGCTGTCAAGGCAAAGGGTGGCTACTTTGAATAATCTCAAATATAAAATACATTTAGATTTGTTTAACACTTTTTTTGGTTACTACAAGGTTCCGTATGTGTTATTTCATAGTTGTCTTCACTATTATTCTACAATGTTGAAAATAGTAAAAATAAAGCAAAACCCTTGAATGAGTAGGTGTCCCAACTTTTGACTGGTACTGTATATATTTTTAAATTTAAAAAAAATAAAACAATTCTGAATCAAATAGCTAAATGATCCCCAGGCTTACATTCCAGAGGGTTAAGATCAGATTGTTTGTGTTGTTGTCGATGCATAATGCTGGTTGTAAAACACACCTCTCTTCTACGTCTCTAGATCATTCTTACCCATGGCTGTCCATGCCAGGCCCATGACAACACCAGGCGGTGTGACATCATACATTCTATCCACAGTGAAGATGGGCTTGCCGACGTAATCCTGCAGGTTGTCAGGGGTAACCTGGACCGCAGTCTCCTCTCCACTCACAATACGGAACGCCACTTTCCGGAACACCTGGACACATAATCAAAAACATCAGCAACATCCTAAAGTCTAATTATTCCCTTTCATAGGGGAGAATCCTAATTTCCACTTAAATCGAATGAGTGAAAATGAGACTTCAAAAGTCAAGATTAACCCCATAGTGTACACAGTGCATTCTGAAAGTATTCAGACCCTTAACCTTCTCCATATTTTGTTACGTTACAACCTTATTCTTAAAATATTGTTTTTTCCCTCATCTACACACAATACCCCATAATGACAAAGTGAAAACAGGTTTTTAGAATTGTATGCAAATGTGTATATATATAAAAAATATATATATATAAAAAAAAAAAAACATACATAAGTATTCAAACCCTTTACTCATTACTTTGTTGAAGCACCTTTGACAGCAATATAGACTTGCCACTAATACATGCAGTCAGAAGGTGAAGTCTGGCTAACCTTCTCCACTTGTTTCTGTAGGTTCCTGACTCCACTCTCTCTGCAGTACTGTCTGATGAGAAGGTTCAGAGCCTCTGGGGAGATGTTGGTCGTATCCTCAGTCAGTCCACATTGAGTACGCAACTGAGGTACCAGGTACTTCTGTTAGTGAGTGAGTGAGACAGAGAGACGGTCAGATGGAGATACCTCCAATAGCTAGGTCATCCATCCATTTGTCAAAAGATTTTCATATGCTAATATTCACACAAAAAAAATATGCTAATTTTACCAACAGAATTCCACTAAACTGGCTTGTTGTGATTAAAAAGTGTAACTTTTCATTTAAAATGTTACCCTCCCATTTTCAGCTCTGTTGATAGTTTTGCCACAAGTCTTGCGATAAATAGCAAATTTGTCCATACTGGTTTTATTGGTTAAATTGGCAGCCAAGCACCAATCATCGTGTCACCAGCATGATTATAGAGTCAAACTCATCATCACCGTGCATTTTCACCACCCTGTGATGTTCATCATAACTTGAAATCATCTGAAGCTAATAAACTGTTCCTGATTTTCCGGGACCGAGGAGCCTGGGACCTAGGGGGAGGAGCTCGGGACCTAGGGGGAGGAGCCCATGATCTAGGGGGAGGAGCCCAGGACCAAGCATTGTCACATGACTGCAGTTTACTTTTATCAAATATTGAGCAAAAAAATAAATAAACGTTTCCAATGCCATTTGTCACATGATCTATTTCATCGACCCAAAACATGATCCACCCGTCAAACATGTTGGTGGTTAAGGGGTGGATCAATATTTGGGTCAATTAAATAGATCATGTGACAACAGCATTGGAAACGTTTTTAGGAAAGGTTACCAACAAATTGTTTCACAGGTACTTTACTCGCATAAAAATGTTTGCCGTAAGATTGGAGTGGGTGTTTTGTTAAATCATGTTTGTTGACTGTCCGATTGAATCTTGTGTGATGACACATTACCTCAGCGATGGCTAGTTTCTCCTGGGCCACGTATCCAGACACGTTGATCATCTCCATACGGTCTCTGAGGGGCTCTGGGATGGTGTCAGTCACATTGGCGGTGCAGATAAACAGAACCTGGAGAGAACAAGGACACAAACGGTTAGATTCAAGAACAGGACTTGTTCATTATTAGTGCTGGGCTGTAAGAGTCTGGACACCTCGAATCCCTCCAGGGACAGGTCCACCTACCTTGGACAGGTCCATCCTAGCAGGTGTGTCCACCTACCTTGGACAGGTCCATCCTAGCAGGTGTGTCCACCTACCTTGGACAGGTCCATCCTAGCAGGTGTGTCCACCTACCTTGGACAGGTCCATCCTAGCAGGTGTGTCCACCTACCATGGACAGGTCCATCCTAGCAGGTGTGTCCACCTACCATGGACAGGTCCATCCTAGCAGGTGTGTCCACCTACCATGGACAGGTCCATCCTAACAGGTGTCCCCACCTACCTTGGACAGGTCAACAGGCACATCCAGGTAGTGATCCAAGAAGTTGAAGTTCTGCTCCGGGTCCAGAAGCTCCAGCAGAGCTGAGGACGGGTCGCCTTGGTAACCACGACCTATCTTGTCAACCTGGAAGAATAAAAAAAAAAGCAGAACAGTCGATCAGAGTTCACCGATAATACAAACAAAACAGGTCCATCCTAACAGGTGTCCCCATTTCTTGGACAGGTCAAAGGCACATCCAGGTAGTGATCCAAGAGCTAAGTTCTGCTCCGGGTGAAGCTCCAGCAGAGCTGAGGACGGGTGAAACTACATTTCTTGTCAGCCAAGAATAAAAAAGCAGAACAGTCGAGAGTGACTAATACAAACAAAACGCATGAAACTACATTTCTGTCAGCCAAATAAGAGCTAGAGGTGACTACATAGTGAAACTACATTTCTGTCAGCCAAATAAGAGCTAGAGGTGACTACATAGTGAAACTACATTTCTGTCAGCCAAATAAGAGCTAGAGGTGACTACATAGTGAAACTACATTTCTGTCAGCCAAATAAGAGCTAGAGGTGACTACATAGTGAAACTACATTTCTGTCAGCCAAATAAGAGCTAGAGGTGACTACATAGTGAAACTACATTTCTGTCAGCCAAATAAGAGCTAGAGGTGACTACATAGCATGTATTATTCACCTCATCAATAAGGACCAGTGGGTTTTCTGTCTTTGTCTTCTTGAGGCATTGAATGATTTTTCCAGGCATGGCTCCCACATATGTTCTCCTGAAAACAAACACAAAAGTACAATAAATAATTAGTTACTCTCAACGTTGGATTGTATAGAACTGGAATGCTAACAGAATTGATGTATTGAGCAAATGAACAGCAGCTAATTAGTGCCTCATACCGGTGCCCTTTGATTTCAGCGACATCGGTCATTCCACCAACACTGAAGCGGAAATACTCTCGGTTGAGTGCTCTGGCGATGGAGCGGGCAATACTGGTCTTCCCCACACCAGGAGGACCATAGAAACACAGGATCTTTCCCTGGGTCGAGCCTCTCAGCTGACTCACCGCAATAAACTCCTGCAGGAAGAAAAGGAGGAAGAAGGGTGGGGTCAAGAGGAAACTTTGTATTTACTTTAATAAAAAGGCACTAGTCGCCCAACAGATTAGATTTTTCACATCCACAAGTCCAACCGTCAACCACTAGTCGGATTGTAACCATGGTGATCCCACAGTACAATTCTCTCACCAGAATGCGTTTCTTGACATCGTCCATCCCATAATGGTCTTCCTCCAGCACCTCTTTGGCCCGTTTGAGTTCCAGGTTCTCCTCACTATTAGTTCCCCAGGGCATCGAGGTCAGCCAGTCCAGATAGTTCCTGGTCACACTGCACACAGAACCAACAGTTTAACACAAGAGGCATGTCCATTACGTACTTGTTCAATTTTTATTTTTTTATTTAGTTTGTATAAAATAGGAGAGATGTAACAAAATAAATATGCTCTTTCTGAGTGATAGTTCAAAGGTGAGGCAGATGCTGAGGTCAGTCCCTGATCCCCAAATCAACCCCTAGCCCCTACCCACACAGCACTTACATATAGATCTGTGAGGATTGGATAGGTTTAAGCAGTATGGTAAGAGCTTTATAATGCCCTCTGATTGGCCAGGTGGAACTGTCACCATATTGCTTACAGTACACCTATCCAATCCACTCAGATCTCCACATCCAGGGGGCAGGGATGGACTAGGGGTTGATTTGGGGATCAGGGACTGACTTGAACTCTGAGGAGTGGTTGTCCAGCAGGCCGAGTTTGTTTAGCTCCTCGTTGATGACGTCCATGATGTGTTGGGGCACGGTGCGCTCCTTCAGCCTCTCCCTGAACTTCTCCTCTATGGCATCCTTGTCCTCCTTCTCCAGGCCCAGCTCCTTCTTAATGATCTTCAGCTGCTCCTGGAGCAGGTACTTCCTGTGGGTCAACTTGATCTTCTCCTCCACCTGACAGAGAATAATACATCACAATCATTATATCAAATATATATATTTTTATTTTCTGTGCTAGGAATGGGAAAGTCGTCATATTGGATTGGTGCCTGTCCGGACCATCTTCGCCATTCATTTAACTTACTATTTTACTGTACAATGGGTCATTACATTTTTTGCAAAGAGCTTGAGGTGATGAACAAAAAAATGGTTTTGAAGATATACTATACATCTCAAAATAGTGTAAAGAGGACAACGTTATTTTACCTCTCTGCCGAGACGCTGCTGCAGCTTACTCAGCTCGTATTCTTTCTTCAGAAGTGATAAAGCCTTGTAGAGACGTTTGGGAATCTGAGGAGAGCGTGACAGTTATTGAAAAAATATATATATATATATTTTTTAAAAAGCACAAAGAATATTATATTGACATTCTACTTATGGGTAATCTCTTATTTTTTTTAGCTTGAACATCCATGGAGAGAAAAAGGGATAAAAATAATAATAAATTGTAAAGAACTGATCATGTTTGTTAGTGAGGACAATCCCTGTCCACTTACATTGGTCTCTTCCAGTACGTCCTGCAGCTCGTGTGATTCGGCCCCTGTGAGAGCGGCTCCCATGTCACTCAGATAGATGGGGTTGTCCACTACTCTCTGCCCAGCCTGCATCATCTGAAGAACAGACTCTCTGCACGCACACACACACAATTACATGTTAGTCATTTGACACTCGTGTATTCAAAAAAAAAAAAGAGGGGAGGAGGCTGAAACATGTGTGGGCATTTGAAGTAAAACCTTTAAAAAATAGTCAGTAACATTCAGTCATTCAAAAAAACAAAAAAACATACGAGTTCTGGACTATTGATGCATTCATAATTACCGCCATCTAGACATTGGAAGAGACATCACTTTCCTAGGTATTTTGAATGACAATTATGTATTTGTAAAGAAAAGATGTCATTACCTGTAAAGTGGATTAAGGGCGATGATGTCACGGATGGTCTTCACGATCTCTGCCGTCAGGGCCTTCAAACAAAGCAAATGCACTCTGTTATCAAGGCATCGCGCTACAATGCGTGGTTAAAGGGGAAATCTGCAGTTGCTAAAAAACATTTTCCGACTTATAAATGAATTATATACAGTACCAGTCAAAAGTTGACACACCTACTCATTACAGGGTTTTTCCTTATTTGGACTATTTTCTACATTGTAGAATAATAGTGAAGACATCAAAACTATGAAATAACACATATGGAATCATGTCGTAACCAACAAAAAGTATTAAACAAATCAAAGTATATTTTATATTTGAGATTCTTCAAAGTAGCCACCCTTTGCCTTGATAACAGCTTTGCACACCCTTGACATTCTCTCAACCAGCTTCATGTGGTAGTCACCTGGAATGCATTTCAATTAACAGGGGTGCCTTGTTAATTTGTGGAATTTCTTTCCTGCCTTAATGCGTTTGAAGCAATCAGTTGTGTTGTGACAAGGTAGGGTTGGTATACAGAAGACAGTCCTATTTGGTAAAAGACCAAGTCCATATTTGAGCTGTTCTTGCCATAATATGCAAAGAGAAATGACAGTCCATCATTACTTTAACACATGTAGGTCAGTCATTCCGGAAAATGTCAAGAACTTTGTACGTTTCTTGACGTGCAGTCGCAAAAACCATCAAGCGCTATGATGAAACAGGCTCTCATGAGGACCGCCACAGGAAAGGAAGACCCAGAGTTACCTCTGCTGCAGAGGATAAGTTCATTAGTTACCAGCATCAGAAATTGCAGCCCAAATAAATGCTTCACAGAGTTCAAGTAACAGACATCTCAACATCAACTGTTCAGAGAAGACTGCGAGAATCAGGCCTTCATGGTCAAATTGCTGCAAAGAAACCACTACTAAAGGACACCAATAAGAAGGAGACTTGCTTGGGCCAAGAAATACAAGCACATCCCCACAGCATGACACTGCCACCACCATGCTTCACCGTAGGGATGGTGCCAGGTTTCCTGCAGACATTACGTTCGACATTCAGGCCAAAGAGTTCAATCTTGGTTTTATCAGACCAGAGAATCTTGTTTCTCATGGTCTGAGAGTCTTTAGGTGCCTTTTGGCAAACTCCAGGTGGGCTGTCAGGTGCCTTTTACTAAGAAGTGGCTTCCGTCTGGCCACTCTACCATTAAGGCCTGATTGATGGAGTTCTGCAGAGATGGGAGAAACTTCCAGAAGGACAACCATCTCAACAGAGGAACTCTGAAGCTCTGTGAGAGTGACAATCAAATTCTTGGTCACATCCCTGACCAAGGCCCTTCTCCCCCGATTGCTCAGTTTTCTGGGCAGCCAGCTCTAGGAAGAGTCTTGGTGGTTCCATACTTCTTCCATTTAAGAATGATGGAGGCCACTGTTCTTGGGACCTTCAATGCTGCAGAATTGTTTTGGTAAGGTTCCCCAGATCTGTGCCTTGACACAATCATGTCTCTGAGCTCTACGGACAATTCCTTCAACCTCATAGCTTGGTTTCTGCTCTGACATCCACTGTCAACTGTGGGACCTATATAGACAGGTGTGTGCCTTTCCAAATCATGTCCAATCAATTGAATAGGTGGACTCCAATCAAGTTGTAGAACCATCTCAAGGATGATCAATGGAAACAGGATGATCAATGGAAACAGGATGCACATGAGCTCAATTTAAAGTCTCATAGCAAAGGGTCTAAATACTTATGTAAATAAGGTATCTGTTTTTAAATTTAAAATAAATAAATCTACAAATCTGTTTTTGCTTTGTCATTATGGGGTATTGTGAATTGATTGATGAGAAAAAAAAGTATATTTAATCAATTTTAGAATAAGACTAACGTAACCAAATGTGATAAAAGTGAAGTGGTCTGAGTATTTTCCAAAGGCACTGTAGAATCCAAATGCCTACCTTGACTTCCTCTGAGACCTCAAACTGTTGGTGCACCACGTTGTCTACCTCCACCATGAGGATATCAGAGGAGGGCAGCGGGAGCGCCTCTACTGTCAGGTCTGCCTCCTGCACCTTCTCCTCCATTGTTTCGGCCAGGATCACTGGCTCTTTACGCTCTTTTCTCTTGGGCTTCCGGCGTGAGACATTGGGCTGGCTCCCTGGTTCAGTGACAGAGGCAGACTCAGAGGCAGCAGAGGCAGGCTCATCCGGCTCCACCTCCATCTGCTTGGTGATGCGGATTCTACCAGAGAGAAAGGAGTATTTCGTACAGTGCGTATGTTTCCACACTAACACATACTGTACAGGTTAAATATCAAACAGGTAACATAACATGCATAGTAAGTTCTTTCTTCTTCACCCCTACCTTCTGTGGCCCATAACAATCATCCTCAGCTTGTCACCAAGGTCCTGCATCTCATGGATCTGTACAAAAGTTCCTGTGTTGTAGATGGCATCCAGACTCTCCACCACATCAGTCTCATTACTGAAGAACCCCAGAGAGAGACGAGAGAGAGAGAATGTCAGAGAGAATACAGTAGGATGTGTCTAAAGGGCAAGTACTAGATCCAGGATGATACCAGTATCACGATACTCCTTAGTATTGTGGCAAGTGAGACAAAACAAAGTGGATTTAACTTCTTTAGGAAAACAGCCCTAATGTTGGAAATCATTATGTTGTCATCCAGAGTCACATGCATTTATTTTCCAAGCTATAGCACACAATATGTTACAGCAGGTTTTTAAAGAACCAAAGAGTTTGGTCTGCTTCATGTTATCATTTTTGACATGTAAAAAATAAATAAATGCTATCATCACAGGTCGTAGAGGTTACAGTTGAAGAAAGATGTCCCTTACGCATCATCTTTCTTCAGGAACACTCCAGCGTACGGTTGGGCAAGTCGGACTTTTCTCCTCAGAAGATCCATAAGCCCCTTGTTCTTCACCTACAAATGAAACACACCATCCAATATATGTAATGATTAGCTTACTTGCACAACAAAAAGATGTTCGAAAATGCAACTAATGCATTAACAAAAACAAAAAGAAAATGATTCCCCTAAAAAAAAAAAAATGTTAGATCGAAAAGATCTACAGCAACGCTGACCACATACAGTACTAGCATTGAATATGATGCAATTCCATGTAAGACTTAGATTGGAGGCACTAAAATGTAAGACCCACTATGCATGAATCGCTCTGCCATTTCCTTGTTGCTAAAAATCTAATAGTTTGCCTAATTTCAGTTTATGGTGGCAAAACAAGCAAGTATAGTGTAGAGAATCATTGTACCATCTAAACAGCTGTGAGATCAATTTTATATAACCAAAAATATTGTATTTTCAGCTGTTTGAAGCTGGTGTAAAGCAACAAAAAAAAAAACTTAAAACAGGAATCATAGAAATATCATAGAACAGAGCTATCTTAGATTTGCTTTAAATGAGAATGACAGATTTATAACTCCCATTTCTATGTGCGTTTTGTCAGGTCTCCTAAAAAGTTAAGTGTTGCAACTTTAAGTTGACACACTGGTAGAGAGACTAGTCATTCAAAATAAGTGAATTTTCTCATTCTGAATATTGCATCATCCAGATGTGTCCTTGGGAGACCTCTGTGTCTAATGAGTCGGCGCTGCTTACCTCGATAATTTTGATAAACCTTGGGAAAACCGGGTTCCTACTGACGGCGATCAGAGGTACGTTGGGGAACACTTCAGGGACCAGCATGGGGGTGAGAGCTGTCATCTGGGGGGAGTTGTACGGTGTTCCTCCATCTCCCCCCGACTCGTCTCCCCCAGACCCGCTGCTCTCCGACCCATCTTCCCCCGAGAAGCCAGCGCCGCTGCCTCGGTTGCCAAACAATCTTATCTGGTTGTAGCTGGTCGATGCCCCGCAGCCGAGAATCGCTCTATCCCCGGAATAAAAACCGGTGACCCTTGTCCATCGGTTGAGCTTCGCTAGACTCCCGGCTCCTGTCATTGATGTAACAACGTTCCCAGAGCGGGCGTTGCATAATGTTTTCCTAAGCGTACCGTTTGTAGAATAAGATCTTTTGGCCACCATTCTAGTCCAGTTAGATGACTCACTAACGAGAGATCGCACGGTCCCCGTTGTAAACATATTGGGGTAATTTCTCGACAAGATTGCGCCGTTTTTAGAAGTCTGCTTGCAAGCACCCAGCATTATCATGTAAGTGGCCATGTTGAATCTCGGGCTTTCTACTGTCGTCACTAGTTACCACAGCCACAAAGTCATAAACCCCGCCCATTTCTAAAATGTATCGTCTTTAAATATGATTTTAAAACTAACCTTGACGTTAACCTTAACCACACTGCTATCCTTATTCCTAACCTTAAATTAAGTTTTTATGGTATAGTAAATTTTGTGGCTGTGCAATCAGGTGGAAACCGTTTCCCACGTCACATTTCCTTCTTCCGGCAGTGTTTTAAAGAAAAAAGTTTTATCTTTTGCAACAATATTAACAACATTACACATCAATACAGGGACATTCCTGTGAATACAATGAAAAATAAATGACATAATAGTTATACAAATCTCCACCCCCTTTTACACAAGCTCCCTGACATGAGCGTCAACCATGTGTTTCTTCTTCGATGAAGTATAACGGCGGTTGGCATCCAATAAATGTTGCATTACCGCCACCTATTAGACTGGAGTACAACTCCCTTATACTTTGCTTGAGAAAAAAACAAATACCATACCATCTAACACTACATTCACACCAAAAATTCTAATTATAAAAAATAACATCACCCTTCTCCACTATTTAAATCTATTTAGCCCTACTTTAAGGCTCCTGAGTGGCGCAGTGGTCTAAGGCACAGCATCTCAGTGCTAGAGGTGCTACAGACCCTGGTTTGATTCCAGGCTGTATCACAACTGGCAATGATTGGGAGCCCCATAGGGCAGCACACAATTAGCCCAGTGTCGTTAGGGTTTGGCCGGGGAAGGCCGTCATTGAAAATAAGAATTTGTTCTAAACTGACTCGCCAAGTTAAATAAAATAATATACTTCAGGCCAACAGCCTGAAAGGATGGGACACCACCACTTAACACACCCCGTTGACGTCAAGTCCCACACACCCAAATACTTTTACCGCTACCCCAGTAATCACTTCTTTTAATGGCTCCCTTTCCTTGAGAACAAAACAATTGCCCCCATTCGTTTAGCGCAGAGTGCCTCCTCCCTATAACCAGCAGAAACACAAACAATTATCACAAGACTACTTCTGGTTACCCTCACCGATTCCACAGCACCCAACTCTGTTTTCACTCACCCTGAAACCACAAATGGATCAGCCAAAAAGGCAACGGTCCACTTTTTCCCAAAAACGTCAATCCTACTCTCACAGACTCATCTTTATCCTGACCCTCGGTGCTAGCCTCGGGCTCAGAGAACTTCACCACACCCGATACGTCGCCCTCATTCACTTCCATTTCTCTTCCCGTCTTCAGCTCACTCTGCTTACACTTTCTACCATTCTTCTTTAACAAACCATCTCCCTTTTTCCCAACATTTTTAACCGACTCAAGCTCACCCACTTTCTTTCTCTCTCTCTCTCTCTCTCTCTCTCTCTGACCTCCTTTTCCCTCCATTCCTCATCCGTATCATCCAAAGTATACTTCTCCTTATGATAATACTGCACATCTCCTAGCATATATCTTGTTCTTGCCTTGTCAAGGGACGCCAAATGAACCGTCTGTCACAATCACAGTACAATCAGCAGGAACCCCTCAGGATGTAACGCTGAACAAGGTATCCACTTGTAAAGCAGCTGCTTGGTCTTGATGTTCTTCTTTATCAATAGCTTAGCGCGATGCTTTTACATTTCAAACAAGCGCGCTCTTCCAACCACCATCCCACTCTATCTTTATGCTGGCTGGGAATACTCCATCCAATAAACTTAATTGACAGTCTTATTTTAAAATGATTTCTTTGAGATTTAATTGTTTCATAGACATCACTGTTTGCAAACAGAAAAAGCATATGCAAAGCATAATGTTACTGGAAACTTAATTGACAACAAAAAAAATGATGTTATGCAAAAAAAAATAGAAGGTTAGATGATGCACATATTTACAGGTCACAGGGTGGAGCACATAAAGAAAAAATAATGAAACCATTTAGTTATCGATTTGAACCAAGTTGTTGAGGCATATAATGTTCTCTCAATGTAAAATACTGGTTGTACAGTAGTGGGTATAGATGCTGTTCTCAGTGGACCAATCCTAATACCAGTTCCTGTACCTCAGTTTCATACAGTACAGTGCCTTCAGAAAGTATTCAGACCCCTTGACCTTATCCAACTTTTGTTTGTTTACAGCCTTATTCTACAATGTATTCAATTGTTCCCCCCGACCTCATCAATCTACACACAATACAACAATAATGACAAAGCAAAAACTGGTTCAGAATTTTCACATTTACAGTTGAAGTCGGAAGTTTACATACACTTAGGTTGGAGTCATTAAAACCCGTTTTTCAACCACTCCACACACTTCTTGTGAACAAACTATAGTTTTGGCAAGTCGGTTAGGACATCTACTTTGTGCATGACACAAGTCATTTTTCCATCAAATGTTTTCAGACAGATTATTTAACTTATTCACTGTACCACAATTCCAGTGGGTCAGAAGTTTACATACACTAAGTTGACTGTGCCTTTAAACAGCTTGGTACATTTCAGAAAATTATGTCATGGCTTTAGAAGCTTCTGATTGCAGACCTCCACAAGTCTGGTTCATCCTTGGGAGCAATTTCCAAACGCCTGAGGGCACCACATTCACCTGCACAATCAATAGTACTCAAGTATAAACACTATGGGACCACGCAGCCGTCATTCTGCTTAGGAAGGAGACGTGTTTTGTCTCCTAGAGATGAATGTAATTTGGTGCAAATCAATCCCAGAACAACAGCAATGGATCTTGTGAAGATGTTGGAGGAAACTGGTACAAATGTATCTATATCCACAGTAAAACAAGTCCTATATCAACATAACCTGAAAGGCTGCTCAGCAAGGAAGAAGCCACTGCTCCAAAACCGCAATAAAAAAGCTAGACTACGGTTTGCAACTGCACATGGGGACAAAGATGGTACTTTTTGGAGAAATGTCCTCTGGTCTGATGAAACAAAAATATAACTGTTTGGCCATAATGACCATAGTTATGTTTGGAGGAAAAAGGGGGATGCTTGCAAGCCGAATAACACCATCCCAACCCATGAAGCACAGGGGTGGCAGCATCATGTTGTGGGGGTGCTTTGCTGCAGGAGGGACTGGTCCACTTCACAAAATAGATGGCATCATGAGGTCGGAAAATTATGTGGATATATTGAAGCAACATCTCAAGACATCAGTCTTAAAGCTTGGTTAAAAGCTTGGTCGCAAATGGGTATCCCAAATGGACAATGACCTCAAGCATACTTCCAAAGTTGTGGCAAAATGGCTTAAGGACAACATTATCAAGATATTGGAGTGGCCATCACAAAGCCCTGCCCTCAATCCCATGGAAAATTTGTGGGCAGAACTGAAAAAGCGTGTGCGAGCAAGGAGGCTGCAAACCCGACTCAGTTACACCAGCTCTGCCAGGAGGAATGGACCAAAATTCACCCAACTTATTGTGGGAAGCTTGAGGAAGGCTACCCAAAACGTTTGACCCAAGTTAAACTATTTAAAGGCAATGCTACCGAATACTAATTGAGTGTATGTACACTTCTGACCCACTGGGAATGTGATGAAAGAAATCAAAGCTGAAATAAATAATTCCCTCTACTATTATTCTGATTTGTCACATTCTTAAAATAAAGTGGTGATCCTAACTGACCTAAGACAGGGAACTTTTTACTAGGATTAAATGTCAGGAATTGTGAAAAACTGATTTTAAATGTATTTGGCTAAGGTGAATGTAAACTTCCAACTTCAACTGTACATACAGTAAGTATTCAGAACCTTTCCTCAGTACTTTGTTGAAGATCCTTTGGCAACGATTACAGCCTTAAGTCTTCTTGGGTATGACGCTACAAGCTTGGCACATCTGTATTTGGGGAGTTTCTCCCATTCTTCTCTGCAGATCCTCTCAACCTCTGTCAGGTTGGATGAGGAATGTTGCTTCACAGCTATTTTCAGGTCTCTCCAGAGATGTTTGATCAGGTTCAAGTCCAGGCTCTGACTAGGCCACTCAAGGACAATGAGAGACTTGTCCTGAAGACACACCTGCATTTATTATATTTATTTAACCTTTATTTAACTAGGCAAGTCAGTTCAGAACAAATTCTTATTTACATTGACGTCCTACCAAAAGGCCTCCTGTGGGGCCGGGGCCTGGGATTAAAAATGTTAATAAATTAAATAAAAATATAGGACAAAACACACATCACGATAAGAGAGACCTAAGACAACAACGTAGCAAGGCAGCAACACATGACAATACAGCACGGAAGCAACACAACATGACAGCAACACAATATGGCAGCAGCACAACATGGTAGAAACACAATATGGCAACAGCACAACATGGTAGAAACACAATATGGCAACAGCACAACATGGTAGAAACACAATATGGCAGCAGCACAACATGGTAGAAACACAATATGGTTGCAACACAATAGGGCAGCAGCACAACATGGTAGGAGTACAAAATATGGTACAAGCATTATTGGGCACAGACAAAGGGCAAGAAGGTAGAGACAGCATGATGCTACCATATACACCATGACGCTGCCACCACCGCCAGGCTTCACTGTAGGGATGGTGACAGGTTTCCTCCAGACGTGACGGTAGAGACAGCATGATGCTGCCATATACACCATGACGCTGCCACCACCACCAGGCTTCACCGTAGGGATGGTGACAGTTTTCCTCCAGACGTGACGCTTGGCATTCAGGCCAAAGATTTCATTATTGGTTTCATCAGACCAGAGAATCTTGTTTCTCATGGTCTGAGAGACTTTGTCAATGAAGTACAAACATGCATAGGTTGGCCCAATACCCTTTCAAGTGACTTTTTACAATAATTTGGTTCCTCCATCTAATATCATTGTCTTTATTGTCTTGATGTATTCATTGATTGAAACAAAGATCCCTCAGTCATTTACTCAAATAAAGACAAGTCAATTTTTCTTCACCTTTCTTTACCACAAGGGGGTGCTATAATCCAGTTCAATGCAGGGCATCGAAATGTTATGATTATCCTTGCTGATGAAATTATTTTCTGCCCTGAAATCCAGCAGGGAATCACAACTCACATCATGTCAGTCAGAGCAACATGTGGTTTAGGGTGGTACAATTTGATATTGTCATGGTACATACAACACACCTTACAACGACATACAACACACCTTACAATGACATACAACACACCTTACAACGACATTTACAATGACATACAACACACCTTACAATGACATACAACACACCTTACAATGACATACAACACACCTTACAATGACATACAACACACCTTACAATGACATACAACACACCTTACAATGACATACAACACACCTTACAATGACATACAACACACCTTACAATGACATACAACACACCTTTCAATGACATACAACACACCTTTCAATGACATACAACACACCTTTCAACAACATACAACACACCTTTCAACAACATACAACACACCTTACAACGACATACAACACACCTTTCAATGACATACAACACACCTTACAACACACCATACAACGACATACAACACACCTTACAACGACATACAACACACCTTACAACGACATACAACACACCTTACAATGACATACAACACACCTTACAATGACATACAACACACCTTACAATGACATACAACACACCTTACAATGACATACAACACACCTTACAATGACATACAACACACCTTTCAATGACATACAACACACCTTTCAATGACATACAACACACCTTACAACATACAACACACCTTACAATGACATACAACACACCTTACAACAACACACCTTACAACGACATATACAACAACACACCTTACAACGACACACACACCTTACAACGACATACAACACACCTTACAACGACATACAACACACCTTACAATGACATACAACACACCTTACAATGACATACAACACACCTTACAATGACATACAACACACCTTACAATGACATACAACACACCTTACAACGATATACAACACACCTTACAACGACATACAACACACCTTACAATGACATACAACACACCTTACAACGATATACAACACACCTTACAATGACATACAACACACCTTATAACACACCTTACAACGGGGTTACTGTTCTCCTTTTTAACAACAATGAAATATCATTGTTTGCCGTGTGTCAGGTGATTAACAAAAACAACACTTTGTGAAACAGCTTAATAAACAATATCCTATCTAGATAGTATGATTATAGTGCATGGTCTGCTCTATACCAACAAGTAACAGTGGTCCAACAATTACAGTCTAAAAAAATAAGCGAATCAGCCCAGTCCAGTCAACCATACCAGACAGACTGACAGAGGACTGCAGCTGCATATGTTAATACCCATTCATTAAAGTCTGCATTGTTTCGGTGTGTCCATGCGACCTTATAGAACACCTCCTCTGTTTCAGACAGGATGACCTCACTGGAGACAGCACCTGCTAGAAGTGAATGGGTATGTAGTACAGTAGAGTAGAGGCCACAATAGAATGTTACGGTCATCCAATGTAAAGGCTGTTGTGATGGGGGTCTCCATCTCCCCACCACACACACACGTTCGGGGTGGTTAAGGGGGGCAAGGTCGGTCTTAAGTGCAGAACATAAATTTACCCTAGATGAGTTCATTGAAGTAGTCTGCTTATTGGCAAATCTCTCACTGGCATGCTTGTGTATGAGAGCACTTCAATAGAGTGGTATATCTATAAAGCTTTAAGGGGGCAGGTAGCCTAGTGGTTAAGGGGGGGGGGGGCAGGTAGCCTAGTGGTTAAGGGGGGCAGGTGGTTAAGGGGGGGCAGCCTAGTGGTTAAGGGGGGGGCAGGTAGCCTAGTGGTTAAGGGGGGGGGCAGGTAGCCTAGTGGTTAAGGGGGGCAGGTAGCCTAGTAGCCTAGTGGTTAAGGGGGTGGTTAAGGGGGGCAGGTAGCCTAGTGGTTAGAGCGTTGGGCCAGTAACCAAACATTTGCTAGATCGAATCCCTGAGCTTACAAGGTAAAAATCTGTTGTTCTACCCCCTGAACAAGGCAGTTAACCCACTGTTCCCTGGTGGGCGGTCATTGTAAATAATAATTTGTTCTTAACTGACTTGCCTAGTTAAATTTGTAAAAAAATATATTTTTAAGAATAACTGAAAACAAGGGTTTGAAAATGTAAACCTACCCAAGAGGTATGTTTATGAGTGCATCTAACATAAACAACCTTTAGAGTTCTCTTAGAGAATCCTTTGAGGGAATCAAAGAGCGATTCCAAGATTGCTGAAACTCCCATCAACAAAGGAAGTGATGGGATCTGAATTACAGCCGGAACAGTTGGCAATCTTCAAACGCAGCTGTTGACTGACAGTAAGAGGGACACAGATGGAAATGTGTGAGCCTGGTGTCATATCAGAGTATCAGACCCCAGGCAGCTGGTGGAGGGGAACACAGGTCTCTTTGGTGGAGAACATAACACAGGTCCCAGGTCTCTTTGGTGGGGAACATAACACAGGTCCCAGGTCTCTTTGGTGGGGAACATAACACAGGTCCCAGGTCTCTTTGAAGATCAGTGAGGTGAGAATACAGGCAGGCAGGCAGCCGGCCAGACAGACAGACAGACAGACAGACAGACGGACAGGCAGGAAGACAGGCAGGAAGAAATGGAAGCAGGTAAAACAGGGAGGCAGGCAGGCAGTCAGGTAGACAGGCAGAAATGTAGACAGGGAGGCAGGCAGTCAGGTAGACAGGCAGAAATGTAGACAGGGAGGCAGGCAGGCAGGCAGACATGTAGACAGGGAGGAGGCAGGCAGGCAGGCAGAGACATGTAGACAGGGAGGAGGTTAGGCAGGCAGGCAGACATGTAGTCAGGCAGACATGTAGACAGGGAGGCAGGCAGGCAGGCAGACATGTAGACAGGCAGACATGTAGACAGGGAGGCAGGCAGGCAGGCAGACATGTAGACAGGAGGCAGGCAGGCAGTCAGGTAGACAGGCAGACATGTAGACGGAGGCAGGCAGGCAGGTAGACAGGGAGGAAGGTAGACAGGCAGGCAGGCAGTCAGGTAGACAGGCAGACATGTAGACAGGGAGGCAGGCAGGCAGGCAGATATGTAGACAGGGAGGCAGGCAGGCAGGCAGACATGTAGACTGGGAGGCAGGCAGGCAGGCAGACATGTAGACAGGCAGACATGTAGACAGGCAGACATGTAGACAGGGAGGCAGGCAGGCAGACATGTAGACAGGGAGGCAGGCAGGCAGGCAGGCAGGCAGGTAGACAGGCAGACAGGCAGGCAGGCAGGCAGACAGGCAGACATGTAGACAGGGAGGCAGGCAGGCAGGTAGACAGCAGGCAGGCAGGCAGGTAGACAGGGAGGAAGGTAGGCAGGCAGGCAGGCAGGTAGACAGGGAGGCAGGTAGACAGGCAGGTAGACAGACAGGCAGACAGGTAGACAGGTAGACAGGCAGACATGTAGACAGGGAGGCAGGTAGACAGGCAGGTAGACAGACAGGCAGACATGTAGACAGGCAGACATGTAGACAGGGAGGCAGGCAGGTAGATAGACAGGCAGACAGGTAGGCAGGCAGGCAGGCAGGTAGACAGGGAGGCAGGTAGACAGGGAGGCAGGTAGACAGGCAGGCAGGCAGGTAGGCAGGCAGGCAGGCAGGTAGACAGGGAGGCAGGTGAGGGATCCTCTCCTCCTCTGGATTGGGACAGTCTGATGCTGCCTAAGGAGTTTTTCCTAGCCACTGTGCTTCTGCCTCTGCATTGCTTGCTCTTTGGTGTTTGGTATCTGTAAAGCACTTTGTGACAATTGCTGATGTAAAAAGGTCTAAATCAAATAAATGTGATTGATAGATGCTGCCTCTATCTGGGTTTCTCTCTCTATGTGCTTACCTTTGTTTTGTTGGTATGGCATACTATTGGGGAATTTTGAGTTCGGCATTAATGTACCATTCCAGAGATTATTCTCTGAGCATAAATCCATTCAGTGTTATAACCAAAATGTGTGCTAAATGGCACGGTAATAACTTCTAATTCCCCTAATCTACATCGCTGATTACCATACTAAATCCTTCAGAAAATTACAAGAATTTCCCAAAAAACAATGAGCCATCGTCTGTATTATTGGACTTTGACCAACCTCACATTACAATGTGTACTGTACATGTAAGTGGGTAGTAGTACAATAGCCCTCTTTTTTTTGTCTGTAGACATGCAAGCATATTGGTGAAGTGTATAGCAAACCCTTATAAAACTGGTTCATTTAAGAAATCATATATATTGAATAAACAATGATAAAAACAGCTAGACTAAGTATTGGTCATGTTTTCTATCAATATCTGTCACAAAATGGATATGTAATTGCCTAGTTACATAAAGATTAAATAAAAAAGATATAATTAAAAAAAAAATCTATTATTCAATTGTTCAGGGGGGGGGGGATCTCAAACTTTCTTCTCTGCTGTGATTGGACGAGAGCATACATGAGTAGGAGGTGCTTATGGAGCTGTAACTTGTGCTTCGTTACAGCTGTAGATATTGTCTACAACGCAGACGCACTGTGAACAACTTTGCAAACGCTTACATTTATTGTGTATTAAAAACACAGAGAAATAAAACAGATGGGTTACCAGTGTTTCAGCTTTCTAGGAGAAACATCGTCTGAACTTCGTTACTTAGAAAGCTATTTCGTGAACTAATACATTAAACTCACGAAGAAGTTGAGTGTCCATTCCATTGTGTTTTGGTCGGATATTCCTGCTTTGCTCCAAGACGATTTAGGTAAGGATTTGTTTCGATCACAGAGATACGTTCTTGTTTGACACTTCTTGTACTTCCGAAATATAACTAGCTGCTTGTAACATCCGATCCGTTGATCCGGAGCTTGCAATTGTAGCCGTGTATGTTTGCCAGGCTGATCTAAGTTCGGAAGAAACTGAGCGCATGCTGGACATGGTTTACATTTAAAGACTGTCCAGATCTTTGGCGGCTACTAATAAGTATGCACAAAAGACTGCGCGAAACGAATGGGATTTCACTGTGTCGTGTTGGAGTCCTTGCTCCTCGGTCGTTTGGTTAAGCACAATGTTTGTATTTTTCTTATCCCTTATTCTATTAATGTATTGATTTGCAGGTGTTTTTTGGGACAGCCTCATGAAATGTGAATATTTCAATTTATTAAACAGTTCCCTGTGCCGTCAAGCAATGGAATGTTTAATGAAATAACTACAATTAATTGTATATAATTTTGTTGAAGAAATTCAGTGATTCTGAATTGCATTTTGGCTATCAAACAATTATGAATTCATATTTTTTTTAAGTTACATAATTTGCTTTTAGTGTTGCACAATTCGGACAATTTATAGCCTGAAGGGGATGTTCTGTAAGGTGTTCGGTTTTACACAGGGACTTGAATGCGTTGCCTATGGCACCGTCTAAAATGAGCGAGCTACGGAGGGAACAGTCATGGGAGGTTGGCACCGTGATTCATAGGCGTAAAATGCTGATAAAAGCCACGAAAGGGATGTCCACACCCAGGTAGCATACTTATTCACCTCACCTGGTTATGTAATATAACTAGGTATTTAATGAGAATTAAATTCTATTTTTATTAATTTGTCAGTAAATAATTGATTACTAGTAGATTTTGACAGATTTTTGATTCCCTTGTTGCCAGTGTGTAAACACAAACCTTATCATGTATCCTTTCATCTTCCAAGTCCAGAGTTCATTTCCGGATCCATCCTACTGATAAGAGATGATAGCTTTATAGACTAATGACATTTTGTGGCCAGGCTTGTATTTATTCAGGATGGGAGTGTCAGGGTTAATTTTCAATGCTTTAACATCTATGCTGGCAGGGTAAGGGCTTCTTTACACCACTTTGACAACACAAACTAGGTCCAATAATACACTTTTGGGCAACCTGACCAAATTCACATAGACGTACATGTGTGTTATAGATCTGTCACTCTCATTGAAAGCAAGTCTAAGAAGCAGATTTGTTCTATGTGCGCTATTTCAATACTTCAATTCACGTTTAAAAAAAAAAAAAAAAAGTTTTAGATGGTACAATGATTTATCTACACAATACTTTCTTGTTTTGTAACAAACTGAAATTAGGCATTCTTAGAATTTTAGGAACCAGGAAATTGCCGAGAGATATCTCCCTAGTGCATCTTTGAAAGATCTGCTCAAGAGAGATCTACCACATCTATACCACATACCCCCTTCTGAGTGTTACAGTGTAAAGACAAGGCCGTGGCTACAGATCGCCCCGTCCCTTCCAGAAACCTCTGTTAAAACTCCGGATCACGTTCTGCACACGTTATTTTACGCATTCGTAGCTGCTCCTCCTCCTCTTCACGTGTATCTCTTTACGCACCCTCTTTTTAACCACGATGATGTAGTTTATGTCTCTGCCTCATATTTCTGCACAGCTTAAATAAAATACAACATTTGGCGATTTGAACGAACAATCCAAAACATGTCATATTACGAAGGCTATAACCTTCTCTGTCTGTTTTAACTAATATTGTAGTTGCACAAGCAAGACCCGGTCCCGGATAGTTTGGACACGTTTTGTGTGATGCGGGCTAATCTTTTTATAGTTGCTGCCATGTCGTAGTTCCTGGAAGAAGAAACAAAAACACGACTTGTCTGCCTACTGCGCGTCTTATTCAATGTTTGCAATGATGATGGAAAAGTATTGTACAGTCGCCAATTAGACTGCGTGTCTGTCTTGCAGCGGAACGTATATCTGTATCCAGACGGGTAAAAATAGTCTGAAAATGGGCGCATTCGTTATGCATCGCTCCGTACCATAGTTAGGCCATATGCTGATATAGCGGTGAGAGTAAATAGCTGCATGTAACTCAGCATCTAAGAACATGAAATCACTAGACTGACTGTTTTGTATCGTGTTTATGTTTGAAATAGTGACGGCAAAGTTTGTACGAATATGTTGATAATGTAAATAGTTGCACGTAGCCTACTCCCCTCCTGGAAAAGAAAGAACATGACACCGTTCTTATTAAAAGCCTAGTGAGGTGATGCAATAGTAAGAACAGTTTGGTGTAAAACATGACGTTTGTAGACTAAACAAGTGACCAGACAAAGGCGACCAAGGATGCGGAAGCGGAGCACCCAGCATGTCAGCAGTGGTGGAAAAAGTACCCGAATGTCATACTTGAGTAAAAGTAAAGATAACTTCATAAAAATGACTAAAGTGAAAGTCACCCAGTAAAAAAACGACTAGGGTAAAAGTATTTGGTTTTAAATATACTTAAAGTATCAACAGTAAATGTAATTGCTAAAATATGTTTAAGTATCAAAAGTATAAAACAAATCAAATTCTTTGTTAAACAAACCAGACTGCACAAATGTTCTTGTTTTTAAAATGTACAGATAGCCAGGGGCACACTCCAACATGTACAAACCAAGCATTTGTGTTTAGTGAGTCCGCCAGATCAGAGGCAGTAGGGATGACCAGGGATGTTCTCTGTTTAGTGAGTCCACCAGATCAGAGGCAGTAGGGATGACCAGGGATGTTCTCTGTTTAGTGAGTCCACCAGATCAGAGGCAGTAGGGATGACCAGGGATGTTCTCTGTTTAGTGAGTCCTCCAGATCAGAGGCAGTAGGGATGACCAGGGATGTTCTCTGTTTAGTGAGTCCACCAGATCAGAGGCTGTAGGGATGACCAGGGATGTTCTCTGTTTAGTGAGTCCACCAGATCAGAGGCTGTAGGGATGACCAGGGATGTTCTCTGTTTAGTGAGTCCACCAGATCAGAGGCTGTAGGGATGACCAGGGATGTTCTCTGTTTAGTGAGTCCACCAGATCAGAGGCAGTAGGGATGACCAGGGATGTTCTCTGTTTAGTGAGTCCACCAGATCAGAGGCTGTAGGGATGACCAGGGATGTTCTCTGTTTAGTGAGTCCACCAGATCAGAGGCAGTAGGGATGACCAGGGATGTTCTCTTGATAAGTGTGTGAATTGAAAAAAAAAATCTGTTCTGTTAAGCATTCAAAATGTAACAAGGACTTTTGGTTGTCCGGGAAAATGTGAGGAGTAAAAAGTAAATCATTTTAATTAGGAACGGTAGTGGACTAAAAGTTGTTCAAAATATAAATAGTGAAGTACAGCCCCCCCCAAAACTCCTTATCTGTAGCCACTCCGTAAAAACAACAGCTGTCCTTGCAAGAATTCCCTTTAATACCAGTGGACAGCATTTTTGCTCTGTTAGCCAAATAGAAAATGAAAGAAGGCTCTTTAAAATAGTGTGCTCTTTAAAATCAAGTGTGCAGCACTATGTGCAACATGGCTTAGATGAGGAGCTCCTGTATAGTTAGAATTTCTATCCTTATTTTGTTTGTCTATATACAACGGTATTTACGGTATGCCAATAGCTGTCTTCGCCAAAGCTGCAGGAAGTAGGGGCTGCAGCACCCCTTGAATCATAAAATATTATGTAGTCCTGTATTAGCGGATATACCAGTCTGCAGCGCCAGCATGGGCAAAAAGATTTGTCTGCAGCCCCGCCCCCATTTTACAGCACCCCCACCCCAAAACTACTCACACATGAAACAGGAATGTGGCTTTGGCCACACCACATCCCAAGGCTAGTGTAAACAGAAGTTGCAAATTTTAGTAATGTAAATGTCCCTAATAAGTCTGTAAAGAGAGCGGAACATGTTTCAATATCCAAGACCATGTCGAGCCTGTAAAGCTAAAGAAATTGATGATTCATAATGACATTTTAGACCAATATATATAGATATATTTACTAACATTGTGTTTGTTTGCCCTCCAGGTCCAAGATGTCTGTGAGCAACCACGAAAACAGGAAGTCCCGCTCTAGCTCTGGCTCCATGAACATCCAGCTATTCCACAAGACGTCTCATGCGGACAGCCTCCTGACCCAGCTCAACCTGCTCCGTAAGCGAAGAGTCTTCACTGACGTGGTCCTGAGGGCCGGGAACCGGGTTTTCCCTTGCCACCGTGCAGTGCTGGCCTCCTGTAGCCGCTACTTTGAGGCCATGTTTAACGGAGGCCTGAGGGAGAGCCGCGATGCCGAGGTCAACTTCCACGACTCGCTGCACCCAGAGGTGCTGGAGTTGCTGTTAGACTATGCCTACTCGGCCCGCGTCATCATCAACGAGGAGAACGCAGAGTCCCTTCTGGAGGCCGGGGACATGCTCCAGTTTCATGACATCCGAGACGCCTGCTCTGAGTTCCTTGAGAAAAACCTGGCACCGTCCAACTGCCTGGGCATGATGCTGCTGTCGGACGCCCACCAGTGCCAGCGGCTCTACGAGCTCTCCTGGAGGATGTGCCTGGCCAACTTCGCCACCCTCAACAGGACAGAGGACTTCCTTAGTCTGCCTAAAGACAAGGTTCAGGAGCTTGTGTTCAGCGAGGAACTGGAGGTGGAGGATGAGAGCCTGGTGTACGAGGCTGTGATAGACTGGGTAAAGGCGGACATAGAGAGGAGGCTGGGTGACCTTCCGGAGCTGCTGCGCTGTGTGCGTCTGGCCCTGCTGCCCGAGACATACCTGCTGAAGAACGTGGCCTCTGAGGAGCTGGTGATGGGACACAAAGTGGGCCGGGAGATCGTGGAGGATGCAGTGCGATGTAAGATGAGGATCCTCCAGAACGACGGCATTGTGACGGGGTTCTGCGCCAGGCCCAGGAAGGTCAGCCAGGCCCTGCTTCTCCTGGGAGGTCAGACCTTCATGTGTGACAAGGTGTACATGATTGACAACAAGACCAAGGAGATCACCCCCAAAACGGACATCCCCAGCCCCCGTAAGGAGTGCAGTGCCTGTGCCATTGGCTGCAAGGTCTATGTAACTGGGGGGAGAGGCTCTGAGAACGGGGCCTCCAAAGACATGTGGGTCTATGACACCCTGCATGATGAGTGGTCCAAAGCAGCGCCCATGCTGGTGGCCAGGTTCGGACACGGGACAGCTGAGCTCGACCACATCCTGTACGTTGTAGGTGGACACACCTCTCTGGCCGGCTCCTTCCCAGCCTCTCCGTCAGTCTCTCTCAAACAGGTGGAGCAGTATGACCCGCAGACCAACAAGTGGATCCTCGTAGCTCCTCTCAGAGAGGGGGTTAGCAATGCTGCAGTGGTGGGGGCCAAGAACAAGCTGTTTGTCTTCGGTGGCACCAGCGTCAACCGAGATAAGTTTCCCAAGGTGCAGTGCTTCGACCCGGTCCAGAACAGGTGGACGGTGCCTGCTTCCTGCCCTCAGCTCTGGCGCTACACGGCGGCGGCTGTCGTAGGCAACCACGTCGTAGTGATCGGTGGAGACACAGAGTTCTCGGCCAGCTCGGCCTACCGTTTCAACAGTGAGACGTTCCAGTGGTCCAAGTTCGGGGATGTGATGGCCAAGAGGATCAGCTGTCACGCGGTGGCGTCGGGCAACCGGCTGTACGTGGTGGGAGGATACTTTGGGGCTCAGAGGTGCAAGACCCTGGACTGTTACGACCCCTCTACAGACTCGTGGGACAGCGTGACCAGCGTGCCCTACTCGTTGATCCCCACAGCTTTCGTCAGCACCTGGAAGTACCTCTCAGCGTAGTGACTGACGGGGCAACAGGAAGAAATGGTTGTTAGGATCATTGGTGAGTTGCTTCTTCAAACACGTACAAAACATAACAGGTCACACAGACCCAGGTTAAACTCTTAAAAACAATAAGAATGGAAATTGCAGTGTCTCAAAGACGTTGGGGAGATAAAATTGATAAACCATATTAAGAGGGCGGCACAGGCAAGGACATTTTTTTTTAAACATGCAAATGAGAAGACGGTTTGTCTCCGCAGAGCTATTAAAGAGATTAATCACAGACAAAACGAATCCATGTGTTTCAAATCGAACTTCAGCAATGGAAACAAACTAATGGAAGAAAAAAAACGAATTGGTAACACATGCGTCCCCCTCTAGATTGACCCAAATCCTATAAATCTGGAGGACAGTGCGCAGGAAGAGGTCATGTCACTTTGTTCCACTCTGGTCTCAGTCGATATTAAAGCATCACTCTCCTTCATAGTTGTTCAACCCTTACTACACTATGGCCTTAATACAAATAGTTGACTGGATTTATATAGCTTTCCAGGTGCTCGAGGACTTTACAACACTTTCGGTCGGGCGAGATCAGTCATTTGTCCTCTTGTCAGTCCGGTATCAGTGACCCCAGGCACAGGTGGACATCGAAGGGACCGACAAACCGTTTCAGTCCTCTGTTGTCATGGTTGTCATGGTTGCCGATGGCTACAACATTATCTAATCGGGGCCTCTGGCTGGGTCTCTGGCTGGGTGTTGGATGATAAACATGGAGAAGTCAGTAGTTTATGGAGCAGTAGGAAATATGAATGTCAGCCTGGCAGTAATTACAGAGACACAGAGCCGCTCCACGTCGCTCTAGCCCTCAATCACTTTCAGCACAGGAGCAAGGCAGAGTTCAGGCCTGTGCTTGCAATACACTACAGTCCCTTGGTGAGGAGTGTGCAATATCTGTGAGTTGGCCTCAGGCTCTATCCTCTAGGTCCTAGGATGTGGCAACAGGGGCGTCAATTTGGTATGGCAGTCGCAACCACAATTTACACTGAACAGAAATAGAAATGAACATGTAAAGTGTGTTGGTCGCATATTTCACAAGTTGAAATAAAAGATACCAGATATGTTCCGTACGCACAAAAACTATTCTCACTAATTTATTTCCTTCCCTGTTTGTGAGCATTTCTCCTTTGCCCAAGATCATCCATTCACGCGACAGGTGTGGCATATCAAGAAGCTGATTAAACGGCATGATCATTACAGAGGTGCATCTTGTGCTGGGGACAGTAAAAGGCCACTCTAAAATGTGCAGTTGTGTCTCACAACACAATGCCACAGATGTTGCAAGTTTTTGGCGCATTCAATTGGCATGCTGACTGCAGGAATGTCCACCGGAGATGTTGCCAGATAATTTAATGTTGATTTCTCTACCATAAGCCACCCCCATCGTCATTTTAGAGAATTTGTCAGTATTCTAACAGGACGGGATCGTCAGAGACCAGCCACCCAGACAGCAGAAGAATTTTTGCGTGCTCGTTGCCCTCACCAGGGTCTTAACCTGACTGCAGTTTGGTGTCGTAACCAATTAAAAAATATTATTATAATATTTTTTTTCAGTGCAAATGCTCACCTACGATGGCCACTGGCATGCTAGAGAAGTGTGCTCTTAATGGAATAATCCCAGTTTCAACTGGGCCGGGCAGATGACAGCATGTATGGCGGTTTGTTGATGGCAACGTTATGAACATACGTTTGTTCATGGCAACGTTGTGAGTACCCCATGGTGGCGGTGGGGTTCACCAAGCAGAAATAAGCTTTTATTGATGGCAGTTTGAATGCACAGAGATACCGTGACTAGATCCTGAGGCCCATTGCTGTGCCATTCATCCATCACCTCATGTTTCAGCATTATAATGCACAGCCTCATGTCGCAAAAATTGGTACACCGTTCCTGGAAGCTGAAAATGTCCCAGTTCTTCCATGGCCTCCTACATACTCACCAGACATGTCACCAATGAGCATGTTTGGGATGCTCTGCATCGATGTGTATGACAGCGTGTTCCAGTTCCCGCCAATATCCAGCAACTTCACACAGCCATTGAAGAGGAGTGGGTCAACATTCCACAGGCCACAATCAACAGCCTGATCAACTCTATGTGAAGGAGATGTGTCGCGCTGCATGAGGCAAATGGTCACACCAGATACTGACTGGTTTTGTGATCCGCTACCTTACCTTTTTTTTAAGACATCTGTTAGTCACAGATACATCTGTCTATTCCCAGTCATGTGAAATCCATAGATAATCACATTTTTAAGGCCTAATGAATTTATTTTAAATGCCTGATTTCCTTTTATATGAACTGTAGTTCAGTAAAATTGTTAATTTTAGCATGTTGCGTTTTATATTTTCAGTATAAAATACGCTACTAAAATCATTCCAATCCTGATTTAAAAAAAATAATAATAGCAAATGCAGTTTAGCGGTATTGGCAGGCTGATTTGAGGACCATGTGGACGATCTGGGAGCGGGAGGGAAGGATGTTTGTATGGCTGGCTGACTTTATCGATGCAGCTGCAGTGAACAGCTCAACTTTTTCTCAAAACAGTACAGAGGTAAAGATGGCTGTAGGTAACTACTGTTTTGACTGGCTATAACCGGAATAGAAAGAGGAGTGGGAGGCCCCGGTGCACAACTGAGCAAGAGGACAAGTACATTAGTGTGTCTAGTTTGAGAAACAGACACCTCAAGTCCTCAACTGGCAGCATCATTAAATAGTACTCGCAAAACAACAGTCTCAACGTCAACAGTGAAGAGGGGACTCTGGGATGCTGGCCTTCTAGGTAGAGTTCCTCTGTCCAGTGTCTGTTTTGCCCATCTTAATCTTTGATATGGCTGAGATGTTTTTATCTTTGCAACTCTGCCTAGAAGGCCAACATCCCGGAGTCGCCTCTTCACTGTTGACGTTGAGACTGGTGTTTTACGGGTACTACTTAATGAAGCTGCCAGTTGAGGACATGTGAGGTGTCTGTTTCTCAAACTAGACACTAATGCACTTGTCCTGTTGCTCAGTTGTGCACCGGGGCCTCCCACTCTTTCTATTCTGGTTAGAGCCGGTTTGCGCTGTTCTGTGAAGGGAGTAGTACACAGCATTGTACGAGATCTTCAGTTTCTAATGATCAATTAGCCTTTTAAAATGAACTTTGATTAGCTAACACAACGTGCCATTGGAAGACAGGAGTGATGGTTGCTGATAATGGGCCTCTGTACTCCTATAAATCTGCTGTTTCCAGCAACAATAGTAATTTACAACATCAACAATGTCTACACTGTATTTCTGATCAATTTGATGTCATTTTAATGGACAAAAAAATAGGCTTTTCTTTCAAAAACAAGGACATTTCTAAGTGACTCAACTTTTGAACGTGTGTGTGTGTGTGTGTGTGTGTGTGTGTGTGTGCGCACCACATGATGTTGGTGGCACTTTAAATGGGGAGGATGGGCTCGTGGTAACGGGTGGAATAGAATTAGTGGAATGGCATTCCATTTACTCAGTTCCAGACATTATGTGCCAGCCTCCACTGACACACACACACACACGATGCTTGCATCTAAACCATGTCAGCGGTCTACAGAAGAGGGTAGTAAGGGAAAGGCAGTGTGGAGGGGAGATGGTGAGAGAGAAACTGAGATGAGGAAGATATATTTTGCAATGCTTGGCAGCCAGGAACCACTCGCTGTAAAAAATATGTTGCTCCCAAGACTGAACTTTCAACCAGGGTAGGAAAAATCATAAGGTTTTCTCTCCCTCGTGTCGACAACACTCCAGTTGGCTGCTAGAGAGTTCACTACACATTTGTAGTAAAAAGATTTTTGGGGTTTGACTGCTCTGAGGGTTGATCACTTTACATCTCGTAGTCTTGACTCTCCGTTGTAAAAATACATACATTTTGGCTTATAGCTAGCTGGTGGTTTTGGATTCGAATAATGCAGCCTGGGTTTCATGGTTTCATCGTCCAGGATTTATTTTTTAATTTTTTAAGTACTGCATGTTGTTTCCAGAAATGGCAAAAGAGGCTCAGGGACTGTTCTTAAAGATCAACTTTGGGCAAAAAAAAATGTCTTTAAACGGTATAACTGATCAATGCACCATCATACCAGGTCATTTTAACGCTTTAAAACAAAAGAAAATCAATGAATACGTTTTCTTTTTTCCTACAGAAGGGCCATTTCTTACCGCTCTCTACAGCTTCTGTTCAAAAACCAATTCTGTGATATAACATCAACACATACTGGAGGAGTTACTGGCTCGCTACAGCTGGCTCGCTACAGCTGGCTCGCTACAGCTGGCTCGCTACAGCTGGCTCGCTACAGCTGGCTCGCTACAGCTGGCTCGCTACAGCTGGCTCGCTACGCCACAGCTGGCTCGCTACGCCACAGCTGGCTCGCTACGCCACAGCTGGCTGGCTCGCCACGCTACAGATGGCTCGCCACGCTACAGCTGGCTGGCTCGCCACGCTACAGCTGGCTGGCTCGCCACGCTACAGCTGGCTCGCCACGCTACAGCTGGCTGGCTCGCCTGGCTACAGCTGGCTGGCTCGCCACAGCTGGCTCGCTACAGCTAACCAACTAACTACGTTGGTCGCGGCGTGCGTGACCAGAATGACACATCGATGAAACACCAAAGGCCCACCCTGTTTCTGTTCAGAAAAAATATAGAAAGAGGAGGAGTTTGAGCACAAAAAAAAGTTCCAAGTCGACGTTTAACCACTGCCAAAATGTGGTGACTGTTTGTGCACTTTTCAGCAGCCGTGGCGTCACACAGGTGGGTGCTACATGTTCGGCAATGGAGGACCAGTACCGACAGAGAGGCGCTCTGGGTCAATTTGTCACACTGTTTCTCTCTGGCTGTACTATTGATGCTTCCTCCTCTGAAGAGACAAGGCCTTTCCCGTCCAAACGGTCTCAACTCCTAGCCTTTCATCCCAAGCCAGATGGAGACATTCCATCTTAATTTTACATTTATTTGTTTAGCTTTTAATGCGCTTTGAGATTTATTTTCTGTTATGAAAAGCATTATACAAGTGAAAATTATTATTATTATTACTGTGTTTTACATGCTTATGAAACCACCCTGTCTTCCACTCATACTACACACACACACACACACACCTTTTCCTTCTAATTCTAGAGGAATAAAGGTGTGGCTTTCAGTTCCATTGGTAATGAGCTGGAGTGGGGAGATTTGAGCTGGAGTGGGGAGATTTGAGCTGGAGTGGGGAGATTTGAGCTGGAGTGGGGAGATTTGAGCTGGAGTGGGGAGATTTGAGCTGTCTTGGTGGTTTCTTCTAGTGTAATGATCAGCTAGTTTTCAGTTGTCTTCTCTCCAGTTGGGTCTGACCACAGATTCAGGCTACAATCCATTCACTCACTGTTGATGGAAAAAAACATTTGTGACTGTAAACACTCGTATTATGGTTTGTCGTAGACTCCTAGTCTAGACAAGAAACAATCTGTTTTATTGTAGAGCAGAGGTCAAAGTGTAGATTTGTTGAGTGAGCTCCGTTAATCACACATGGCAGCAGGAACATGCAAACAATTCCACCAGTAATATTACAGCAAGGTACCAGTGCAACAGTTTTAACACATTGAAACTAAATGGATACTGTATGAAAGGGAAAAGAATAGGTAAACGCCAGACTCCAAACAGAAAACCCTCCTGGATTCACCTCAGAAGGACGGGTTAGGAAGATGAATAAATGAGACTGTCTAAACCGGAACAACCATTTCAGAAACGGGTGAAATAACTTAAACAGATTGGATTAGTTTAGAAAAATGTATGTTATTTTTATCTTTGTTGCATAAGATTAATGCAAAAACATTAGATTTTGAAACAAACATATTTTGCAACTGAAATAGAGCATGCAGGAAAATATAATGATGGGTGTGGTTTTGAGTGTTTTGTTTTGAAATTCTACACAGTAAAAATGACACAATCACACTCAACCCTTATTCTACACCAGAGTTAATTGAACTATTTTTGAGTAAAAGAATGGGAACTCTGCTGTAATGACATTATTTCCTGTGGATTTGTTCTGTTTTCCCTTGTGCTTGTATAGCACCCTAGAGTAGTTAATCATGAGTTGAGGGAGTTGGGTCTTAGCTGACATATTTTATTTATTTATTTTATTTGACCTTTATTTTACCAGGCAAGTCAGTTAAGAACAAATTCTTATTTTCAATGACGGCCTAGGAACAGTGGGTTAACTGCCTGTTCAGAGGCAGAACGACAGATTTGTACCTTGTCAGCTCGGGGATTCGAACTTGCAACCTTCCGGTTACTAGTCCAATGCTCTAACCACTAGGCTACCCTGCCGCCCCGTATATGTGGGGGGGGGGAGTATCCTAGCTTAGCCCCAACACTGCTGGTGTAGGACTAGAGGCAGACAGAATGTAACCGGAGATCTGAGCACAAAGTTCAACGAGGTTTCCCCGGACACCCAACAGGCCTAGCAATGGCTGTTTGTTCTCACCCCCCACCCCCCTTCTTTCTCTGCTCCCCCTCTCACAAACATCCCAGAAACAGAGGCCCATTTGAACTGTTCCAACTGAAACCTGAGGCGGTGGGGTGGCTCTGTGATGGGGCACACCTGGGCTGGGTCATAGGCCAATGGGCAGGCTTCAGTGGGCCTCCCCAGACTGCTGTTTTAAAGAAAGGGCCAAGGATGATGGATAGATGGATGGAGGGAGGAGAGAGGCTCAATACTAATGTTTTATTAAAGCTCACCAGGAACGCTCTCTGAATGAGCCTTTTTATAATGGCATCTGTGTTCAGCACCCCCCGAGAGAGCGAGGGTGAACGCGGGGCACGTGCCCACACTGTCTTGAGTCTCCAGAGTAATCAATCTGTCACGTTTATGGCCCTTGGCGCAGCATCATTTGCATAAAACGAATAGGGTTTTTATTGGCCTTTTCTCCATGGTGCGGAATACAAAGGGAGGATGTGCTTAAAATGGCCGACTAATCTTCAGACTATAATTTGATGATCACTTTAAAACAGATGAGTCGGCAGCGCTGTGGGGCTTCTTCGAACGCTTTACACTATGTTTCCCTCAGAAGCATGTATCATTGAGGGGGTGTTGGTCTGCATGTATCATTGAGGGGGTGTTGGTCTGCATGTATCATTGAAGGGGTGTTGGTCTGCATGTATCATTGAGGGGGTGTTGGTCTGCATGTATCATTTGAGGGGTGTTGGTCTGCATGTATCATTGAAGGGGTGTTGGTCTGCATGTATCATTTGAGGGGTGTTGGTCTGCATGTATCATTGAAGGGGTGTTGGTCTGCATGTATCATTGAGGGGTGTTGGTCTGCATGTATCATTGAGGGGTGTTGGTCTGCATGTATCATTGAGGGGGTGTTGGTCTACATGTATCATTGAGGGGTGTTGGTCTGCATGTATCATTGAGGGGGTGTTGGTCTGCATGTATCATTGAGGGGTGTTGGTCTGCATGTATCATTTGAGGGGGTGTTGGTCTGCATGTATCATTGAGGGGGTGTTGGTCTGCATGTATCATTTGAGGGGGTGTTGGTCTGCATGTATCATTGAGGGGTGTTGGTCTGCATGTATCATTGAGGGGGTGTTGGTCTGCATGTATCATTGAAGGGGTGTTGGTCTGCATGTATCATTGAGGGGGTGTTGGTCTGCATGTATCATTTGAGGGGGTGTTGGTCTGCATGTATCATTGAAGGGGGTGTTGGTCTGCATGTATCATTGAGGGGTGTTGGTCTGCATGTATCATTGAGGGGGTGTTGGTCTGCATGTATCATTGAGGGGGTGTTGGTCTGCATGTATCATTGAGGGGGTGTTGGTCTGCATGTATCATTGAGGGGTGTTGGTCTGCATGTATCATTTGAGGGGTGTTGGTCTGCATGTATCATTGAGGGGGTGTTGGTCTGCATGTATCATTTGAGGGGTGTTGGTCTGCATGTATCATTGAGGGGTGTTGGTCTGCATGTATCATTGAGGGGTGTTGGTCTGCATGTATCATTGAAGGGGTGTTGGTCTGCATGTATCATTGAGGGGTGTTGGTCTGCATGTATCATTGAGGGGTGTTGGTCTGCATGTATCATTGAGGGGTGTTGGTCTGCATGTATCATTGAGGGTGTTGGTCTGCATGTATCATTGAGGGGGTGTTGGTCTGCATGTATCATTGAGGGGTGTTGGTCTGCATGTATCATTGAGGGGGTGTTGGTCTGCATGTATCATTGAGGGGGTGTTGGTCTGCATGTATCATTGAGGGGGTGTTGGTCTGCATGTATCATTGAGGGGGTGTTGGTCTGCCACAGCTGTATTCTCTGTCCCACTGTTAGTCTCAGTCCAGCGTCTGCCAGTAACAATGTTTTATGCTAGAATTTGTCAGGCTTAACTTCAATGCTCGTTTGCATTAGTATGCTGTCTGACTTAACCCACAGACAGGGGGGGGGGGGGTGGTGTGTGTCTAATGAGCAGATCTTTTCAAGGGAGAGGGACACTTTGCCAAACTGAAATTAGCCACTTGATTACTTCAGTTTGACGCAGCGGGTGTCCTTTTGGATTTATGTGACTTCTTTTATGACTGGGTGTGTAGCCTTTTGATGCACTTCTTATCATTAAACACGCGCTTGTTCTGGAGATTTTCCTTGTAGCTAACAATGATTTAACATAGAGACCAAGGAACTGGACAGATACGGAGCGATGATGGGCCATGGTCCAGTGCATTGTGGGGTAGCAGTATTGACTCCGGGTGGGTAGAGGCTGCAGGGTTTTGGTGAAAATGCATCCTTCCGCCCAGGACTGGAACTACAGTCAACTCCTGATTCTGTGTACACTCAGGCCAAGCCCAAAAGTAGTGTACACTATATAGAGAAAAGGGTGCAGACTCTCTGGCTTACTGTCTGCAGTGGACTAACCAGACTCACTGGTATGGGCTGGTGTTAGGAAATAGGTGAAAAGCCAACTGTGAGGTAACACAGAGGAGCGTTTATGGCTGTTTGACCCTTTACTAATATGAAGAAGAGACAGGCTGAGACACACACAGACGAGCCTGTGTTGCCTGAGCCTGTCTGATGGTAGTAAAGGTGGTGACGACTGATCGTTGATCTCTGAGGTTTGGGAGTGTACCTCACCTCATTGGGACCGAGTTGAGATTAGTTGCTTTGCAATGTGAATGCAGCTCAATGTGAAACCTGACTTTAAATAGGACTATATTTAAAGGTGCCGTACTTGTGAAACAGTGATAGGGTGGCTGGCAGCAGAGGGTAGTACTCCTGGCGGTGCCGGCTTTCGTCGGCTACCCTGGCGGTGACGGCTTTCGTCGGCTACCCTGGCGGTGACGGCTTTCGTCGGCTACCCTGGCGGTGACGGCTTTCGTCGGCTACCCTGGCGGTGCCGGCTTTCGTCGGCTACCCTGGCGGTGACGGCTTTCGTCGGCTACCCTGGCGGTGACGGCTTTCGTCGGCTACCCTGGCGGTGACGGCTTTCGTCGGCTACCCTGGCGGTGACGGCTTTCGTCGGCTACCCTGGCGGTGACGGCTTTCGTCGGCTACCCTGGCGGTGACGGCTTTCGTCGGCTACCCTGGCGGTGACGGCTTTCGTCGGCTACCCTGGCGGTGACGGCTTTCGTCGGCTACCCTGGCGGTGACGGCTTTCGTCGGCTACACTGGCGGTGCCGGCTTTCGTCGGCTACCCTGGCGGTGACGGCTTTCGTCGGCTACCCTGGCGGTGACGGCTTTCGTCGGCTACCCTGGCGGTGACGGCTTTCCGGCTACCCTGGCGGTGACGGCTTTCGTCGGCTACCCTGGCGGTGACGGCTTTCGTCGGCTACCCTGGCGGTGACGGCTTTCGTCGGCTACACTAGTGGAAAATGTTTTATTAAAAAGAGCTGCAGGGACTGTGCCAGGACACCCGCACAGTGACACACACAAACACTTGCTGCAGTGGAAAGTCTCATCAGGCCTGCTGATGTGGTGTTATTAGCATATTAGTCAAAATAAAACTGTTTTTACATGTATTGTGTAATATGTTCGCACTATAGTATGAGAACAGCAGCCGCTCTCTAGTCCTCGTGGTAAATGGGTACAGGCCTTCGTAGCTGTGATTTTATTTATTTATTTATTTTACCTTTATTTAACCAGGTAGGCAAGTTGAGAACAAGTTCTCATTTACAATTGCGACCTGGCCAAGATAAAGCAAAGCAGTTCAACAGATACGACACAGAGTTACACATGGAGTAAAACAAACATACAGTCAATAATACAGTATAAACAAGTCTATATACAATGTGAGCAAATGAGGTGAGAAGGGAGGTAAAGGCAAAAAAGGCCATGGTGGCAAAGTAAATACAATATAGCAAGTAAAACACTGGAATGATAGTTTTGCAATGGAAGAATGTGCAAAGTAGAAATAAAAATAATGGGGTGCAAAGGAGCAAAATAAATTAATTAATTAAAATTACAGTTGGGAAAGAGGTAGTTGTTTGGTGTGAGATTGTGAGATTGTTGCCTCAGTAGCAGATACTGAGGAGACTCGGGCTCCTGCTGTATTACCAGGTTCCGCTCTGCTCTGAGATGAGAGGACACCCAGGTTCCGCTCTGAGATGAGAGGACACCCAGGTTCCGCTCTGAGATGAGAGGACACCCAGGTTCCGCTCTGAGATGAGAGGACACCCAGGTTCCGCTCTGAGATGAGAGGACACCCAGGTTCCGCTCTGAGATGAGGACACCCAGGTTCCGCTCTGAGATGAGAGGACACCCAGGTTCCGCTCTGAGATGAGAGGACACCCAGGTTCCGCTCTGAGATGAGAGGACACCCAGGTTCCGCTCTGAGATGAGAGGACACCCAGGTTCCGCTCTGAGATGAGAGGACACCCAGGTTCCGCTATGGTAATGATCTCATTAAGCTGCCTTAAACTACCCAGCAGTCTCTGTCTGCTGTAACGCACCATGCTTTGGTGTCTGTTAGGCGCACCTATACACACAAACAAACAAACAGCTGAACTGTTCCATCTTAACAGCAGGGGAAGGAAATTAGATTCTAAAATATGAGGCCACAAAGATAGACTGGGATATGAGAGTCCAGCTACAGAACCCAGAGGAATCACCACAATGTAGAATGTACATATCTACAGCTGAACAGATTTCTAGCTCCAGAGTTGACAAGCAGTACTTGTGTCAGTCTAGAATCATGATAAGCCTGGATGTGTATTGGTTTATGCCAATATTAGGGTTAAGGAATAAGATTTTATTTTTTCTCTTTTTATTTTTAATAATATTATAGCAATACAATATATTTTTTTGTAATGGGAACAACTCCAATCCTACATTTTGTGGGAATTTCTCTCCATCATAAAGCATGAATAATGGTATGTTGATGAGCATGATAAGACACTATACTAATGAGCTGTTATAATGGTCTGCAGTATCTGCATTCTCACTTCCTGTATATGAGCTGTTGCTAGACATGTGGCAAGTGTTCACAGAAATGTGAATGATTCTCATGGACAAACTCAGTTCTTGGTATGCCTAACACTTATCTTCTTTCTCTCTCAGCAGTGGTGTCTGGAATGCAGGCTTGTCTCCCTTCGGTGGCTGTGGAATGCAGTGGAGGTGTGAGGAGGGGTTGTCAACCCTGCCCTCCAGGCCTGCAGTCAGAAGAGAATCACATGTCCCCAGCTGCAGAGCAGGAGTGTGGCTAAACTGGGCCTAAGGTCGGGTGAGGAGAGGAGCGGCCTGTCCCTCCCAGCCCGCCTAATCTGATGTTTCCTCTGCTGAGTAACTTTCCATCGAGATACTGGCCTGAGCTGCACCAGACCACTGGGGAGGGGTGTGCTGCAGCCTAAGGAATGCCAGGCTGGGACTGTACTACAGAGGAACATGGATGCCGTACTGTACATCCCTCTGAGTCCTGGGGCTCATAGTGTGTTTATGACTGCTCCACTGATTGACTGACACTATGATCAGAGCATACAAACAGAACCTGTTCTATGGATTCTATTTCTACGTTTGAGACTTATAAACTCCAGAGTGACTGCAGCCGAGGAAAGGACTGATTGTGATGTCACTCTAAAGGAGCTGCCCCATTGGTTCTCCTGCTCTGACAGAGAAGGGCATGGGGTCTGAGCCACTGGGCTCCTCCAAACACTGGGTTATTGACTGTGTTCCTCAGGTGGCATTTGTTGAACTAGTGACAAACTCAAGGAGGCCTTGCCCATGTTAGTTAGGAGGGAGTTAATTTTGGGAAGTGAAGTGTATGATTTTGTGCATAGAACAATCTTCCTGTTTATTTTTAGACTTGGACTCGAACTTCCCTCAATTTTGGTCAACTAAATTTGTATCTTCTTTCTCAACTTAAAACACACTGCAAGGAATGTGACTCATGGTTGAAGATACAAAAATCACAATTTGACTAAATGCCTGTTGTATGTTTCTTGTCTCAGGGTTTATGCAATTATTTGTGTTTGTGCGTAGTCTGGATGTACCCCCTGTTGCAACCTTTTTTTGTGTGTTTTTGGTTCTGTTTGTCCCTGGAAATGGCCTGAAAGAGGATGTTAAACTGAGCTCTGACTGTACAGACTGTCTCACTAACAGAACATCCACAGGATGGCTCGAATGCAATTAGACCCCTTTTTAGGATCTGTCTTGAAGTTTACACTCGTATCTACCCGAGGATGTCTTCACAGCTATGCTTTGCCAAGTTGTCTTTCATGTTCATTTGTCAACTGAAACATCTTTTATAAAAGTGACCCTTTACCATGAATCCGATCTAAGTAGTATTTGAGCCGGACCCTAATATTTTGGCCTGTTAAGGTTTTTAAACAGTGTTTTGATTTGCAGAAGGAATTGTCTTTTTTTCTTCTAATTTTGACAGCAAACATTCATGTTCACATTTGAGTAATTTAGAGGTTAAGTGCCTTGCTCAAGGGCACATCGACACAACATACATTTTTATTTTTTTCACCTAGTCAGCTCAGGGATTTGAACCAGCAACTTTTCAGTTACTGGCCCAATGCGCTTCACCGCTAAGCTACATGCCGCCATATTCACGCTGTTCCTCCTACAAAAACAGACATCTGTACGTCAGAAAAGTCAAACCTGTGAAACCAACTGTTTACTGTTTTAAAGAATGGCATTTTCTACCATTTACTCTCAAAGCTGTAGTTTTGATACTTCACTGTATGTCATACTAATCTGGTTGGAAAACACAAGTTTATTTCTAGGAATGAACAGAATGTTACAGCTGTTCACTTCACAGCATAGTACCTGCCTGATTATAGTTGTCTAAGGGCACGTCTGGAACATTTTCCAAATGGAAATTCCAGGAAGTTTGTGTTTTAACAGGGATGCCCTGTTTCCATTTGTCTCAACAGTGGGTTGGGCTCAAACTAACAATCACAGCTGGGTCAAATACCTGAGCTGTTAAATCAACTACATTTTTATTAGCTGTTGCATAAGCAGCAGCTACTCTTCCTGGGGTCCAAACAGAACATGACCATAATACAGAACATCAATAGACAAGACAGCTCAATGACAGAACTAGTTTATAAAAATGTAAAGGCACACGCTGTCTCCATATCAATGCGTACACACAAACTAAGTCAAATTACATACTTTTAAACAATTTGTAGTTTGAGAGTAAATTGTGGCTCCATAAGTCTGTAGATAATTAAGGAATCTCTCCCCCCGCAAGGCATTTCACAGGGACACAAAGATTGGTGAGACCAAGCCACCTTTTTTGTCATGAACCCTTGTTGCCATGAGGTTGTGTTACCTGAGGACTGGTTCTGCATGGAGAGAACGATCACATGGTGCGATGTCAACATACTTGAACCTTAGATGACAGATGCCCTTCCTTTGTTACAGGAACATCTCTTACCCCCCCCTCCCCCAGGTATGATTAGTCTATATGGCTGGCTGCGAGGTATGTGGTCTGAAACTCCCTGGCATCTGCAACCATAATGCATCATTAGCTAGTACCTTTTAGAGAATATCTAATGTAGCGCAGTAATCAGCTACTAGACCTCATACCTCTCATACAGCAACAGGGATGAGTCCTTGTAGAAGAACGCTTGACAGCGGATGGCACACAATACCACAGACAGAGGGGGATTGGGTTGTCTGAATCTTTAGACCTAGATTTACGGACTATTCAATCCGTAATCGTGGAAATTCAGCGACGGAATTCATGTTAAACGCTACACATGTAGGCTCAATCGGGAATTACCTTTCTTTTTTTTGCAAAATCTATGACGCTTCAGCGATACGGATTGAGTAGAGCCCTCAATCGGATCAAGCGTTAACTGGCGATAGCCGACACCCGCATCCATAGGCGATGTTCAGAATGAGAAAGTGGAGAAAAAATTAAGCTCAAAATGAAATGAGGATTGTTATCAGCCTAATCGATTAGTGTAGATTACATTTTTCATTCCAGTGGTCAAACTTGTCTACATGGGATTTCTCTTAATGCGACTTTATGCAGCCAATGGCAATGACCAAGAGCCTCTTGTGGATTTGACAGCTCTAATATTCCACCGCCGACCCCCACGCCGAGAGGACCTACAGACCACAGCACCCCCCCTCCCCCAAAACCAATCAAACCCCCCCAAGTCAACCATGCTGCCATGACTGGCCTGTTCAAGTCAGGTTACCATGTGGACCACACTCTTACAAGAGACACCTCTCCCAGGCTGACTACACCTCTCCCAGGCTGACTACACCTCTCCCAGGCTGACTACACCTCTCCCAGGCTGACTACACCTCTCCCAGGCTGACTACACCTCTCCCAGGCTGACTACACCTCTCGCGTCGGGTGCGCGAGCGTTGCAAAATACATTTAGAAATCTACGTTATTCAATTATTGCGCCAACGAGCGTCTGCGTTGCCAAGGGCTAAAATAGAAGTCAGTTCTATTTCTGACGCAGATCGCGCTGCCTCTCCCTTCTCCTCATTGGTTTATAGAAGCAGGTACCCACGTGCCATCTCCTCATTGGTTATACCCACGTGGGTGACTGAAAGATGAACATAATCAGTAATGCACCTAATTTATGAAAGTTGTCAATCGCAATATAAAGTCAAGAGAAGAAAAAGCCTGGAAGGAGGAGAGATGACTAGAAACGATTAGGTTGACCGTTTTATGTGTGGATTCATTGGCGGAGAAGAGGACCTTGTGCATTTCAGGTAAAATAACTCAATGTTTATATCCCAGGACAAATTAGCTAGCAACAGCAAGCTAGCTAAATTGCCATAAATGTTTAATGCTTTTCGACCTGTCCCCAAAATAATATAATTGGTTCAGAGTTTGTTTTGATATTTTAACCTGCGTGTCGTGATCGCATTTGGTGTGGGGGGACAAAATACATTATGCACGATGGCACACGCAGCCGGTTTGGGTTCCATGCCACACCCGCCAGAGGGGGAGAGATCGAGCTGGGGATTTTAACAAGGCTAATCTGAAAACAAGACTCCCTAAATTTTATCAGCATATCGATTGCGCAACCAGGGGTGGAAAGACCTTGGATCATTGTTACTCTATCTTCCGCGACGCATATAAGGCCCTGCCCCGCCCCCCTTTCGGAAAAGCTGACCACGACTCCATTTTGTTGATCCCTGCCTACAGACAGAAACTAAAACAAGAGGCTCCCACGCTGAGGTCTGTCCAACGCTGGTCCGACCAAGCTGACTCCACACTCCAAGACTGCTTCCATCACGTGGATTGGGAGATGTTTCCTATTGCGTCAGATAACAATATTGACGAATACGCTGATTCGGTGTGCGAGTTCATTAGAACGTGCGTTGAAGATGTCGTTCCCATAGCAACGATTAAAACATTCCCTAACCAGAAACCGTGGATGGCAGCATTCGTGTGAAACTGAAAGCGCAAACCACTGCTTTTAATCAGGGCAAGGTGTCTGGTAACATGACCGAATACAAACAGTGCAGCTATTCCCTCCGCAAGGCTATCAAACAAGCTAAGCGTCAGTACAGAGACAAAGTAGAATCTCAATTCAACGGCTCAGACACACGAGGCATGTGGCAGGGTCTACAGTCAATCACGGACTACAGGAAGAAATCCAGCCCAGTCACGGACCAGGATGTCTTGCTCCCAGGCAGACTAAATAACTTTTTTGCCCGCTTTGAGGACAATACAGTGCCACTGACAAGGCCTGCAACGAAAACATGCGGTCTCTCCTTCACTGCAGCCGAGGTGAGTAAGACATTTAAACGTGTTAACCCTCGCAAGGCTGCAGGCCCAGACGGCATCCCCAGCCGCGCACTCAGAGCATGCGCAGACCAGCTGGCCGGTGTGTTTACGGACATATTCAATCAATCCCTATACCAGTCTGCTGTTCCCACATGCTTCAAGAGGGCCACCATTGTTCCTGTACCCAAGAAAGCTAAGGTAACTGAGCTAAACGACTACCGCCCCGTAGCACTCACTTCCGTCATCATGAAGTGCTTTGAGAGACTAGTCAAGGACCATATCACCTCCACCCTACCTGACACCCTAGACCCACTCCAATTTGCTTACCGCCCAAATAGGTCCACAGACGATGCAATCTCAACCACACTGCACACTGCCCTAACCCATCTGGACAAGGGGAATACCTACTATGTGAGAATGCTGTTCATTGACTACAGCTCGGCATTCAACACCATAGTACCCTCCAAGCTCGTCATCAAGCTCGAGACCCTGGGTCTCGACCCCGCCCTGTGCAACTGGGTACTGGACTTCCTGACGGGCCGCCCCCAGGTGGTGAGGGTAGGCAACAACATCTCCTCCCCGCTGATCCTCAACACTGGGGCCCCACAAGGGTGCGTTCTGAGCCCTCTCCTGTACTCCCTGTTCACCCACGACTGCGTGGCCACGCACGCCTCCAACTCAATCATCAAGTTTGCGGACGACACAACAGTGGTAGGCTTGATTACCAACAACGACGAGACAGCCTACAGGGAGGAGGTGAGGGCCCTCGGAGTGTGGTGTCAGGAAAATAACCTCACACTCAACGTCAACAAAACTAAGGAGATGATTGTGGACTTCAGGAAACAGCAGAGGGAACACCCCCTATCCACATCGATGGAACAGTAGTGGAGAGGGTAGCAAGTTTTAAGTTCCTCGGCATACACATCACAGACAAACTGAATTGGTCCACTCACACAGACAGCATCGTGAAGAAGGCGCAGCAGCGCCTCTTCAACCTCAGGAGGCTGAAGAAATTCGGCTTGTCACCAAAAGCACTCACAAACTTCTACAGATGCACAATCGAGAGCATCCTGGCGGGCTGTATCACCGCCTGGTACGGCAACTGCTCCGCCCTCAACCGTAAGGCTCTCCAGAGGGTAGTGAGGTCTGCACAACGCATCACCGGGGCAGACTACCTGCCCTCCAGGACACCTACACCACCCGATGTTACAGGAAGGCCATAAAGATCATCAAGGACATCAACCACCCGAGCCACTGCCTGTTCACCCCGCTATCATCCAGAAGGCGAGGTCAGTACAGGTGCATCAAAGCTGGGACCGAGAGACTGAAAAACAGCTTCTATCTCAAGGCCATCAGACTGTTAAACAGCCACCACTAACATTGAGTGGCTGCTGCCAACACACGGACTCAACTCCAGCCACTTTAATAATGGGAATTGATGGGAAATGATGTAAATATATCACTAGCCACTTTAAACAATGCTACCTTATATAATGTTACTTACCCTACATTATTCATCTCATATGCATACGTATATACTGTACTCTATCATCGACTGTGTCCTTATGTAATACATGTATCACTAGCCACTTTAACTATGCCACTTTGTTTACATACTCATCTCATGTGTATATACTGTACTCGATATCATCTACTGTATCTTGCCTATGCTGCTCTGTACCATCACTCATTCATATATCCTTATGTACATATTCTTTATCCCCTTACACTGTGTATAAGACAGTAGTTTTGGAATTGTTAGTTAGATTACTTGTTGGTTATTACT
This sequence comes from Oncorhynchus tshawytscha, assembly GCF_018296145.1. Lineage (NCBI taxonomy): Eukaryota > Metazoa > Chordata > Actinopteri > Salmoniformes > Salmonidae > Oncorhynchus > Oncorhynchus tshawytscha. The sequence continues at coordinate 83,039,514 of NC_056433.1, forward strand.
GCATTGTCGGAACTAGAAGCACAAGCATTTCGCTACACTCGCATTAACATCTGCTAACCATGTGTATGTGACAAATAAAATTTGATTTGATTTGAGAGGTATGGAGGTGGGGGTTTTATGACACCTCACACATATTGTAAATCTTAAGGCAGCACACAAAATCCCTTTGTCCTCTCACTGTGGAGGAATGGAACGTATGATGGGCCTATGGAGAACCTACCTCGGAACAGTACCATGCAATAAATGGACTTTGGGACAATATGTTTCGTCAGCCATTGTAACAGTATAACTTTAGACCGTCCCCTCGCCCATACCCGGGTGCGAACCAGGGACCCTCTGCACACATCGACAACAGTCACCCACGAAGCATCGTTACCCATCGCTCCACAAAAGCCACGGCCCTTGCAGAGCAAGGGGAACCACTACTTCAAGGTCTCAGAGCAAGTGACGTCACCGATTGAAACACTATTTAGCGCGCACCACCGCTAACTAAGCTAGCGTTTCACATCCGTTACACCAACATGGTAGTAATGACAATAGATGGAATATGAAAATGAATGTTGTTTTTGTTATGTTATTAAAAGTTAAATGACGACGTTATAACAAAAACATTGTAACTTGAAGAGTTTTCACAACCTGATGTTTGCATACTGTACATTGTGTGGAAAATATCCAGATCAAAGAGAATGTTTTTGTAAAGATGAAATGCGACATTAGTTGTCTAAATTGGATCTGAGTAAAGTCCAGACCTCCAGCCTCGTAACTAGTTACACTCAGAGAACTTGCCCTAAAGGCCGAAACGCCCATTTCTGACCCAAGGTTATAAAACGTGAGTTAAGAATTATCACAACTAGGTGACCACGAGCTGCAGCCAAGGTCCGATTAGTTTATAACCCCAAAACGCAAGACGAGGTTGAAGAAGACAAAGGTACCTTTTAACAATCAATGCTACTTTTGAGTAGCTGTGTCTAAGAGGGTGAATTCAAGCAGGACCACCCGGTTACCACTCTCCAAGGAATCGTGTCTACACTGCTTTAATTCCTATGCTGGAGCCTTGGTCTATACGGCTGGCTGTCCTCAGAAGACCCCTTTTCAGAACAAGGGCAAGGAAACAGACCACTAAAACAAAGGACACGGATATCGTGAGGACAATCGAGAGTTACAACCTCTAACTGAAGAAGTGCCGTCATCAGAGGAGAAGCCGAAACCCGGTCCACGAAGAGACAGCCCATCGGAGACCTTCGACACGTAATTACATCATTATACCCTGACCCATAAGAGCGGCAGTTCAGGGCAAGTTTAGAAATGTACCCAGGTCTGCTTTTCTCTCTCCCTCTTTTTAACTCCCCATTTTGGGTAGCACATGTCATATTGTGTTGGTCCACTAGGGACCTGTTTCATTGTACTAAGTTCTAATCAATAGCCTAGACTGTGTGTTCTTGTATGTGTATCTTATCATTTTAGCTTGTTAGTAAATAAATAATCAACTCAATTGGTGTGGTACGGGCGTATTTAATTGGGCTCTGGTTTGTGCATATTCCTGGATTATTCGACGTTCAGAATGAGACTGTAGAGGAAATTAATTAGCGACTGTTGTAAAATCTTTGACTCAATAAAGCCAAACTTTTCCCATGGTGCCCCAGGTTACTTAGTTAATAATTACCTGATTTATTTAATCACGTAATTATCAACCGTTTATCATTCGATGAACAGCAGTCGTCACATTAATCAATCTAACGGCACTACAACGCCCACACCCCATTTAGACCCCCTCAGATCAGACCTATGCCCTTTCTGCCCACCTCATGTCCCCCCACTTCTGCAAAGAGAGCCTCAACATGAAAGTCACACATACGCCCAGGCCGTGAGCAGGCAAACAGGCCCAACCCCCACTATTACACTAGCCCAAGCCAATGGCATGTACCAGATGCTCAGCAGGCTCTGCTCACACTTACTGGCCTGAGGCCAAACCACATGACTAACACTGGACACTTTATGAAACACAAAGCCTTCTCTATCTAATCCTGGAATATCCAAGGCCTGAGATCATCTGCCTTTCGCCTAAAGAGCAGGAACCTGGACTTCATCAAAGAAATCAGAAATCGTCATCCTACAAGAAAAATTGTATAGAGGAGATGGACCCACTGGTTGACCTCTAGGATACAGAGAGCTGGTAGTCCCATCCACCACACTACCAGGTGTAAAACAGGGAAGGGACTCCGGGGGTATGCTAATTTGGTATAGAGAAGACCAAACCCAGTCTATTAAATGAGTCAAAACAGGAACATCTTTACATCTGGTTAGAAATGATAAAGGAAATGATCTCAACAGAGAAAAATGTCCTCTTGTGTGCTACCTACATCCCCCCACTAGAATCCCCATACTTTAATGAAGACAGCTTCTCCATCCTGGAAGGGGAAATCAATCATTTCCAGGCCCAGGGACATGTACCAGTCTATGGCAACCTAAATGCCAGAACTGGACAAGAACCCGACACCCTCAGCACACAGGGGGACAAACACTTACCTGGGGTAACTGAGTCAGGTTTGTAGGCCTCCTTGCTCGCACACACTTTTTCAGTTCTGCTCACAAATTTCCTATAGGATTGAGGTCAGGGCTTTGTGATGGCCACTCCAATACCTTGACTTTGTTGTCCTTAAGCCATTTTGCCACAACTTTGGAAGTATGCTTGGGGTCAGTGTCCATTTAGAAGACCCATTTGCGACTAAGCTTTAACTTCCTGACTGATGTCTTGAGATGTTGCTTCAATATATCCACATAAATTTTCCATCCTCATGATGCACTCTATTTTGTGAAGTGCACCAGTCCCTCCTGCAGAAAAGCATCCCAACAACATGATGCTGCCACCCCCGTGCTTCACAGTTGGGATGGTGTTCTTCGGCTTGCAAGCCTCCCCCTTTTTCCTCCAAACATGACGGTGGTCATTATGGCCAAACAGTTTTATTTTTGTTTCATCAGACCAGAGGACATTTCTCCAAAAAGTACCATCTTTGTCCCCATGTGCAGTTGCAAACCGTAGTCTGGCTTTTGTATGGCGGTTTTGGAGCAGTGGCTTCTTCCTTGCTGAGCAGCCTTTCAGGTTATGTTGATAAAGGACTTGTTTTACTGTGGATATAGATACATTTGTACCTGTTTCCTCCAGCTTCTTCAAAAGGTCTTTTGCTGTTGTTCTGGGATTGATTTGCACCAAATTACATTCATCTCTAGGAGACAAAACACGTCTCCTTCCTAAGCAGAATGACGGCTGCGTGGTCCCATAGTGTATATACTTGAGTACTATTGATTGTGCAGGTGAATGTGGTACATTCAGGCATCTGGAAATTGCTCCCAAGGATGAACCAGACTTGTGGAGGTCTGCAATTTATTTTCTGAGGTCTTGGCTGATTTCTTTTGATTTTCCCATGATGTCAAGCAAAGTGGCACTGAGTTTGAAGGTAGGCCTTGAAATACATCCACAGGTACACCTCCAATTGACTCAAATGATGTCAATTAGCCTATCAGAAGCTTCTAAAGCCATGACATCATTTTCTGGAATTTTCAAAGCTGTTTAAAGGCACAGTCAATTTAGTGTTTGAACTTCTGACCCACTGGAATTGTGATACAGTGAATTTATAAGTGGAAGAATCTGGTTGAAGAACGAGTGTTAATGATTCCAACCTAAGTGTATGTAAACTTCCGACTTCAACTGTAGGTCAGGCATAGAGTTACTCAGATTCTATTCTCAGTGGTCAGGAGAGGACTCGGGCCTGTGGAACTGTTCTCAGATCAGTGGTGCGTGGACAGTGTGGTTGACAGCCTCATTGAAAGGCAGCCTACTGAGAACTTCTTCCTGAGAAAAGCTGTGGGCGGCCTGGCCTGTACAGTAGGCTGCGCTTGATTGTTGACACCTCTCTATGGAGGACAGATTGCAGGAATAAATCAACGCCTCCCTAACTACAGTCTGGGTGCGAACTGTGAATTCAGATCCTTAGAGGGAAACATTTGACTTGTAGATTTCTGATTGACACCCACAGTCTTTCATCCATATCCCCATTTCCCTTTCCTGACTCTGTCTGAGATGCTGTTTGAGGCTACGCTGCCTGGAGCCCCAAGGGCCTGCTCTGGGTAAAGGGGCACTGCCGGGTGTGTACCGCAGTGGAGATGCTCCTCTTTGGGGGCGTTTGGAGGAGGATATGAGGCTGTGGCCCAGCCCTGATGGACGGCTGCAGAGGGAGAGGGGCAGTGGAACTGCCAGATGGGAGAATCCTCCTCATCATCCTTGCCTTCCTCCTCTTCCTCCTCCTCTCCCTAAAACAGCTGGGTTATCTCCCCGGAGAGAAAAGGAGAAGAGGAAAGAGGAGAGGAGGAGAAGAGAAGAGGAGAGAGTGGAGGAGGAGAGGAGGAGAGGAGAAGAAAGAGGAGAAGAGAGAGGGAGAGGAGAGGAAAGAGGAGAAGAGAGAGGGAGAGGAGAGGAAAGAGGAGAGAGAGAGAGGAAAGAGGAGAGAGAAGAGGAGAGAGAGAGAGGGAGAGGAGAGGAGAGGAGAAAGAGGAGAGAGAGAGGAAGAGAGGGAGAGAGGAGAGGAGAAGAGAGGAGAGAGGAGAGGAGAGGAGAAGAGAGAGAGAGGAGAGGAGAAGAGGAGAAGAGAGAGGGAGAGAGAGAGGAGAAGAGAGAGGAAGAGAGGAAAGAGGAGAAGAGAGGGAGAGGAGAGGAAAGAGGAGAAGAGAGGAAGAGGAGAGAGAGGGAGAGAGAGGAGAAGAGAGGGAGAGGAGAGGAAAGAGGAGAATAGAGAGGAAGAGGAGAGGAAAGAGGAGAGAGAGAGGAGAGGAGAGGAAAGAGGAGAAGAGAGAGGGAGAGGAGAGGAAGAAGAGGAGAGGAAAGAGAGAGGAGAGGAGAGGAAAGAGGAGAGGAGAGAGAGGAGAGAGGAGAGAGAGAAGAGGAGAAGAGGAGAGAGAGGGAGAGAGAGGAGAAGAGGAGGGAAGAGAGAGAGGAGAGAGAGGAGAGGAGAGAGAGAAGAGAGGAAAGAGGAGAAGAGAGGAGAAGAGAGAGGAGAGAGAGGAAGAGAGGAGAGGAGAGAAAGGGAGAGGAGAGGAGAAGAGAGAGGGAGAGGAGAGGAGGAAGAGGAGAAGAGAGAGAAGAGAGGAGAGGAAAGAGAAGAGGAGAAAGAGGAAGAGAGAGAGGGAGAGGAGAGGAAAGAGGAGAAGGGAGAGAGAGAGGAGAAGAGGAGAAGAGAGAGGAAGAGGAGAGGAAAGAGGAGAAGAGAGAGGGAGAGGAGAGGAAAGAGGAGAAGAGAGATGGAGAGGAGAGGAGAAGAGAGATGGAGAGGAGAGGAGAAGAGGAGAAGAGAGAGGAGAGGAGAGGAAAGGAAAGAGGAGACGAGAGAGGGAGAGGAGAGGAAAGAGGAGACGAGAGAGGGAGAGGAGAGGAAAGAGGAGACGAGAGAGGGAGAGGAGAGGAAAGAGGAGACGAGAGAGGGAGAGGAGAGGAAAGAGGAGAAGAGAGAGGGAGAGGAGAGGAAAGAGGAGAGGAGAGAGAGGGGAGAGGAGAGGAAAGAGGAGACGAGAGAGGGAGAGGAGAGGAAAGAGGAGACGAGAGAGGGAGAGGAGAGGAAAGAGGAGACGAGAGAGGGAGAGAAGAGGAAAGAGGAGAAGAGAGGAGAGGAGAGAGAGAGGAGAGGAAAGAAGGAGGAGAGGAGAGGAGAGGAGACGAGAGAGGGAGGAGAGGAAAGAGGAGAAGAGAGAGGGAGAGGAGAGGAAAGAGGAGAAGAGAGAGGAGAGGAAAGAGGAGAAGAGAGAGGGAGAGGAGAGGAAAGAGGAGAAGAGAAGAGGGAGAGGAGAGGAAAGAGGAGAAGAGAGAGGGAGAGGAGAGGAAAGAGGAGAAGAGAGAGGGAGAGGAGAAGAGAGAGGGAGAGGAGAGGAAAGAGGAGAAGAGAGAGGGAGAGGAGAGAGGGCAGACCAGACAAATTTGGAGAAGGGAAGAAACAGCAGCTGTCTAGATTTATTTTGCATCTATCTTGAAACTCAAAACATCATCATTCCGGTGATTTTAATTCTGTTTTTATTACCAAATAATACCCCTCAAACATAATAAAAAATCATAAAAATCATAAACTACAAAAGAATCTAAAATAACATTTAAGGTATTTGACTAGAAAATGATTCCCCAAAAACAGTTGCCTTTGTTTGTACAAAACATATTGCTCTTAAGAACATCCAGAATAAAATGTCTAGAGATATGAGATAGACATTCACATACATGTGACACAACATCATGAATTATTTTCAAAGCCAATAAAAAACTTCAAAACGAACCCCACAAATCTATGTAAACAACAACAGCACAAAAAAAACTGTGCCTACTAGATATGATATTATCCTCAACAAACCCTGTTCCGTTATGCTTGGCTGCTCTCTCAAACCCTGTTCCGTTATGTTTGGCTGCTCTCTCAAACCCTGTTCCGTTATGCTTGGCTGCTCTCTCAAACCCTGTTCCGTTATGTTTGGCTGCTCTCTCAAACCCTGTTCCGTTATGTTTGGCTGCTCTCTCAAACCCTGTCCAGTCATGCTTGGCTGCTCTCTCAAACCCTGTCCAGTCATGTTTGGCTGCTCGCTCAAACCCTGTTCTGTCATGCTTGGCTGCTCTCTCAAACCCTGTTCCGTTATGTTTGGCTGCTCTCTCAAACCCTGTTTGCTTGGCTGCTCTCTCAAACCCTGTTCCGTTATGTTTGGCTGCTCTCTCAAACCCTGTCCAGTCATGCTTGGCTGCTCTCTCAAACCCTGTTCAGTCATGTTTGGCTGCTCTCTCATCAACCTTTAAATCAACCTTTAAATTTATGGATTTCCTAACACAATGCAAACATGCATAAGAAGATGAAACATCTTGCTCTGAAAGGGGGATCTGGCAGAGGCTAGCGGGATGAGCAGGGCTACTCAATGGACCCATTGTCATGTAATTATTATTTTTTTTAAACATTTCAAACAGATTCTGCCCGACAACACCATTAAACCGCGTCGCATAAATAGATGTTTGAAATTCGGTCAGAGACAAAAGTCTCTCACTGGCTGCCAAAGAATGAAAGGGAGGGAGGAGATTAAGAATGCAAACTGTCGCCCCAATCTGCACGGTGGGGTGTGTGTCCGTGTGCGTGTGTGTGTGTGTGTGTGTGTGTGTGCGTGCATTTAGAGCTTGTTGTGGCCTTCCTAAGAATGGGGGCAGTGAGCTGGAACTGACATGGTGGGGATATTCAGCTTCTCCACAACAAATATCGGCGTGTGTCTGCTGGCCTGAGACACACAGCTGGGGTAGCCTCGCCAGGCACAAAGGCCACAAATTAGTTCAGAATGGACTTCCACTCATTTCCCCTGGGTCCTCACCCTCGCTCCTGCGTTCAAGACTGAGGGCCCCCACTGCGAGACGGCCAATCAAATGGACCCCTCTGCTAAACCTCCTAGCGCCTACACACTTCATGTCTCTCTGAAACGGTCAGAAAGGTTCAGTTTGAGCAATATCTCAACATTGTAATATTGCTATGGCAAATGTTTGCCCAATTGTAAGTGGTTAGGGGGGTTCAGAGTTAGACCCAACAGGAAGGAAGACTGTCTGTTCATATCCTTTTGCACCAAAATGTCTTGAAATGTGTTTTATTGTCACATACACTGGATCGGAGCAGGGAAATGTGTTTTATTCCAAAGTACTTGCAGGATTGTCTATGTTGTTTTATAATATACAAAAATATAATTGCAGGGCCATATTTTGACGCCAATGTTTGTCTGCTGAGCTGGCCCGTGAGCTTGATGTGGCTAGTAAGGTAGTCTGGCTGCAGAGCACACACAAGGCCCCATTAATACCTGGCACTAACATTCTCCCTGTGTCTGGATTATGTCCACTATCTGGTTGTGCCCACATTTTCAGACAGGTGTAGACAATTAAAATATGCATTGGGAACTTATTTTCAATCAGATGTTATAAAGTGTAAACGGACAAGATCAGTACAGAGATCAGAACGAAGGACGCATGTTACCACCAGATATAAACGGGGATAGAGAGAAGATAGGCGTGTTGAACCACAGTCTCCAGTCTACTGTTACAAGGAGCTCTGGGCTGAATTCCTAGGTGAGTCTGTGGTTGGAGTATGAGTGGTATGTGTGTGTCGTGATTATAGAGGTGGCTTGGAGAACTTTGTTGGGGTCGCATAAGGATTCATAAGGTATCAAAACCATTCAAATGTCAGAGGTTTGTCTGTGGCCCTCGTCTCCTCCGATCATCTCAGTCTCTCTCTCTCCCCCTCTCTGTCTCTGTCTGTGTGTCTGTCTGTTCTTCCCCTCTGGCTTCTGTGGGGCTGGGTAAGTAAACAGTGTCTGACTGAGACGGCCTAACCGCAGGTGCAGAGGAGCTGTCTCCAAACCTGCTTCATTTCAAACCCATATCCACCATTTTTCAAACCGCTGGAAGCACCATTGTCAAAGTAGGTACTAGGAGGCAGTGATGTAGTCAAGTAGTTACTAGGAGGCAGTGATGTAGTCAAGTAGGTACTAGGAGGCAGTGATGTAGTCAAGTAGGTACTAGGAGGCAGTGATGTAGTCAAGTAGGTACTAGGAGGCAGTGATGTAGTCAAGTAGGTACTAGGAGGCAGTGATGTAGTCAAGTAGCTACTAGGAGGCAGTGATGTAGTCAAGTAGCTACTAGGAGGCAGTGATGTAGTCAAGTATGTACTAGGAGGCAGTGATGTAGTCAAGTAGGTACTAGGATGCAGTGATGTAGTCAAGTAGGTACTAGGATGCAGTGATGTAGTCAAGTAGGTACTAGGATGCAGTGATCTAGTCAAGTAGTTACTAGGATGCAGTGATGTAGTCAAGTAGTTACTAGGATGCAGTGATGTAGTCAAGTAGTTACTAGGAGGCAGTGATGTAGTCAAGTAGGTACTAGGAGGCAGTGATGTAGTCAAGTAGGTACTAGGAGGCAGTGATGTAGTCAAGTAGGTACTAGGAGGCAGTGATGTAGTCAAGTAGGTACTAGGAGGCAGTGATGTAGTCAAGTAGGTACTAGGAGGCAGTGATGTAGTCAAGTAGGTACTAGGAGGCAGTGATGTAGTCAAGTAGGTACGAGGAGGCAGTGATGTAGTCAAGTAGGTACTAGGATGCAGTGATCTAGTCAAGTAGGTACTAGGAGGCAGTGATGTAGTCAAGTAGGTACTAGGAGGCAGTGATGTAGTCAAGTAGTTACTAGGAGGCAGTGATGTAGTCAAGTAGCTGCTAGGAGGCAGTGATGTAGTCAAGTAGGTATGAGGAGGCAGTGATGTAGTCAAGTAGGTACTAGGATGCAGTGATGTAGGTGCTAGGATGCACTAAACCAAGTGGTCTGAGGAGGCAGTCCCAAGTAGGTACGATGTTCAAGTCACTAAACCTTGTGTCTGAGTCCAGTCCCAAGTCCCTAGTGTTCAAGTCTGAGTCCTTTATAGTTGAGTCACAAGTCCCTAGTGTTCAAGTCTGACTCCTTTATAGTTGAGTCACAAGTCCCTAGTGTTCAAGTCTGAGTCCTTTATAGTTGAGTCACAAGTCCCTAGTGTTCAAGTCTGAGTCCTATATACTCGAGTCACAAGTCCCTAGTGTTCAAGTCTGAGTCCTATATACTCGAGTCACAAGTCCCTAGTGTTCAAGTCTGAGTCCTATATACTCGAGTCACAAGTCCCTTAGGTGTCCCAAAAGTAGCGGTCCAACCATTTATACAAATCATAACAGTGTTGCACATCTGCACATCTCAATAGATAATACAGCTATCTAACATTTGCTGTTGTAGCTAGTATGTTGAATTATGCAAAAGAGAGAGATTCACCACTGGTCCAGTCCCAGTCGAGTCACAAGTCATAAAAATTCTGACTCAAGTCCGAGATAAGTCTAAATCCTGGACTCGAATACTACAACAATGCTAGTAGGTACTTGAGAGACTGTAAGGTAAGCGTAGGAAAATGTATAATGTTTTGGAAGGGACATTCCATTTAGATCCAGGGGTGAGGAAGTTCGGGTTGAGTTGGGATGTGGACAGGAAGTTAGGGTTTGGGTTGAGTCGGGATGTGGACAGGAAGCTAGGGTTAGGGTCAGGGTTGAGTCGGGATGTGGACATGAAGCTAGGGTTAGGGTTCGGGTTGAGTCGGGATGTGGACAGGAAGCTAGGGTTAGGGTTAGGGGTTGAGTCGGGATGTGGACAGGAAGCTAGGGTTAGGGTTAGGGTTGAGTCGGGATGTGGACAGGAAGCTAGGGTTAGGGTTAGGGTCGAGTCGGGATGTGGACATGAAGCTAGGGTTAGGGTCGAGTCGGGATGTGGACATGAAGCTAGGGTTAGGGTCGAGTCAGGATGTGGACATGAAGCTAGGGTTAGGGTCGAGTCAGGATGTGGACAGGAAGCTAGGGTTGAGTCGAGATGTGGGCATGAAGTTAGGGTCAGGGTTTGGGTTAGGGTTGAGTCGCGATGTGGACATGAAGCTAGGTTCAGGGTTGAGTCGGGATGTGGACCCGAAGCTAGGGTTAGGGTCAGGGTTGAGTTGGGATGTGGACATGAAGCTAGGGTTAGAGTTTGGGTTGAGTCGGGATGTGGATATGAAGATGTGTGCACCAGTGGTCTCAACCTTATTCATATCGGTCTGGTATATAAAAACATTTATAAACCCTTTAAAGAAACAGATGCAAAGTCCAGGCGAATCTGGGAGCACGGTTCCTTTACGGTTCCTTTACGGTTCCTTTACGGTTCCTTTACGGTTTCTTTACAGTTTCTTTACAGCTAAGGACTCTCTCTCCAAACAACCGGCACGGCCCACAAATGTTTCTCCCACTGTCTAAACAAAGGTAATGCTGTGTCATTCAAGCTTGACTCAGAGCAGTAAAAAAAAAATGCAATCAAATCTGCATTAGAAACAGCACACACACACACACACACACACACACACACACACACACACACACACACACACACACACACACACACACAGAGGGAGGTTTGTGTGTCTTCCTGCCACTTCTTCAGGCTAGTTCAAACAGCCTCCGTCTTGGCCAGAGGAACTGGAGAGGTTTTTATTTTTAAAATCTGACTGCGCAGGCAACAGCCTGGGCTTTGAACAGAGGAGCAGGAGGAGTAATGTAGGAGAGTTGTGACAGGAAGGAGCTTTCAGGCCAAGCAACGGTAATCGCTGTTTACACAATGGAGCAATTACTCAGTAAATAGCAGAGAAAAGAGAGGAAAAGGGGGGAGGAGAGAGAGAGAGAGAGAGCGAAAGGGTAGCTAGGCAAAGCCCTGCTGACAGACGTACTAACAGGGAGTTTATTGTGTTGGTTCATGTCTTTGATGGAGCCGGCTCTGTGTTACAGTTTAATGGCCTCAGGTTTGGGCGTGGCTGGCTGCACTTTAAAACACACACCTTTAGCCCTGGTGCTCTCAAAGCAATTACTGTCAAGTCAGTCCAGAAAACACAAACCCTTGTTATTTTACTACAATTTGCGTCCAGATTCACATTCCTCATCCGCGCCCCCATAATAACTTTTTCATTGGAGAGCTGATGGAATACCTGCCTTGCAAATCCACCCAGTAAACAAGTTTGTACACAAAGCTCTAGAACGCATCCCGCAGAAAGTCTTCACATCTCTATGTTCACGTCATTAATGTGAAACAGAATGTGTTCTTACCAGATGAAATACAGTTAAGAGTGATGTGACGGGGGCATCATTGATATGAAGACTTGACATCGCACAAAGGGTTTCATGTTATTAACCAAATGGACTAGCATTGCAAACAGACATTCCAGGCAAGCTGGGCATATTTGGACTTATTTGAGTGTGGCACAAACTATTTTCCTTCCCGTTTGTCACAAAGCCACAGTACAGCCTTTGTTTTGGGAAGCAGTGTGGGCTTTAATTGACATTTCCTCTGTGAGTTTCATTAATAAAACAGGGAAGGATTCCCAGTTGGGCTGAACAGACTCAGAGGGAGGGCTCTACAGTCTCGCCCCAGGGCACAGCTGAGTACACAAAGCTTTGGCTCTCCAATCACAGGCTCAGACCCCCAGAAAGGAACAGACCCCCAAAAGGCTTCAAAGGTGTGTCCTTTCCACCACCTCTCCCTGAACCCTCAGTTGGCCAGTCAGACAGCCAGTCAGCCAGTCGGCCAGTCAGCCAGTCGGCCAGTCAGTCAGTAGATGGCCAGTCAGCCAGCCAGTCAGCTAGCCAATCAGACGGCCAGTCAGCCAGCCAGTCAGTCAGTCAGCTAGCCAGTCAGTCAGTCAGCCAGTCAGACAGCCAGTCAATCAGTCAGTCAGCTCTGCACCACAGGAGGCCCTCTGTCAGCCAGCCAGTCAGCTAGCCAATCAGTCAGTCAGTCAGTCAGCCAGTCAGACGGCCAGTCAGTCAGCTAGCCAGTCAGTCAGCTAGCCAGTCAGTCAGCTAGCCAGTCAGCTAGCCAGTCAGCTAGCCAGTCAGCTAGCCAGTCAGTCAGTCAGCCAGTCAGACAGCCAGTCAGTCAGCTCTGCACCACAGGGGGCCACTCTGTCAGCCAGCCAGTCAGCTAGCCAATCAGTCAGCCAGTCAGATGGCCAGTCAGCCAGCCAGCCAGTCAGTCAGTCAGTCAGCCAGTCAGTCAGCTAGCCAGTCAGCTAGCCAGTCAGTCAGCCAGTCAGCCAGTCAGACAGCTCTGCACCACAGGGGGCCCTCTGTCAGCCAGCCAGTCAGCTAGCCAGTCAGTCAGCCAGCCAGTCAGCCAGTCAGCCAGCCAGTCAGTCAGCTAGCCAGTCAGCTAGCCAGTCAGTCAGCCAGTCAGCTCTGCACCACAGGGGGCCCTCTGTCAGCCAGTCAGTCAGCTAGCCAGTCAGTCAGTCAGTCAGCTAGCCAGTCAGTCAGCTAGCCAGTCAGTCAGTCAGTTAGCCAGTCAGCCAGCCAGTCAGCCAGTCAGACAGCTCTGCACCACAGGGGGCCCTCTGTCAGCCAGCCAGTCAGCTAGCCAGTCAGTCAGCCAGCCAGTCAGTCAGCTAGCCAGTCAGTCAGCCAGCTAGCCAATCAGTCAGTCAGCTAGCCAGTCAGTCAGCTAGCCAGTCAGTCAGCTAGCCAGTCAGTCAGTCAGCTAGCCAGTCAGTCAGCCAGCTAGCCAGTCAGTCATCCAGTCAGTCAGCCAGTCAGTCAGCTAGCCAGCCAGTCAGCTAGCCAGTCAGCCAGCCAGTCAGTCAGCTAGCCAGTCAGCTAGCCAGTCAGCTAGCCAGTCAGCTAGCCAGTCAGTCAGCTCTGCACCACAGGGGCCCTCTGTCAGCCAGTCAGTCAGCTAGCCAGTCAGTCAGTCAGTCAGCTAGCCAGTCAGTCAGTCAGCTAGCCAGTCAGTCAGCTAGCCAGTCAGCCAGTCAGTCAGCTAGCCAGTCAGCCAGCTAGCTAGCCAGTCAGCCAGCCAGTCAGCTAGCCAGTCAGTCAGCTAGCCAGTCAGTCAGCTAGCCAGTCAGTCAGCCAGCTAGCCAGTCAGCTAGCCAGTCAGCTAGCCAGTCAGTCAGTCAGCCAGCTAGTCAGTCAGCTAGCCAGTCAGCCAGCTAGCTAGCCAGTCAGCCAGTCAGTCAGCTAGCCAGTCAGCCAGTCAGTCAGCTAGCCAGTCAGCCAGCTAGCTAGCCAGTCAGTCAGCCAGCCAGTCAGTCAGCTAGCCAGTCAGTCAGCTAGCCAGCTCAGTCAGCTAGCCAGTCAGTCAGCCAGCCAGTCAGCCAGTCAGCCAGCAGTCAGTCAGTCAGCCAGCTAGCCAGTCAGCTAGCCAGTCAGTCAGCCAGTCAGCTCTGCACCACAGGGGGCCCTCTGTCAGCCAGTCAGTCAGCTAGCCAGTCAGTCAGTCAGTCAGCCAGCCAGTCAGTCAGCTAGCCAGTCAGTCAGTCAGTTAGCCAGTCAGCCAGCCAGTCAGCCAGTCAGACAGCTCTGCACCACAGGGGGCCCTCTGTCAGCCAGCCAGTCAGCTAGCCAGTCAGTCAGCCAGCCAGTCAGTCAGCTAGCCAGTCAGTCAGCCAGCTAGCCAATCAGTCAGTCAGCTAGCCAGTCAGTCAGCTAGCCAGTCAGTCAGCTAGCCAGTCAGTCAGTCAGCTAGCCAGTCAGTCAGCCAGCTAGCCAGTCAGTCATCAGTCAGTCAGTCAGCCAGTCAGTCAGCTAGCCAGCCAGTCAGCTAGCTAGCAGTCAGCCAGCCAGCTAGCCAGTCAGCTAGCCAGTCAGCCAGCTAGCCAGTCAGCAGCTAGCCAGTCAGCCAGCCAGTCAGTCAGCTCTGCACCACAGGGGGCCCTCTGTCAGCCAGTCAGTCAGCTAGCCAGTCAGTCAGTCAGTCAGCTAGCCAGTCAGTCAGCAGCTAGCCAGTCAGTCAGCTAGCCAGTCAGCCAGTCAGTCAGCTAGCCAGTCAGCCAGCTCAGCTAGCCCAGTCAGCCAGCCAGTCAGCTAGCCAGTCAGTCAGCTAGCCAGTCAGTCAGCTAGCCAGTCAGTCAGCCAGCTAGCCAGTCAGCTAGCCAGTCAGCTAGCCAGTCAGTCAGTCAGCCAGCTAGTCAGTCAGCTAGCCAGTCAGCCCAGCAGTCAGCTAGCCAGTCAGCCAGTCAGTCAGCTAGCCAGTCAGCCAGCTCAGTCAGTCAGCTAGCCAGTCAGCCAGCTAGCTAGCCAGTCAGCCAGCCAGCCAGTCAGTCAGCTAGCCAGTCAGTCAGCTAGCCAGTCAGTCAGCTAGCCAGTCAGTCAGTCAGCCAGCTAGTCAGTCACCTAGCCAGTCAGCCAGCTAGCTAGCCAGTCAGCCAGTCAGTCAGTCAGCTAACCAGTCAGTCAGCTAGCCAGTCAGTCAGCTAGCCAGTCAGTCAGCCAGCTAGCCAGTCAGCTAGCCAGTCAGTCAGTCAGCCAGTCAGCTCAGCCAGTCAGATGGCCAGTCAGATGGCCAGTCAGATCAGCTAGCCAGTCAGTCAGCTAGCCAGTCAGTCAGCCAGTCAGCTCAGCCAGTCAGTCAGCCAGTCAGTCAGCTAGCCAGTCAGCAGTCAGCCAGTCAGTCAGTCAGCTCTGCAGTCAGCTCAGCCCTCTGCCCCAGTCAGCCAGTCAGTCAGCAGTCAGCCAGTCAGTCAGTCAGCCAGCTAGCCAGTCAGTCAGCTAGCCAGTCAGTCCAGTCCAGTCAGCCAGTCAGTCAGCTAGCCAGTCAGCTAGCCAGTCAGCTAGCCAGTCAGTCAGCCAGCTAGCCAATCAGTCAGTCAGCTAGCCAGTCAGTCAGCTAGCCAGTCAGTCAGTCAGCTAGCCAGTCAGTCAGCCAGCTAGCCAATCAGTCAGCCAGTCAGTCATCCAGTCAGTCAGCCAGTCAGTCAGCTAGCCAGTCAGCTAGCCAGTCAGTCAGTCAGCCAGTCAGTCAGCTAGCCAGTCAGCTAGCCAGTCAGTCAGCTAGCCAGTCAGCTCAGCCAGTCAGTCAGTCAGCTCTGCACCACAGGGGGCCCTCTGTCAGCCAGTCAGTCAGCTAGCCAGTCAGTCAGTCAGTCAGCTAGCCAGTCAGTCAGCTAGCCAGTCAGTCAGCAGCCAGCCAGCCAGTCAGCCAGCCAGTCAGCCAGTCAGTCAGCAGTCAGCTGCCAGTCAGCCAGCCAGCCAGTCAGTCAGTCAGTCAGCTAGCCAGTCAGTCAGCTAGCCAGTCAGTCAGCTCCAGTCAGCCAGTCAGCTAGCCAGTCAGTCAGCCAGCTCTGCCAGTCAGTCAGCTAGCCAGTCAGTCAGCTCAGCCAGTCAGTCAGTCAGCCAGCCAGTCAGCCAGTCAGCTAGCCAGTCAGTCAGCTAGCCAGTCAGTCAGCCAGCTAGCCAGTCAGTCAGCTAGCCAGTCAGTCAGCTAGCCAGTCAGTCAGTCAGCTAGCCAGTCAGTCAGCTAGCCAGTCAGTCAGCTAGCCCAGTCAGTCAGTCAGTCAGCCAGCTAGCCAGTCAGCTAGCCAGTCAGTCAGCCAGCTAGCCAGTCAGTCAGTCAGTCAGCTCTGCACCACAGGGGGCCCTCTGTCAGCCAGTCAGTCAGCTAGCCAGTCAGTCAGTCAGCTAGCCAGTCAGTCAGCCAGCTAGCCAGTCAGTCAGCCAGCCAGTCAGCTAGCCAGTCAGTCAGTCAGCTAGCCAGTCAGCCAGGTCAGTCAGTCAGTCAGCTAGCCAGTCAGTCAGCTAGCCAGTCAGTCAGCCAGCTAGCTAGCCAGTCAGCTAGCCAGTCAGTCAGCTAGCCAGTCAGTCAGCTAGCCAGTCAGTCAGTCAGCCAGCTAGTCAGTCAGCTAGCCAGTCAGCCAGTCAGTCAGCTAGCCAGTCAGCCAGTCAGTCAGCTAGCCAGTCAGCCAGTCAGTCAGCTAGCCAGTCAGCCAGCTAGCCAGTCAGTCAGTCAGTCAGTCACTAGCCAGTCAGTCAGCTAGCTAGCCAGTCAGTCAGCTAGCCAGTCAGCCAGTCAGCTAGCCAGTCAGCCAGCCAGTCAGTCAGTCAGTCAGCTAGCCAGTCAGTCAGCTAGCCAGTCAGTCAGCTAGCCAGTCAGTCAGCTAGCCAGTCAGTCAGCCAGCTAGCCAGTCAGCTAGCCAGTCAGTCAGACAGCCAGTCAGTCAGTCAGTCAGCTCTGCACCACAGGGGGCCCTCTGTCAGCCAGTCAGTCAGCTAGCCAGTCAGTCAGTCAGCTAGCCAGTCAGTCAGTCAGCCAGCTAGCCAGTCAGTCAGCCAGTCAGTCAGCTAGCCAGTCAGCTAGCCAGTCAGTCAGTCAGCTAGCCAGTCAGCCAGCCAGCCAGGTCAGTCAGTCAGTCAGCTAGCCAGTCAGTCAGCTAGCCAGTCAGCCAGCTAGCTAGCCAGTCAGCCAGCCAGTCAGTCAGCTCAGCCAGTCAGTCAGCTCAGCCAGTCAGCCAGCCAGTCAGCCAGCCAGTCAGCCAGCCAGTCAGCCAGCCAGCAGCCAGCTCAGCCAGTCAGTCAGCTAGCCAGTCAGTCAGTCAGCCAGCTAGTCAGTCAGCTAGCCAGTCAGCCAGCTAGCTAGCCAGTCAGCCAGCCAGCCAGTCAGTCAGTCAGCTAGCCAGTCAGTCAGCTAGCCAGTCAGTCAGCTAGCTCAGCCAGTCAGCCAGTCAGTCAGTCAGCTAGCCAGTCAGTCAGCTGCAGCCAGTCAGCCAGTCAGCCAGCCAGTCAGCTAGCCAGTCAGTCAGCTAGCCAGTCCAGTCAGCCAGCCAGCCAGTCAGTCAGACAGCCAGTCAGTCAGTCAGCTCTGCACCAGTCAGGGGCCCCTCTGTCAGCCAGCCAGTCAGCTAGCCAATCAGTCAGCCAGTCAGTCATCCAGTCAGATGGCCAGTCAGCCAGCCAGTCAGTCAGCTAGCCAGTCAGTCAGTCAGCTAGCCAGCCAGTCAGCCAGCCAGTCAGTCAGCTAGCCAGTCAGCTAGCCAGTCAGCTAGCCAGTCAGTCAGCCAGTCAGTCAGCTAGCCAGTCAGTCAGTCAGCTAGCCAGTCAGTCAGCTAGCTAGCCAGTCAGTCAGCCAGTCAGTCAGCTAGCCAGTCAGCTAGCCAGTCAGTCAGTCAGTCAGTCAGCTAGCCAGTCAGTCAGTCAGTCAGCTCTCAGCACCACAGGGGGCCCTCTGTCAGCCAGCCAGTCAGTCAGTCAGTCAGCCAGTCAGTCAGTCAGTCAGTCAGCTAGCCAGTCAGTCAGTCAGTCAGCCAGCTAGCCAGTCAGTCAGTCAGCTAGCCAGTCAGCCAGTCAGTCAGTCAGCTAGCCAGTCAGTCAGTCAGTCAGTCAGCTAGCCAGTCAGTCAGCCAGCTAGCCAATCAGTCAGCTAGCCAGTCAGTCAGTCAGCCAGCCAGTCAGTCAGTCAGTCAGCCAGTCAGCTAGCCAGTCAGTCAGTCAGCCAGCTAGCCAGTCAGTCAGTCAGCCAGTCAGCAGCTAGCCAGTCAGCCAGTCAGCTAGCCAGTCAGTCAGCTAGCCAGTCTAGCCAGTCAGTCTAGCCAGTCAGCTAGCCAGTCAGTCAGTCAGCTCCAATCAGTCAGCCAGGGGGTCATCCAGTCAGCCAGCCAGTCAGCTAGCCAATCAGTCAGCCAGTCAGTCAGCCAGTCAGATGGCCAGTCAGCCAGCCAGTCAGTCAGCTAGCCAGTCAGCCAGTCAGTCAGCTAGCCAGTCAGCTAGCCAGTCAGTCAGCTAGCCAGTCAGCTAGCCAGTCAGACAGTCAGTCAGCTCTGCACCACAGGGGCCCTCTGTCAGCCAATCAGTCAGCCAGTCAGTCAGCCAGTCAGATGGCCAGTCAGCCAGCCAGTCAGTCAGCTAGCCAGTCAGCCAGTCAGTCAGCTAGCCAGTCAGCTAGCCAGTCAGTCAGCTAGCCAGTCAGCTAGCCAGTCAGACAGTCAGTCAGCTCTGCACCACAGGGGGCCCTCTGTCAGCCAGTCAGTCAGCTAGCCAGTCAGTCAGTCAGCCAGTCAGCTAGCTAGCCAGTCAGTCAGCCAGTCAGTCAGCCAGTCAGTCAGCTAGCCAGTCAGTCAGCCAGCCAGTCAGTCAGCCAGCTAGCCAGTCAGTCAGTCAGTCAGCTCTACACCACAGGGGGCCCTCTGTCAGTCAGTCAGTCAGCTAGCTAGTCAGTCAGTCAGCTAGCCAGTCAGTCAGTCAGTCAGTCAGTCATCCAGTCAGCCAGCCAGTCAGTCAGCTAGCCAGTCAGTCAGTCAGCCAGCTAGCCAGTCAGCCAGTCAGTCAGCTAGCCAGTCAGCTAGCCAGTCAGTCAGCTAGCCAGTCAGCTAGCCAGTCAGTCAGTCAGTCAGCTGCCAGTCAGTCAGTCAGCTAGCCAGGGCCAGCTCTGTCAGCCAGTCAGTCAGTCCTAGCCAGTCAGTCAGCCAGCCAGTCAGTCAGTCCAGTCAGTCAGTCAGCCAGTCAGTCAGCTAGCCAGTCAGCCAGTCAGTCAGCTAGCCAGTCAGCTAGCCAGTCAGCCAGCAGCCAGTCAGCTCAGCCAGCTCAGCAGCACAGGGGGCCCTCTGTCAGCCAGCCAGTCAGTCAGCTAGCCAGCCAGTCAGTCAGTCAGTCAGCTAGCCAGTCAGTCAGCTAGCCAGTCAGTCAGCTAGCCAGTCAGTCAGCTAGCCAGTCAGTCAGCCAGCTAGCCAGTCAGTCAGTCAGACAGCCAGTCAGCCAGTCAGTCAGTCAGTCAGTCAGACAGCCAGTCAGCCAGTCAGTCAGTCAGTCAGTCAGACAGCCAGTCGGACTTCGTGCTCATCTGAACCAACACTCAGATCCAAAGTGACAGCCTCTGATGAATAATACAATAGAGAGACACAAGTGTTCCCATTCTGTCTGCATCTGTCCCTCTCTCTGGGGGAGAAGTGTGTCACCCTCCCTCATTCAGAGCAGAGTTTAATGAAGCAGCTGACACATTAACAGGGAGCCTCAGGACTCAGCCGCGCGGCGACTTTGTTAACGAACCTCACATGGGTGTCTGACTCTGTGTGTGTGTGTGTGTGTGTGTGTGTGTGTGTGTGTGTGTGTGTGTGTTGTCTCTGGGAGCTCCCGCACAAAGAGGAAAAGAAAGACAGTTGTCATCGGATTTGTTGTCAGATGAAATACCCAGGAGCAGAGTGGGTAATTAAAACAGAGGGAGGTGACTGTAAAGACTCCCCACTGAGGAGGAGGAGGGAGAGAGGGAGGTGGAGAGAGGAGAGGGATGAAGAGATGGAGGAGGAGAGGGAGAATAAGAGAGGAGAGGGAGGAAGAGAGGAAGAGGGAGAATAAGAGAGAACAGGGAGGAAGAGAGGAGGAGGAGAGGGAGGAAGAGAGGAGGAGGAGGAGACTACACCCACAGACAGAACTCCAACCCCCTCAGTGTGCTGTAGAGTACACCCCCAGACACAATCACATACTTTCTGTTTCTGTCTGCCACTCTGTGCTGCTTCTGCCTGCCTCTCTGTATCTCCCCCTTCCTCCCTCTCCAGTTTCTATTGTAGCCAGAGGCCTTGAGGTTCTTTGGCTGCGGTTGGCGGGGCACAACAGCCGTTACTGTGGGAGGTTGGCTGGCTGTGTCTGGGCGACTGCTCTGTTCCAGCTCCTAACTCATTGAGTGGTTTGGTGTCTGAGGGCCCCCTGTGGTGCAGAGCTGCCCGCGTTCAGCTACTGCGAGATACTGTTACTCACGCCCCAGTTTGCCCATTTGGAGCCCCGTTTTGCAGTCTGTTTAGCTTTCTTGAAAGGCTTGCGCTCCAACTGACAGATGAGCCAATGTTACGCACAAGAGGTCTCTGGGACGGCGCTGCGCATGCAGACAGTCCTTGTTTTCCATGCTGAATGAGGCATATACAGTGCATTGGGAAATTATTCAGACCCCTTGACTTTTTCCACATTTTGTTACCTTACAACCTTATTCTAAAATGTATTACATTTAAAAAAAATCCTCATCAATCTACACACAATACCCCATAATGACAAAGCGAAAAGAGGTTTAGATTTTTTGTCAAATGTTTAAAAAAAACAAAAACAGAAATACCTCATTTACATAAGTTTTCAGACCCTTTGATCTGAGACTGGAAATTGAGCTCAGGTGCATCCTGTTTCCATTGATCATCCTTGATGTTTCTCCAACTGGATTGGAGTCCACCCGTGATGAATTAATTTGATTGGACATGATTTGGAAAAGCACACACCTGTCTATATAAAGGTCCCACAGTTGGAAGTGCATGGGCTCTCTAGTAGCGCAGCGGTCTTAGGCACTGCATCTCAGTGCTAGAGGCATCACTACATCACTGGTTCGAATCCAGGCTGTATCACAACTAGCCATGATTGGAGCCCTATAGGGCGGTGCACAATTGGCCCAGCGTCGTCTGGGTTTGGCCGGTGTAGGCCGTCATTGTAAATGAGAATTTGTTCTTAACTGACTTGCCTAGTTAAATAACAAAAAATGTCAGCGCAAAAACCAAGCCATTAGGTCAAAAGAATTGTACGTAGAGTTCCGAGAAAGGATTGTCTCGAGGCACAAATCTTTGGAAGGGTACCAACAAATTTCTGCAGCATTGAAGGTACCCAAGAACAGAATGACCTCCATCATTCTGAAATGGAAGAAGTTTGGAACCACCAAGAATCTTCCTAAAGCTGGCAGCCTGGCCAAACTGAGCAATCAGAGGAGAAGGGCCTTGGTCAGGGAGATGACCAAGAACCCAATGGTCACTCTGACAGAGCTCCAGAGTTCTGTGTGTGATGGGAGAACCTTCCAGAAGGACAACCATCCCTGCAGCACTCCACCAATCAGGCCTTTATCAAATCAAATTTATTTATATAGCCCTTCGTACATCAGCTGATATCTCAAAGTGCTGTACAGAAACCCAGCCTAAAACCCCAAACAGCAAGCAATGCAGGTGTAGAAGCACGGTGGCTAGGAAAAACTCCCTAGAAAGGCCAAAACCTAGGAAGAAACCTAGAGAGGAACCAGGCTATGTGGGGTGGCCAGTCCTCTTCTGGCTGTGCTGGGTGGAGATTATAACAGAACATGGCCAAGATGTTCAAATGTTCATAAATGACCAGCATGGTCGAATAATAATAAGGCAGAACAGTTGAAACTGGAGCAGCAGCACAGTCAGGTGGAAGTTGAAACTGGAGCAGCAGCATGGCCAGGTGGACTGGTGACAGCAAGAATTAAGAAGCTTTATGGTAGATGGAAGCCATTCCTCAGTAAAAGGCACATGACAGCTCGCTTGGAGTTTGACAAAAGACACCTAAAGGATTATCAGACCATGAGAAACAAGATTCTCTGGTCTGGAGGAAACCTGGCACCATGAAGCATGGTGGTGGAAGCATCATGCTGTGGGGATTCTTTTCAGAGGCAGGGACTGGGAGACTAGTCAGGATCGAGGGAAAGATGAATGGAGAAAAGTACAGAGATCCTTGATGAAAATCTGCTCCAGAGCACTCAGGACCTTAGACTGGGGTGAAAGTTCACCTTCCAACAGGACAACGACCCTAAGCGCACAACCAAGACAACGCAGGAGTGACTTCGGGACAAGTCTCTGAATGTCCTTGAGTGGCCCATCCAGAGCCTGGACTTGAACCCAATCGAACATCTCTGTAGAGACCTGAAAATAGCTGTGCAGCGACGCTCCCCATCCAACCTGACAGAGCTTGAGAGAATCAGGAGAGAAGAATGGGAGAAACTCCCCAAATACAGGTGTGCCAAGCTTGTAGAGTCATACTCAAGAAGACTTGAGGCTGTAATTGCTGCCAAAGGTACATTAACAAAGTACTGAGTAAATGGTCTGAATACTTATGGAAATCAGTTTTTGCATTTTTATACATTTGCTAACATTTCTAAGAACCTTTGTTCGCTTTGTCATTATGGGGTATTGTGATGTCATTATGGGGTATTTTGTAGATTGATGAGGGGAAAAAACAATGTAATCAATTTTAAGATAAGGCTGTAACGTAACAAAATGGGGAAAAAGTCAAGGGGTCTGATTACTTTCCGAATGGACTGTACATACAAGAAAGAATACACAGCAAAATACCGGGATAAATTACAGTACTTAACTTTAAAAATGTCTTCCCCTACAACCTTAATATATACATCCTTCGGGAGTATTATCCGACAGGACAGAACAGAGCAGAGCAGGACAGGATAGAGCAAGACAGGACAGAACAGAGCAGGACAACGCAGGACAGGACTGAGAAGGCTGGACAGAGCAGGACAGGATAGAGCAGGACAGGCTCCTAGAGAGCTTTTCAAGTGCAGGGTATTGTATAGAGGATTAACAATATTTCTGCATTACTCCACTACATTAAACTACAGAGTCTGCAGCAGCACTCAAAGACATATCACATATACTGTACCAATGTTTTGGATAGGATACAACCACCAAGCATAATGTACACTCCTGTGTTTCCCACTTACACTCTCTTAAAGCTCAGGACAACTTTTCCCTCAACGTGAGCAAGACAAAGGAGCTGATCGTGGACTTCAGGAAAGGTAGGGCCAAACACGCCCCCATTCACATCGACGGGGCTGTAGAGGAGCGGGTTGAGAGTTTGAAGTTCATTGGTGTCCACATCACCAACAAACTATCATGGTGCAAACACACCAAGACAGTTGTGAAGAGGGCACGACAACACCTTTTCCCCCTTAGGAGATGTACAGCTGCACCATCGAGAGCATCCTGCCTGGTTGCATCACCGCCTGGTATGGCAACTGCTTGGCATCCAACCAGAAGGTGTTACAGAGGGTAGTGTGTACGGCCCAGTACATCACTGGGGACAAGCTTCCTGTCATCCAGGATCTATATACCAAGCGGTGTCAGAGGATGGCGCAAAAATTGTCAAAGACTCCAGTCACCCAAGTCATAGACTGTTCTCTCTGCTACCGCATGGCAAGCGGTACTGGAGCACCAAGTCTAGGACCTAAAGGCTCCTTAACAGCTCTACCCCCAAGCCATAAGACTGCTGAACAATTCATCAAATGGCCACTCGGACTATTTACACTGACTGCCTTGGAGGATTTGGTTTTCAAAGTAAGATTTTCAGTCAGTCAGATATATGATCAATTTTCACCCTAATTATACTCCAAAAACATAGTTTTAAGTGATAATGCCTGAGAAGCTGGTGTATGGAGGATATATTGACACGGATGTTGTTAGGCCCGATGGCCGCCAAACTGTGCCAATATATCCTCCAAACACCTGCTTCTCAGGCATGATCACTTTCATGCCAGGGGTTACCAACATATTCAAGTAATGATTTGCATATTTTCATAATAAAAAAAAAAGAATTTATTCAAACTATTTCATCCTTCCACAAGATATAGTCCCAACAGAAATCTAGGGTTGCTACTCAAGCCGGCTGGTCGTTCGTTCTATCAGTTCGTTTGCCAGAGACCCGACCTAGTCGTTCAGTCTTTTTGTTCTGTATCTATGGACGAGATCCAGTCGTTCAGTCTTTTTGTTCTGTATCTATGGACAAGACCCAGGTTTATACAAATCTCCGCTGTTGAAAACTAAAAGAAATGTGAGATAATGTCTAGATGCTTTTTATAGTAGAGATCAAATGTATAAATTGCCTGGCTGGGCTGATGAGACAGTGGATTGCATAGTCACACGGAACAGAGTAAAAAGGCATTGTAACGTCATAGATTTAGCCTGTGGTAACTTGTGGAATAGACACCGACTGGAATGCGGATTTAACCAATCAGCATTCAGGATTAGACCCACCCGTTGTATAACTGGATAATAAAGCATATGTAGTGTAATAAAACACTATGTGCAACACCTGTTCTCTCCTTGTGGTCCTTTGTAGATCAATTGGGTAGAGCATGGCGCTTGTAACACCAGCGTAGTGGGTTCAAATCCCGGGACCACCCTTATGTAAAATGTATGCACGCATGACTAAGTTGCTTTATATTATACAGTATTACTCTCTGCCCGAAAAAACCCCCAGACTTAGGCATTGTCCAATGGATAGTGAAACTAGGAGCTCTATTCAGTCTGCTAAACTGAAGCGTTAGAGATGCCGCACTAGAAATTTAAAGGTAATTTCCGATTGAGCCGACATATGCAGCGTTTGCAATGAATGCAGTCTCTACTAAAGCAGGAACATCACCTTTAAATTTCAAATCATTCAATCATTGAATAGAGGCCTAGATTAACAAGCCAACAACTTGGTCTGCAGCTGAATGCAGAGCGATGTATGCCAATGTACACAGTGAGTAAGTCAGCAAACCTTGTTTGAATACTTCCATTTTCAGATGGATTTAGGCTAAGTGCCCTATCTGTTGGAATTACACCTGATCTGATGGGTCATTTGGCATCTATTGCAGAAGTATTGTGGAGATCTTCTCATGCTTTTTCTGCAACGATCTGCCATCAGGTGAGCAGGTTTCAGGAACAAAGCCTTGTTTTAGTCCTGTAATAGTAGTGGTGGTACGTGCTCCTTGTTAGTTGACCTCTCATACAGTAGAGCAGTAAAAACATTTTGGAGGACTTATAGTAGTAACTAGGGAAATGTACTGTTTAGTCAGAACACAGAGTTTACAGTCCCCCTAATAAAGAACATCAAAGTTAAAAAAAGGACAGGAAGTTATCTTTCCTGGAACCTGCAGGATAGTTATGTAACCTACTCAGTCTGTACAGGGACAGGACTGTTAAAGAGAACCGTATTCAGTCTGTACAGGACAGAACTGTTAAAGAGAACCGTATTCAGTCTGTACAGGACAGGACTGTTAAAGAGAACCGTATTCCCAGAGTACAGGACAAGACAGTTTAAATACAACCATATTTCCCTAGGGTAGGACTAGGACTAAACTAACTGACCAATCTAAACTTGTACAGTGCATTTGGAAAGTATTTAGACCCCTTGACTTTTCCCACATTTTGTTACATTACAGCCTTATTCTAAAATTGATTAAATAGTTTTTTTTTCTCAATATCAATCTACACACAATAATGACAAAGCAAGAACAGGTTAAACATTTTAGCAAATGTATTAAATTTAAAAAAAGGAAATATCACATTTACCTAAGTATTCAGACCCTTTACCCAGTACTTTGTTGAAGCACCTTAAGCAGCAATTACAGCCTCGAGTCTCCTTGAATTTGACACTACAAGCTCGGCACACCTGGATTTGGAGAGTTTTCTCCCATTCTTCTCTGCAGATCCTCTCAAGCTGTCAGGTTGGATGGGGAGCGTCGCTGCACAGCTATTTTCAGGTCTCTCCAGAGGTGTTCAATACATCCATAACGGGTTCAAGTCTGGGCTCTGGCTGAGCCACTCAAGGAAATTCATCCCGAAGCCTCTCCTGCGTTGTCTTCGGTATGTGTTTAGGGCCGTGGTCCTGTTGGAAGGTGAACCTTCGCCCCAGTCTGAGGTCCCGAGCGCTCTGGAGCAGGTTTTCATCAAGGATCTCTCTGTACTTTGCTCCGTTCATTTTTCCCTCGATCCTGACTAGTCTCCCAGTCCCTGCCGCTGAAAAACATCCCCACAGCATGATGCTGCCAGCACCATGTTTCACTGTAGGGATGGTGCCAGGTTTCCTCCAGACGTGACGCTTGGCATTCAGGCCAAAGAGTTCAATCTTGGTTTCATCAGACCAGAGAATCTTGTTTCTCATGATCTGAGAGTCCTTAAGGTGCCTTTTTGGCAAACTCCAAGCGGGCTGTCATCGAGGGCACCTTTATGTGCCTTTTACTGAGGAATTGCTTCCATCTGGCCACTCTACCATAAAGGCCAGATTGGTGGAGTGCTGCAGAGATGGAAGGTTCCGGAAGGTTCTCCTATCTCCACAGAGAAACCTTGGTGCTCTGTTAGAATGACCATCGGGATGTTGGTCCTTCTCCCCTGATTGCTCAATTTGGCAGGGCGGACAGCTCTAGGAAGAGTCTTGGTGATTCCAAACTTCTTCCATTTAAGAATGATGGAGGCCACTGTGTTCTTGGGAACCTTCAATGCTGCAGACATTTGTTGGTACCCTTCCGCAAATCTGTGCCTCGACACAATTCTGTCTCGGAGCTCTACGGACAATTCCTTTGACCTCATGGCTCGGTTTTTGCTCTGACATGCACTGTCAACTGTGGGACCTTATATAGACAGGTGTGTGCCTTTCCAGATAATTTCAAATCAATTGAAATTACCATAGGTGGACTCCAATCAAGTTGTAGAAACTTCAAGGATGATCAATGGAAACAGGATGCACCTGAGCTCATTTTCGAGTCTCATACCACAGGGTCTGAAAACTTGTGTAAATAAGGTATTTCGTTTTTTTATTTTGAAGAAATTAGCAAGATTTTCCAAAAACCATTTTTTCGCTTTGTCATTATGGGGTATTGTGTGTAGATTGATGACCATTTAAAATATATATATATTTTAGAATAAGGCTGTAACGTAACAAAATGTGGAAAAAGTCAAAAGGTCTGAATACTTTCCGAACTGTATCATGGTTGAATTATGGACCAGGCATGAATGGCACGTGCCATGGTGCCCTGACCTCAATGGGGCCACAACTGATTTTGCTAGCCACTCGCACTCAGATTTAGTTTTAACATGACAAAATGTGTAGAATTTCAGGAAATGTGCTTTAAATACGACAATATTTTCTCTCCACCCAATGGCAAAGTGTAGAATTAGTACCGGGGGTCCTTCAGACGAGTCTTGGCCGTCCTAGAGAAAAACAACCGATGTACAGGGGTCAAATTACGGTGTAGCCCAAACTGTTCTGACGCTACAGACAGAAGTTGGCATACCGGCTATTCTGACATCAGACGAGTCCCAAGACACTTGTGGGAGCCGTAGAGCAAAGTGGAGAAACACCATCGTCTTCGTGAGAGTCTCATCTTTCCATAGATGTAAGCCAAACCATTCGGGCACTACAGCTGATTTTGTGAGAAGACCGATTTTCAGGGTGTCTCATGTTCTGACAAAACAACCACTCTGGCTCCGTCACCTTTCACCACAGACGTGGAAGTGCCACAAAGGTGGATTGAGATGCAGCCAATGCAAAAAACAACAGATCTCTAGTTTAAACTGACGGCTATTTAATGGGGCTATTCTTATCATGCTAAATTAGATTTCGTCAGAGGTGCGGACATCGACCTTAGGGGGTTACTAAGTGTATTGATGACATTGTCGTCGATGACGTCATCCCCACAGTGACAGTACGTACAGTACATAACTCAACCAGAAGCCATGGATTACACAGGCAACATCCGCACTGAGCTAAAGGCTAGAGATGCCGCTTTCAATGAGCAGAACACTAATCTGGAAGCATAAGAAATCCTGCTACACCCTGCAGCGAACGATCACACGCTGACCATTGCTAAATAAATGTGCACATACAGTGGGGCAAAAAAAGTATTTAGTCAGCCACCAATTGTGCAAGTTCTCCCACTTAAAAAGATGAGAGAGGCCTGTAATTTTCATCATAGGTACACTTCAAGTATGACAGACAAAATAAGATTGAGATGCAGCCAATGCAAAAAACAACAGATCTCTAGTTTAAACTGACAGCTTTTTAATGGGGCTAGTTGTCTTACGCTAATCATTGTAAATAAGAATTTGTTCTTTAACGGACTTGCCTAGTTAAATAAAGGTTCAATAAATACAATAAATACAAAAATGGTGGCTGTGAGTTCCAATCTCATTGGGAGAAAACCCTCTAGCCAAACCAGTCAATATACACTTTTACTTGTATTTACGTATTTAATGATTATAAAAACAAACGGTTGTAGGCGTAACCTACATGTAGGGCAGTGTACACATCCATGTAGCCTCATATGCTGAGATATTATCAGGCTGTAGCAGTCGTGCTTGTGAAGAGTGAGATATTATCAGGCTGTAGCAGTCGTGCTTGTAAAGAGTGCTGAAGAAAGTTCTAGACCAAGCTCCTTATGAAATTAACTCTTAATCTTAATTTTTAAAGGTAATGACTGCAACTTGATAATTGTCCAGACTGGTGTGGTGATACTTTGGACTTGTCGCCACAGATGGTTTGTTTACGTAGCAGGTTAGGAAAAGGGTTAGGGTTAGCTACAATCCCTACAGTTGTCGTCCCCCACGCGACCACTAGATAGAGCTGTAGGCGACAATCAGTATCACAACACCTGATCAGAATGTGTAGGTGGATTTTTGCTAAGGATGCTTTAGTGAAACGTGACCGATTTTAATTGGCAAGACACAATTTGTTACCGGATATAATTATCTGCTCAGCTGGCTGAGTGGCTAACGTTAGCTAGGCTAGGGGTTTGGGGTTAAGAGTTAGGTTAAAGGTTAGGGAATGGATTAGCTAACATGCTAAGTAGTTGCAAATTAGCTGAAATGCTAAAGTTGTCCATGATGAGATTCGAACACACAACCTTTGAGTTGCTAGACGTTTGTGTTATACTCCCAACCAACCACCTTACTTTCTTTATTGCTTTAAGTAAACTTCTGTCTCATGTAACCATACCAAACATATACTGTACTAATTTGAGTGTCCCGGATGTATGGTTACTATGTTACATCTTGTCTCTGAGACCAGGCTGGAGATGGTCAGCATCGTCTGACAACAAGTTTCTTTGTGTCGCTCAGAAGCGACATCATCACACCACCACAGGCCTCTTAGACAATTTTTTTATACCTTTATTTAACTAGGCAAGTCAGTTAAGAACAAATTCTTATTTTCAATGACGGCCTAGGAACAGTGGGTTAACTGCCTGTTCAGGGGCAGAACGACATATTTGTCAGCTCGGGGAATTGAACTTGCAACCTTCCGGTTACTAGTCCAATGCTCTAACCACTAGGCTACTAGGCTACTAGGCTAAACACAGTGTTTTCCAAACGGTTGCCTATTGAGAGGAGAGCGAGCTGCAGTTCTTCTCCACAAGCCAGAGAAGATAAAAGAATAGCAGAAGGACCGGATGTCCTGCAGGGACTTAACGGCACAACTACAACACCTGAAAAACAGCCTTTTGTCTGCAGCAGCACGACAAACGAGGAAGAGCAAACATTCTGCCCACTGTTCTCTTCCGGTTTTTCCATTTAGCCAATAATATCATAGAATGCCATGACAACCACTCGTATGAGTCTCGATCACGTGTCAAACTCATTCCAAGCGTTGATTATTTGAATCAGCTGTATAGCGTTAAGGCAACAAAAACAACTAAATGTTGATCCCCTTGGGGTCGCGAGGACTGAGTTTGGGGAAACGCTGCACTAGGCCCTCCATGGGAACGAGTTTGACACCCTGGTCTAGACCATGTATTTTCACAGAAGATTTAATGAATGTAGTGGCCAGAGCATCACAATAAACAAAACGTGGCCCTACTGCAAATGTTAAAACTTCCAGGATATTTAGGAAACGAGTAAAAATAAATAAAAACATATCCTTTGAAATAACACACAAAATTAAAAATGTACAAATCACATTAACCGACAACCAGTTAACTTTCCACTGGGAAGGTAACTAGCTAAGTTAATCATGCTGGGAAATATGAGATGATAAATGGTTGTGTTCATGTGAGCCCAGTAATCCATACGTAATAAACACTTAAAAATCCCTAGCAAATAAAACAAACCCACACATTGTTTGAAAAACATTTATTCCTATAAAAGCTGATTTCTCTAAGGCAGCAGTTTCATGCGTCTTTTAGGTCTCTACATCTGACGGTCAACAAAATACAACTGAACAATAAAATCATCCATGCTGTGTGCTGCTACAAAAAAAGACTAAATAAAGACAGACGGAAAGCGATAGATAAAAGTTAGAACCAACCTCACATTACTAAGCATTATTATTATTATTAAGGACATTCATTTCCCCTACTATCCAAAGTGACTTGTGGTAATTGGCAGTACACAACATGATCTTGGTTCTTTATAAATTACGGATCATCATACTTGTATCTGTAGAAACACACAAGCAAGGAAATAAAACAACTTCTAGATAACCTTTCAGTTAGGCAATATTGATAACATTGACGGGGGTATTCTCTCTCACACACACTACACACACACACACACACACACACCTCTCTTGTTTGAGTAAGACTCAAACTCAGATTCCAGTAGAGCTAGAGGAAATGTAAGACTTTAGAAATGGTGACATCTTTAAAAACATGGACCTTAGATGAATCATCTCTCACATCTTTAAAAACATGGACCTCGGATGATTCATCTCTCAGATCAGTGACATCACTCACATCTTTAAAAACATGGACCTCGGATGAATCATCTCTCAGACCAGTGACATCACATCTTTAAAAACATGGACCTCGGATGAATCATCTCTCAGACCAGTGACATCACATCTTTAAAAACATGGACCTCGGATGAATCTTCAATGGTTCTCCATCGCGTCATCTCCAAAAAATAACCTTTTCATATCAGTTTCAATAAGACACACCATAAAGCATTAAGGTCAAATATGAAAATGTCTTTGGTTAACCAGGTGAAATGAAATTTAAAATAAATTAGTCGCCAACTACTGCTACACAACGTCGGTGTTATAACAGCAAAACAATGATTAGAGTACCAGTTCTTTACAGAACAAAAATATAACATGCAACATGTAAAGTGTTGGTCCCACGTTTCATGAGCTGAAATAAAAGATCCCAGAATTGCTCCATACGCACAAAAAGCTTATTTCTCTCAAATTTGTTTACGTCCCAGTTTGTGAGCCCTTCTCCTTAGCCAAGACAATCCATCCACCGGACTGGTGTAGCATGTCAGGAAGCTGATTAAAATGGCAGGATCATTAAAAAAGGTGCACCTTGTGCTGGGGACAATAAAAAGGACACTAAAATGTGCCGTTTGTCACACAACACAATGCCACAGATGTCTCAAGTTTTGAGGGAGCGTGCAATTGGCATGCTGACTGCAGGAATGTCCACCAGAGCTGTTGCCAGATAATTAAATGTTAATTTCTCTACCATAAGCCTCCAACATCATTTTAGTACGTCCAACCGGCCTCAACTGCAGACCACGTGTAAACCACGCCAGTCCAGGACCTCCACATCCAGCTTCTTCACCTGCGGGATCATCTGAGACCAGCCACCTGGTCAGCTGTTGAAAGGAGTATTTCTGTCTGTTATAAAGCCCTTTTGTTGTAAAAACTCATTCTGATTGGCTTGGCCTGGCTCCCCAGTGGGTGGGCATACGCCCTCCCAAGCCCATCCATGGTTGCACCCCTGCCCAGTCATGTGAAATCCATAGATTAGGGCCTTAAAATGGTATTTCAATGTACTGATTTCCTTATTTGAACTGTAACTCAGTAAAATCGATGAAAATGTTACATGTTGCGTTTATATTTTTATTTAGTATAAAATAAGAGCCAACTTTGCCTTCATCGTTTCCAAAAAAACACAGTTTAAGAGATAAAACATCTGTACCACAAAACTGAATTATAGCTTATTCTTTTCTTGTGGAGTTATGAAATATCACCGGAATCAGAATTAGGCCGGTGGTCCAATAGCTAAGCTTTACATGTTGCTAACTCAGAGCACCAGGACTATCCTTCGCCATCCTCATGTATACTCAATGGCTGTCCATGCAGAGAATATACAGGTAACTGCCCAAATAAAGAAAATACCAACATGAAGTGTCTTAATAGGGTGTTAGGCCCCCACGAGCCACGCTTTAGCACACAGAGGTCCTGTTCTGTGAGCTTGTGTGGCCTACCACTTCGCGGCTGAGCCGTTGTTGCTCCTAGACGTTTCCACTTCACAATAACAGCACTTACAGTTGACTGGGGCAGCTCATAAACTTGACAAACTGACTTGTTGGAAAGGTGGCATCCTATGGCGGGTGTCACGTTGAAAGTCAGAGGTTTTCAGTAAGGGCATTCTACTGACAATGTTTGTCTATGGAGATTGCATGGCAGTGTGCATTTAAAAAAATATATACCCGTCAGCAATGGGTGTGGCTAAAATTGACAAAAATCCACTATTTTGACATACTTTTGTATATATAGTGTACTTAGTATCCCTCATTTACTCAAGATGTCCTTTGTTTCGGCAGTTACCTGTATATCAGAAACACAGGGTCCAAAACAGAATGCACTTGAACAAGACTTGTTCTGAAAGGTCCGACTAACAAGTGATCAAAATGATCATGTACCACTCAACCTGTCAGGGAATGCTTTGCCTTCCCTATTAGAGACAAGTATTTCACTACACACACACACACGCCCAGCTATACACAGAGGTAACTAAATAGTTTAGTAAAGAAATAGGGGAAAACGAGACACTCCTGCATGAGGCCCACTGCATTCTTCAGACTAATGACCAGGCTGAAGGACACGTGTGGAAACCACGTTGTGATTCAGGACCTGCTGCTAATGCAAAATCACACCAAACTAAATAAAAACTGAATGATACGTCTTACATTTGTAAGATACTGGCTTGTTTAAACATGACTTAAATGGCTTAAAGCTTTACACTATAATCAAGCTTTGAAATCCTTCAGTGTCCGCACTACTGCTTATCTAACCATTCTGCCCCCCCCTTCCACATTGTCATTATGTATGAAATGGTCCGTGTGCCTAGACAGAAATTAGGAAGGGGATGCCACGAGAGTGGCCCTCGCGCTGGGTTCCCAGGCAGTGCTAGGGGAGACGTCTAAACCAGTGTCACAGCATCCCTAAATCATTGTTGGTTATACAGAATGGCTTCATGTTCAAATCATCTTCGCTACACAACAAGGTTGGTTGTATTTACACACGTTGTATACAATTACAATGGAAGCGTTTTAAAAAAGCAGTCGAATCAAAATCTGGTATGAATTATAATGATGACGTTCTAAATAAGATAAGTCATCTATGGCTAGCGGTATTTAAAGTCAATTCTCTAAAATCAAATCAAACATTCTGTTTACAGTGAGATTAAAATAGAATTAAAAAATGTTATTTTAAATAAGCCCGTCTGGCCCAACACTGGACCGAACCAGGACATCTTCAACAAAAGGAAACAATATCAATTACAACAACTGCACTCCAGTGTTCAGTCTTTTTGAGAAACACATGATTAAGGGAAGAAAAAAAAACAGCGAATTAAAATGAACCCTTCATAGTTGCAACTTAATTCATGGGTTCAACCCAAAGTCCAAAGCGTCACAGTAACGTCACGTCGGCCTGTAAAAGGAGTATTTGGACTGTGCAAAATAAAACAACACACAGGACATCTAGTGATGCCATCAGTCTGACGCTTCCTGTGGCTCCACTGCTTCCAAAAGGTGTACATAATGGCAGGAGACTCTCCTCGTCTCTCTCCCCAATCGCTCTCCCCCTCTCTCTCTCCAATCTCCCTCCCCCTCGCTCTCTCTCCCTCCCCTCGCTCTCCCTCCCTCCCCCTCCTCTCCCTCCCTCCCCTCCCTCCCCCCTCCTCCCTCTCCCTCCCCTCTCTCTCCCTCCCTCCCCTCGCTCTCCCTCTCCTCCCTCCCCTCGCTCTCCCTCCCTCTCC